>NC_088791.1:326004538-326308020 GCF_011386835.1 Chrysemys picta bellii
AGTAAATACATATTAGTAAATCAGGATGTATGTATTTACTCAATTTCTTACAGTGTATAAAATAACATCCATCCTGTGTGGTGCGTGACCTCACATCATTTAAGCTCCAATCCTAAAATCAGGCCTGTGTCAGCGAAACTCCATTGAATTCACTGGGGCTCCTTGAGTGCAGAGAATTCGGCCTGTGCTGAGCTGATTGCAAGATCAGCTCCTTAGTTAGCAATTAACGAAGCCAAATAATGGATTGTTGTCCTCACCCAATAAATAACCCATCTACAGAAATGATCATTTCTCTCTCCCCACACACAATCTAAAATAGCCCTCAATATGAGCCAGTTAAATACGTTCTGTACCACCCATCTCCCCCTTCTCTCAAAAAAGTTGATCCAATGCCCATTGCAGTCAACGGAAAGACTATTGTAGACTTCAGGGTGCCTTGGAGCAGATCCCAAATGACGGTTAACAGATTGAACGTGCAATGACGGCCTTATTACATCTCCAGCAATGTAAATGAAATTTGAGACTCTTAATTGAAAGTGTTATTGATTAAGGTAATTAAATTGAAAGACCCTATTCATTATATTAGAATGCAAAATTAGTATCTAATAGGGCACCTCTCTTGGGAAAGTGTCTTGCCCAATAAAATGCCGCATGTAACTTGAATTGCTTTGAAATCATTTAAAAAAGACAGGTGCGTGTGTTGTTTGTAAAATACATATTATGTTTTTGATCTTCTGTCTGGGACTCCTGCCTGAAGTAGGCACAGATAGAGTTTTAATTCCATGGCAGCCACCATCTTTCCAAGATAAAATCCCACATTATTAAAACATCTAAATCAGGAGGATTACAAACATCCTGGGTTGGGTTTTTTTATTAAAAAGGGAACATTTATGTGAAGGTGCCTGCAGTTTAAAAGCCATATAAGACTGAGGCTGCACTGAACACTTAACAAGAAAGAAAGAGCCTCTTGTCACACTGTTTGGCCTGTGCTGTCAGACCTTTGCCTGGTGCTTTAACCACAGAGACCCCAATGCAAAATGTACCTTTAATTAAAACATCTAACTGTTAGGCTTCTTAGGCTCTGGATCTATTTTCCCTACTTTTTAAATAAAAATGGAAACTCTCAGTAGAGCAGCTTCTAGAAATACATATTTTATGTTGTCATAGTGATACGTCTTCACCTCTCTCTGCAAGGCAAGTCTCCTATTGACAATGGTACACTCATTCAGCCTTATTAACTTTAGTGGGTAAAGAATATTTTACTTTAAAAATTCCCTGTTTCTAAAAGAAAAGCCTGGGCAATTGCTCTTTGTTTGTTAATATTTTAATTAAATGCAAACTGATTTTAGAATTTAGTGGAGATCAGTCACTAAGCACACTCCAGCATTCTTTCCTGATGCTCAATATTTTTCCATGAGGCGACTTCAATGAGAATGGGCATACTTGCGTAAATGCAAAAACTCTGTTTCTAAACTGACAATATGGATGTCAGCACAGCCCCTGACAGCACAGGCCTTTCAGCCTGCCAGATTTTGTTACTAATAGCTTCGAAAACAGAGGGAAGGAAAAAGTCAGACATCGTTAATTCATTGTCCCAGCTACCCACCAGCGCTATATCTTTAAAGGCTCCTTTTTTGCTCTTCTCAGATGGTCAAGAGATGTTGGTATCCTGCCTGCTCCACTGAATTATTTCAATAAAAGTCTGTATTGCAGGAGAAAAAAAGCGAGGTGTCTATTGCAACAGACATCCAACAAAAGTTCCTGGTGGAATCTACAGTTACAGTAAATGCTGGTTCATAAGATTTCAGCCTTCACCCCTAATTCATAAAAGCACTGGGCCAGTCAAAGGTGCTACACCACCAGTTTACAGCAGCTGAGACTCTGGCCCACTATTTCATTTGATTTAAACACTGATTCACACTGCATATATTTATGCAGATGAATACTGGTATGTGTACAATTGGGAAGTGGAATTCCACTTATGAATAGTGGGAAAACATTCTTTCCCCACTCTTCTCCCCATCCCAAGCCGTCATGCAAGGGGCATGATTGACAGCTCTTAGATTTAAGTCATCCATGTCTGCCAGAGCACCAACAGCCCTGGAAAATAACTCTTAATTCTCATCCATACCTCAGATGTGCAAGCTGCAAGGCCTATTTCTTTGTCAAGACTTTTCCTGGAGGGGCAGGGAGTGGAATGGAGAGAATTCTATCTACAATAGATTGTAGGTTTCGTTTTTAGATATGGATCTCTTTGAATTTTTGTAGATGTTTTCTTAGGCTGTAAAATGCCTACTAGACACTCACTAAATAGGAATAAATATGTATCCATCAGAACAGGTCTAACTTGCAAGCTTTTACCATACTGCCCTGAGAACCAGGCTTTCTGGAGGGCCACTTGAGGGATGAAAGGTTGATCTTCTTCAGGTGTTGGTGTCTATATGTATTCTACTATACGGAGGTGGCAGTATGCATGAGCTGCATGTGCCAGAGACTGGAAGACTCTTGCTAGCAGTGTCCATTGGTCTGCACCTGTGCTCTTCCTCTCCTCGGACTCTGGTCCAACGCCCAATGAAGTTCTTTGAAAGACTCTAATGGACTCCAGTGGGTTGTGGATCAGGGCCTAAAGAAAGTCATTGGCTCCCTTAGCAACTCTGCTTCATCTTATTCAGAATCTGTTGGCTTGGTCAACAGTTGGATTATCTATGCTAATTAAGAGCCACGAATCCGATGCTCTCCCTTAAGGGAACAGTATAATAGCACAATCTCTCACATAGTTAAGCTGTTGCTTGTATCTTTGGCTTCCTTATATGCAATCCAAGGGACGGTGAAGTTCATACATTTGCTATAAAGACTCATTTGCCAGTTACCTACCATCACATGGCATATTGATTTGTGTGTGCTTTTTTAAGGAGCTTCTTCTGGGAGCTCTCAGCTAAGGACCTTTGATATGCTAGTTGCCACAGTAACAACTTTTTGTGACTAACAGTAAATGGACACATAAGAAATTAATTTTCTCTTCACTGGGCTGCTTCCTGTGGAGCTGGAATTTAGAAGGTTCAGATTATTGGAATGATTTGTGGGAACAGTTTCCTTATATCGATTCTTGCTGGGACTGCTTCTGTACGCTCTGAATCTACATATCGTAGTACTCTTATTGTCCACATTTGTTGCTATCCTAACTGAAGAGATGCCATCATCTGGAACTTAGTTATGTTATGTACATGGAATTTCTTAAAATCCCAAACTGGTTCACTTTCATTTCACAGCCAGTCAAAGGAAGGATATTTTTTTATTACTGCCATCATACATATTCCAAGTCTGTGATCAAATAGCAAGATAGCACTCTCTGCTACAGTGCCATAGGTGAGAAACAAGACCCTGCAGTCCAGGCAATTTCTGAACAGAGAGAGGAGAGGTTGGGTGCCAGTGTGGGTCAAATTAAACCATCAGCTCCACTTGAATTCCTTGGAAGTTGTTCTTATGCCAGCTCTAGATTTGATCCTAAATTTCACTTGTCCACTGAAGTTTTTGGCAAAAGATTACTAACCCTTTCTTTCTTTCAATGAGGAACGGTTTTGCCGATTGATTCTGAGAGCCTTGGTGAAAGCAGTGGAGGGAGGAATACTTCCCCCTCCCATATGTGGAGTTTGTTTGATACTGGAAGAATGACTAGGTACGCTGAAGTGGGTTTTCAACTCAGAAGCAATGACTGTGAACTATAAATTGCCCTGAAGAAGACCTCAAGGCCAAATGATTGGCGTGAGTCTCCTATGTGACATGTGTTGATTCGCAAGAAATGTGAGTGGTCTGGTTATTTCCTTGTTTCAGGTGTTGGCTCTCTCTCGCTCTCTCGCTCTCTCCATTGACTGAACGTTTAAAACCCGGCTGGTGTTGTGTAGGATATTGGGGCACAGACAGGTAATACAAATCTATGGGTGGGGTATATATATGTATGTGCTGTTATCGTGCCCCCACAAAATCAATTCTGCAGGCATTGCTGCATTGAAAACAATTGCCAGACTGCACACAGTAATCTCTTCGTTTAAATCTACTATGTGTGGTAGTGTCTAAAGGCAAATCAAATAGCAGCCACATTTTTGAGGATTAGGAGCTTCCTGTGTGAGACAGTATGTGTTTTAAATATTTTAAGCTGATTTACAAAACTGGTAAACAATGTGCAGGGTGGTGTTGGGTGACCTCTTTTACATGCCTGATCATCCTGTCAACATTTATAATGCCTTTGATATTTCCTTTTCATCAGGATAGGATCAGTTAAGCATTTGTATTTCCCCAAGCTCAGATTGCATTACTCTTTGCTCCACGTTTCATGGCAATAAATGTTGACATTAATTTCTGTAGATTTCACATAAAGTGATTGTTAATTTATTCATGGTTGAAAGGAATCGGAGAGAGAAAAGAAGGGAGCGTTCTCTAAAAGAAAAATACACAGTGCATAGCATAAGGAATGCAGATCTTTCATGTCTATTTGTTTTGCACAGAATTACAAATGCTATAGCCTGATTAGCAATTGTGACCTATTTAAAGCTGTACTGTTTCTCTCTGTTCCTATTCTCCTTAAACACTAAGAACTAGACATGAGATTTTATAATCCATCAGATGTAGAATCTGCGTAAGAGATATAATTATTGTGCTTCAGCAACTTGGACCAAAGCCCTGTTGTTGTATTTCTAGACAG
This sequence comes from Chrysemys picta bellii, assembly GCF_011386835.1. NCBI lineage: Eukaryota > Metazoa > Chordata > Testudines > Emydidae > Chrysemys > Chrysemys picta. The sequence goes on from NC_088791.1 coordinate 326,009,238, forward strand.
TATGCTGTGGATAATATAGATGCATTTTTACGTTGGTAATTTCAATTGGCAAGAGATGTTGTGTTTCCATAAATAAAGGTAAATTGTGGGATTTTAACACACTGATTACTATTCCAGCCTTGTCCCCAACTAACAAGAATTAAATGGATACTTGTCAGCTGGAGAACATCCTTATCTGTTACTATAATTTCTGATTTAGTAATGTTTATTACGGTAAATGGGGGAAAGACTTGTATCACTTCTTAATCATTTGGTTAGCAAGAGAATTAATTGTGTTGTGCTACTATGGTCTATAAGGGTGACTGGAGGATGATTGAGTTCCCAGAATTCAATCCGCCTTGAACAATTAAGATTTTTTCCAAGATGAACTTCACCCTGGAGATTGGACTTTGTCCTAAAATCTCCATAACATGTATCATGTTTGTGCAGACTCTGTGCTTTAAGACAGGACAGGTAAAAGTTAATATCAAAATAAAAAATGTAGGGTTTCAGCTTTGTCCTGTATGCAGCAAACATGTACAAGAAGTCTGCTGCTCAAAACAAGAGTGAGCATACTAAATCTTGAGAAGAGCCAGTGAAGTGAGCCAGCCCTCACCATAGCTCAATGCTGCATTGCAACTGGGTCAGGTCCACATTCAGCAGAAGAGAACTGTCAAAGCAGCCGGATGATTTAAGAATAGAGGTGGTGGGAGGTCATTTTCCCCTGGTCTTAACGGCAACCTTTGTCTTGTAAGGGTGTAAGAAGTCTGGTTCCTTCCGGGGCCCAGAGGGTTTATGTGGGGTTGCAGCATCAAGAAAGGAGCACTTGAGAGGCAGAACATTCAATTCTGTGGAAAGGGAAGCCTATGGAAAGGGAAGTGTGCATTGCTTTGGAGGTGTTACACTGGTGGGGAGCAAAGGGTGTTCCATTCCATCTCTTTGTAGTCTTCAGCCTCCACTCCAATGGGAAAAGAGATAACATGGGGAGGACATCAGGCACCTGTCTGGGATTCTCCTGTTTGGACCAAGTCCAGGTGAAATTAAGATTGTGCAGGGTGCTGAGTGTCTCATTGGGTGTGCTCCTGAAATAATTCGAACAGTGGGAGGAATGGTTTTAATGGCATCTTGCAGATTCAGGTCATAAATACTTAAGGAGGCCCACTGTCATGTCCAGGTATTGGAAGACACCGTGCTACACTGGTGCAGCTGCGCTGCTGTAGCACGTCGGGTGAAGACGCACCATGCCAACGGGTCGGCACACTCCCGTTGGCATAATTACTCCACCTCTGCAAGAGGCAGAAGCTATGTCGGCGGGAGAACATCTCCTGCCAGCATAGAATGGTGTGGAAACAGCTTTAGGTTGATGTAACTTACGCCACTCACAGGGTATCACACCCCTGAGTGATGTAAGTTATACATCACTTAAGCGGTAGTGTAGACCAGCCCTGAGCCCTGATAAAGACCCCTAGGGCTACTGTAACCAACACACCTCCTGGGCATGGTTCTGTCCCGTCTAAGTGGCACTTAGAGAGCAATGAATGAGTCTGCTCTACAGCCTTAGCTTTTAGCTCATGTGGTAGAGGCTCATGCACTAAGCTTCAGAGGTCCCCAGTTCGATCCTGCCTGCTGACGACCGGGGTCTGTCAGAGTTACGCTACCACAATACAAATAATAAAATATCTGCAATGTATTTTCCTTCTTTCAAATGGGTTCCTTTTTAATTTTGTCATCCTTCTGCACAAAACTTTCTGCCAAAACCCCTTCTTTGATTATTTTCAGTATTTTTCATATAGCTAATGTAAAATGCTACCCACTTCCCAAACTATAAAAGACATTGTTAACAATGCCTCCATCAATGCAATCGGCGCATACGTACAACAGATCTAAGACTGGGAAAAGTCTGAGAGGCAAACAGTCAAAAAGACATCCTCTAAAGCAGCTTTGATTATATTTTATGTTTTTACAAGAGCAGGTGCAAAGATGGTTGTATTCATGTCAAAACTATTACACCCTTTTTAATGTCACCATGTCACCTGCCTCACCACATTTCAAGTATGATGATCACTTGTTTTGAAGTTGGTAGTAACTTTCATGAAGTTTTTGCATGAGTTTGTACTGCAAATCATCTATTGTTTTAAAGTAGAAGTTAATACTGCCACAGCTCTGAGTATGGAATTTCCAGTGATGGGAGAGTGGATGTTTTAGGAGATTGGAGATCTTTCCCCACTAGGTCTTCAGCCAGCCTAGGTTGGTAATGACTTAAAGTTGTTACTATCTGAAGTTTGCTTAATAGCTTACATGAAATAAGTTGGTGGTTCAGTCCAGCCCTTAGTGACTAGGTACAGACATTTAAAGAAGACAGACGTTCACAGCTGATACCAATTGATAATCTCTGCAGGCAGGTCAAGGATTGATTAGGCATGGAAACTGAGCTTCTCTGCTGCCCATTGAAGAAAGCCCTTCCAGGTCACCGTAGAGATACACTGACAGGCCAGAGTGGGGAGACGCTGCGTTACCTGGTGTGTGGAAAGCCAAAAGACTTAAGTCTGCAAGACTGTCAATTTAGAACTTTTCACAAGTACCATATTCACACACAATATTTAAAAGTAAAGGGAAAATAGGAACTGTGGAGTGCTATCCAACAGAAGAACCTGCACCAAGCAAACTGTTATAAGGAAATGGAGGCTAAATCAAAAAGGAATTTTAAAAGGCATGCTTGTCATTTGCCAACAGTGATGGCCAACATTTGTCCTTGGTCACCTATGTGCAACTTCTGCAAGGGTCAGCGACAGTCCTCTGCATGTGGCCAATGTCAGAATCAGGCCCTCATGTTGTTAGAAGAGCTGGTTGAAAAATGCCAATTATTTTCCCCTGGAAATTTTGAAATGTTTTCTATTGTTTTCTAAACTTCCCATGAAAACATCTCGTTTTTTCAACAAAAATTTGAAACCATTTTTCAAAGTTTTTAATAATGATTTTCAGGGGGAAAAGGTTTACTTTTAAGTTTGGGGTTTTCAACAAAAAAACTGAAATTTCCCCCAATGTTTTTTACTCCACTCTAATGACTAGATCAATGGAGTTACTACGGATTTACAACAGTGTCAATGAGAGTGAAATTTGGTCCCTATGCCTTTGCAATGTTGACAAAAATTCACCACCATCGTCCTTATTCTAGACCCTGTAGTTTTGTAAAATTCATCCCTCAGCAGAGGAGCTGGCACAAGATTTATACATCTCCTAAATCCCATTTAAGTGCTCACAATAGGGTTTAAGTGTGAAGTGATTGAGCCCTTTGTGCAGGGTGAATATCACTCGGTGACATTTGGACCAGTCATCTCTAGAGTTTTGCATTCTATTGGCACTATTCCGCCGCAGGATCAGTAAAAGCACTACCCTGTCTCACAACCAGTATTTTAAGCCGTTAGTAATCCAGAGCTTCCTTGCTGTAAGTGTATGAACCCATGCTGACTCCTCAACACCCCGTTTATCAAGAGATCTTACAATAATATTATCTGCCAGGAAACACTTTGATGTTAAGTACTGCCTACCTGTTGTGGAATAGCACTGTACAAAGGGCTTCTTCAGCTCCCAGTTTCTGTTATTTTACAGATCTCCCCTCATGGATGTTTTCAGTATTTCACAGTTCAGATCACTGTAAATTTATAATCACAAACACATCTAGCCTGAGAAATGTTTGTGTGTTAGGTGCAAAAAACATTTGTCACGTATACAGGGAGCCAAATCTTAAAGTCCTCACTTACAACATGAACTGCTGTTGCTTGAAATTGAAGTGGCTGTTTTTTTTCCTCCTGAGGTGCATGTACTTTGCTTGTGCAATTAAAAAAAGTTATCAGCAACCGAAAAATTAGTTCTGAGTATGTTCAATAGGTGTCTTCTTCTTCTTTTTTTTTTTTAAAGCAGGATGAAGTCTGATCCCTTCTTTCTCTGCCCGCATGCACAGAATGTTCAGATGTTACAGCGTTGGATGCCAACATAAAAACATAGCTAATGAGATTAGATTGGTTGGTTGATTCCCTCTTACTGGGCTGGTATAGAGGCATGGTTCTTCTCAAGCTTCTGATGGGGCACTATGCATAAAGGAGATTATAACTCGCCCAAACACAACACAACCCATCACCAAACACAGAGGTGAAAACCCTTGCAGTGCAAAGTGACTGCAGTTTTCAGAACAACTTGATACTGCTGAAGAGAGAATGGAAAATGGCTCTTAGATTGGTCTAGTCCTATGGGACTGCACCAGCCAATCAAGAATGAGTGCTTTGGCCCCACCCTTCCTATGTTTCCCTTTCCTGTCCCCTCCCCCATGTCTAAACAGAGGAGGGAAATCAGTCTCATAAAGCAGAGAGAATCCTCTGCAACCCCTTTTGAGCTGTTTGATGGTCCCTTTGTACCTCTTGGGGAGCACAGAGTTATCCTAGCAGGCCATGAGGATCTGCCCCTTTTTCTTTCTGTTTCAATTGCTGTTCTGTAAAATGGGCATAACAGCATGTACCTATCTCCCAGAGCTGCTGTTGGGATGAATTAATTAATATTTGCAAAATGTTTTGAAGATTAAAAAAAAATAAAACGGAATGGGCCCTTTTTGCAAGCATTTTAGCAGGATGCAGATGAGGAAACACGAGCTGTATCAGAGAACAATACATTCATATTGTTATACCTAGTATACATTATAGTATCATTACATAATTAGCTTACAGAAGAAGGAATGTGGTCTAGTGGCCAGGTCATTGGCTTGGATGTCAGGACACCTGGGTTCTAATCGCAGCTCTGCCAGTGACCTTGGGCAAATCATGTCCCTTTTCCGTGCCTCAGTTTCCCCATCTGTAAAATGGGGATAATGATACTGACCTCTTTTGTAAAGCGCTTTGTGATCCATGAGTGATAAGTGCTATATAAAAGATAGGTGATATTATTACTGGTGTTACCACTGATTTGTGTGTGTCCCTGTTAATTCATCTCTTTCTATGGCAGGAGTCTCATGTATGCAGTGTTGTAATAGCCATGTTGGTCCCAGGATGTTAGAGAGACAAGGTGGATGAGGTAACAGCTTTTATTGGACCAACTTCTGTTGGTGAGAGAGACAAGATTTCGAGCTACACAGAGCTTTATTTGAGGTCTGAGAAACATACTCAGTTTTACATTTCACAATTTCAGAGTGTCACAGCAAAATACAAGGTGGAACAGATTGTTTAGCATAAGTAGTTAACACACATTTCAAGGGCCCATTCAAGGTGAAGTGGGGGAAAAGGAAGGGAGGTGGTGGGGAAAAGCAGCTGGCGGGGGGGCTTTAGTGGATTATAGATTGTTGTGATAAACCATAAATCCAGTCACGTGTCAGGGGGTAGCCATGTTAGTTTGTAGCCACAAAAACAACAAGGAGTCCGGTGCCATAAATCCAGTGTCTGTTCAATCCAAGGTTTTTAGTGTCTAGCAAAGTTATGAATTTAAGCTCCCAGGCTTGTCTTTTGAAGGTGTAGTAGTTTCCTTTGAGGATGAGGACTTAGTGGTCACATATAGAGTGATCACTTTGTGAAAATTGTTCTCCCACAGGTGCTAGGGTGTTTTTGTCTTTTATCATTTTTCTGTGTGAGTTCATTTGAGAGCATAGTGATTGTCTGTCTGGTTTCACCCACATCATTATTATTGGGGCATTTGTGCACTGGATGAGGTATACCACATGTTGTGTAGGCATGTTTAGGTCCTGTGGACTTTGAAAGGTGTGTTGTGGGGGGTGCTGATCATTGTAGCAGTGGAGAGATGTCTGCATGTTTTGTATCTGTTGATCTGGCGGTGTCTGGTGCCACTTTGAGTTGGTGTGTCCTGGTTTGTGGGTAGCTTGCTTCTCATGCTAAGTTTGGAGAGGATGGGGAGTTGTTTGAAGGCCAGAAGAGGGGGTTCAGGAAAGACTTCTTTCAAGATGGGGTCCCCATTGAGTACAGGCTGTAGTTGTTTGATGATACCCCATATCGGTTCCAACTTGGGGTGATAGATGACAACTAAGGGTGCGCAATCAGAGGGGGTTTTATTTCTGTATTCTGCAGTCTCGAAGTGGCCCATTCAATGATGCAATCTACTTCTCTAGAGTGTCCTTGTTTGGCAAAGGCAGTTTTGAATGTATTAAGGTGTATATTCCGGATTTTCTCCTTGGAGCATATTCTGTGGTATCTGAGTGCCTGGCTGTAGATAACAGGTTTCTTGGTGTGTTTGGGGTTGTTATTGGATCTATGAAGGTAGGTGTGGTGATCCATGGGTTTCTTGTATATAGTTGTCCATAGAGTTCCATTGTTGAAGTAGTCTCATGTGGCATTGTTTACATCTGTCTATTAGTTAATTCAAATATTATTTTAAGTATCCAATACACATAGTGCTGTTCAGCAACAACATTGTTAATCACATCAAGGCCCATTGTCCAAGGGTTTTGAGAGTATGTGGACATTTTAAACAGCTAGTCATGTTTCAAAATGTCAGTGCAAATGCAAAGTTCATCAAGAAAGGCGTAAGTTCCAGGTAACCCACTTATATGCAGAGAATACATTATTCATCATCTATTTAGTCCTTCTGTCAGCAAAACGTAGGAGAGCAAAACATGTACTTTGACTAGGGACTTCCCCATTCCCCATAAAGAAGACTTTGGGGACTTGAGAATTATTTCTAATAAGCAAAATGATAGCAAAGATGATGGTGAAAGGAAATGTAGTTTTCTGGTTTTATGCAAAGGAAAGTACAGTGACTCATGTGTTACGAAGAAACATGCTACCCAGATTACAGTCACTGCACTCTGTAGTGTGAATGACCACCCAAAAATCTCACTCACTGTGACATGAAAGAGAAAATACAAACTCAGTATACTGAATGCACCCAGTTATGTGGGTGAAAATAGAACAGCATGTCTTCAGCTATAAAATGAAAGAACAAAACTACATTGTAGATTTGCAAATGGCAGTTCATCCCACTATCTTTGGAACATGATGTTTGTTCTTTTATGCTAGGAGGGGGGTTGACAGACTTTTATATCTTCCCCGTGCTGTTTCAAGGGGATTACTCAGTGACCTGAATGGTACAAAACGCTAAGCACCAACTGTATCTAAGGGCTTGTCTACACATGAAGTTGTTCCTGATTAACTCCATGGGTGGACACATATTTCAGAATAAGAGTATCCACTCAGAGTTGATAAGGAACAGCTAATCAGGAACAACTCCAGACAAGTCCTTAAATTCAGGGGTCACAGGCCAGAACACTGTTCTACAAACTCAAGGCCATCTATATGTGAAAGGGTATAATATAAATGTGATTTTTATGGTATCATAAATCACCATAGTTCGCAAAAAAAACATGGCGTATGTTACCGGAGACCTGGGATTGCCAATTTTTTGTTTCTGCCCCAGATATTCACAAGACGTCATACCTTGACATGGGCCCTGGTTTCTTAGACCTAAGTAGAAACCAGGCCATTCATCAAATGACATATTATCATAAATCACCTGGGTCAATGTACCTATGGTAAAGGACAAAAATGAAAGCAACCGCCCCCCCCACCAGTATAGTACTTCTTTAATTTGTAAGTGTTCTAGTAACAATGACTATGTTCTGTGCTGCAGAAGCTAGCCAGAGCATATGTAGCTAGGCTTGGATATTGTGTATATTTAATAAATTATAGTTGTTTGGAGCCTACTGTGCTGGGGAGGTTCCTTCATAGTACATTGGTTGTGTAAAGAGCAAAAAGACACAACAAGAGCATTAACATTAATGTGAATGCATACAGTCAGTTATAAAGTGTTTCTGAAATTCTACTTATAGGTACTGGAGGATGCATACATTGTCCTGAATTTCAAACATGCAGTTGCCTAATAGCTTTGATATACTGGAAAGGTGTGCAGAATTATTCACCTGATTTGTATATGTGCAAGATGAGAATTTGCACACACAAATACATGATAAAGCATGCCCAGTTGTGGTAGTTGAGCATACATTAGGTGTGCAACTGTATGTGCATATTTTTCAATATCAGGCCCACACTTTGTGAGTGTATAAAACTATCTATATACGTAAATGTTCAAAATCAAGGAAATGAAACAGTTATGGGTCTCAGATCAGTGTTAGCTGGGGCATGTTGCATAGCCTGTATTTAATTTTATAGCAGACATTTCACAACATAAATGTCTAGGGCCTAAGTCTGCCCTAATAAATTAACATACATAGTTGGAAAAAATAGTACAGTAGTAGAAGGTATCTCATGGGCCAGATCTTTAGCTGAAATTGGCATAACTCCACTGCCTTAAATTCAGTATGTGAACAAGGTAAAATTTCCTAGTAGTGTTATTTCAGAGATATTTGACTATATGGGGACAGCTCCTCAGCTGGTATAAATCTGGGTATGCCAAAAATCAGTGGGAGCTGGATGGCTAATTATTCATTTTACCTTTGAAAACATCTCTCAGAGAGTCCATAGATTCTACACCAGCCGGTCAGAATAATCTTATGGAGTAGGTGCTGGAATCACTGGGTGAAATTCTATGCCCAGTGTGACACAGGAGGTCAGATTAGATTATCGTAAAGAGCCCTGCTAGTCTTAACATTTATGAAATCTATTCCAATTCCATTAATTTTAGTATCATAATTTTCTGTTAATTTCCAGAGTATCCTACTGTATTACACAACATTTGTTTAATTAATTTTTCAAGATCTCATGTTATGAGCATCAAATTAGTATCAACCTGCTTTTGAGTTGATTCTGGAGTGTCTTGAATGTCAATTAATTATTTATTTTCTCCCCACTTCTTTCAGCTCCAGGGCTCCTTGAAGAGGAAGTTGGTGGTAAATCTATCACCTGTTAACAACAAAAGACCCAATGGTATTTCAGATAACTCTTTCCTTGATATTAAGAGGATACGAGTGGGTGATAACCTTTCTATGGGACAAGGCGGACATGTTAACAATTGCCAAAGCCAGTCAATGTCAGGAACCTTGTCTGTGGGGCAAGGATCACAAAGAAAGACCAGCAACCTAACAAACAATACCCACTCTAGTGGGCATATATTTAATATGCCTTTGAAAGAGGTCAAGAAAGAACCAGGAGAAACCATATCTTGCAGCAAACACCTGGATGATCAGATGTCCCATGAAAACATTTTCCCTAACAGATATGGGGAAGATACAGGGGAACAGATGATGGACCCAGAGCTTCAGGAGTTGTTTAATGAACTGACTAACATATCGGTGCCACCAATGAGTGATCTTGAACTAGAAAATATGATAAACGCCACCATAAAACAAGATGAGCCGTTTAACATTGATCTTGGGCAGCAAAACCAGAGAGGCGCTGCTAGATCTTCTCTGCAGATGGAGAAAATAGTGATAAAAAGTGAATATTCGCCAGGCTTGAATCAGGCACCTGTGGGCTCCCCTCAAATGAGGCCTTCTTCTACAGGACCAGCCTTCACTATGTCCAGCGCTGCCATGTCCACCTCTTCACCAATCCCTTCGGTGCCTCAGAATCAAGCACAGTCGTCGCAGGTCTCTTCTGTCTCAAATCGACCATTGACTAACTGGCAAGAAGTATCTCACGCCCAGCAGCTAAAACAAATAGCAGCCAACCGACAACAGCATGCCTTGATTCAGCAGCAGCAAAATCAGCCATCCAGCTGGCCCACCTTGTCCCCATCAGGCCCTTCCCCAGGACAATTCGTACAAGAGAAAATTCCCAGCCCTTCCTTTCGTCAGCAGCAGTTCAGCCCCCAAAGTTCAGCCATGCCTGGGGTACCTGTCAATGGGAATCAGTCCAAAGCAATGAATAACTACATCTATAAACCAAACGCCACAACCCAGAGCAGCCCCATTGACATCATAATGCAACCAAAGCCTCAGGATCTCAATAGAAACTTTATAAACAACACTCAATCACCACTAGAGCAGCATCATGGCAACACAAAGCCTTTGTGTCATTTTAACTCAGAGCAAACTAACCAGCAGATGCCTTCAGTTTTGGGATCCCAAAGCAAGCCTTCTATTCTGCACTATCCTCAGCAGCTGCAGAGCCCTGGTGCAGTGCAACAGCAACAGCAGCAACCTACTCAACCTCTCCAAAACCAGCCTCTTCAAAGGCCACCAAACGTATCCTTAGCATTGCAGCAGAAGATGATACTTCAGAAAATGCAGCAAAGCCAACAAATCTCAGGACTGCAGTATCCCGTCTCTCAACAGCACAGACAGGTAAGATGTGTTCCTCCTGAACAGTAGTTAAACAGTCCTTTTCTGTGCAATAGACAGGCTCTTCCACTCTGTCGTGGTTCCCAATGAGATTGGGCTAAAGAAATTTATAAGGAAATGCAAAGGCCACTCCCATGTAATGGAGATCCGTTGCACAAGAGCTGGTGATGGAATGTTCAGCTTTCGTACTTATAACATGTAGGGTACTTTGAACCACAACATTTTTTTGTGCCTTTTCTAAGGCAATATCTTTGCAATGTTAACTCTATGTCATTGTTTTTTCTGGGAGGACAGAGGTTGGGAAATAACAATATTCTTAGACATCTATTGACTCTAACTTGACAAAAACTTTTGTCTGGGAATTGTTTTATCTGTTTGTAAAGGAAAATCTAAAACTGCTCAAGTGTTATTTCTGGGTGTGCCTAGCACCATTTTAAGCACCATTGGAAAATTTGTTTATAGAAGAATGGAAAAATAAATTCTAAGCCTGCAAAGGCCCATTACTGTGTGTATGTATAGACTGAATGGTGGGCATCAGTTAAAAAAAATCTCTTTCACCTAGGCTAAGTAGGTTTATAAAGTAACTATATGTGATAGAAATGAGCAAGGACAAGAAAATAGCAGGAAGTAGATAACTCAGGGTGGGCACTAAAAACGGAGACACTCAGAATTGCAGGCTTCTTTTTGATAATTTTGGCCTTACTCTCACAAGGCTTAATTCTCCAGTGCCCCTTGTATAGTCATTTATACTTGTGCCAAGTGGCTACCATTGCATAAATGGGTGTACAAGTTAGAAGACACCGGAGAATCAGTGTCTCTGTTCTTCACTTCTTCATCTGGGAAATGGGAATACAAATACTTGCCTCACAGGGTGGTGTGAGAATAAAATTCACTGAGGCACATGAGGAGCTTAGATGCTTAGTGAGGAGCACTATACAATTACCTACAGACAAATGCAGTGTTGCAAACTCTTGTGATTTTTTTTATCATGAATCTAGCGATAGCTGCTGCTTTTCCTAAAGCTCCAGCTCCTGGAGTCATGTGATTAGAGGAGAAGCTCAGCTTTTGTTTTAAAAAAGTACATTTCTGTCTTTCATGGTTGTACAGTAAAGCTTGAAAATGTGACCCAAATGTAACCTAAAGGCTCAGAAATCAGAAAGCAAATTTTAAAAGAATGTTATTGGAGGTTTTTTAATCTTATGATTTTAAGCCAATGTCATGATTTTTGGGGGCCTGACTTATGATTGAATTCTTGGGGTTAGCAATATTCCAAATGTATAAAGTCTGCTAGGTAACCTGTGAATTTCTCAGGGCTGGGGGGGAAATCCTATAACTAATGACTGAAAATGGAAAAACCAAGCTTTCCAAATAGTAATTGAAAGCACCAGTATAAATGGGTCCAACAAAACTGTAATTTCTAGGCCAACCTGTTTTGAGATGGAATCTGTGGTACAAAAAGTAGAAATCTAAATAAATAAATTAGAAGACTTGTACAACTGAAAACTCATTTTTAGCTTCCCAAACAATTTGGTCAATAAATCATAAACTGCCCTAAAATCTCATCTCCTTGTAGGAGACAGCAAATGAGAAATTTCAGGCAGAAAGGATTTCTTTTTATTTTTGGTTTGAAGAAGCTGGCGAGGGAGCAGCTGTGGGAATCAGCTTCGAATATGTTATGTTAATAGTGTAATAAGATAATAAGCAATAGCTACCATGGATTGATTTGTCAAGAACAAATTATGCCAAACCAACTTAGCTTCCTTCTTTGACAGAGTTACTGGCATAGTGGATGGGGGGAAGCAGAAGACATAATATATCTTGATTTTAGTAAGTCTTTTGACAGTCCCACATGACATTCTCATTAGCAAACTATGGAAATATGGTCTAGGTGAAATTCCGACAAAGGGGTGCACAACCGGTTGCAATACCATATTCAGAGTATCAATGGTTTGCTGTCAAATTGGAAGGCCTTATTTAAGTGGAGTGCCACAGGGATCTGTCCAGGGTCTAGTACTTTTCAACATTTTCATTAATGACTTGCATAATGAAGTGGAGAGCATGCTTATAAAATTTGTGGATGACACCAAACTGGGAGGCATTGCAAGCATATTGGAGGACAAGATTAGAATTCAAAACAACCTGGACAAATTGGAGAATTGCTCTGATTCCACAAGATTAAATTCAATAAAGACAAATGCAAAGTAGTACACTTAGAAAGGAAAAATAAAATGCATAAATCAAAATAGAAATGCACAACTACAAAACGGGGAATAACTGGCTACATGGTAGTACTGCTGAAAAATATCTGGGGGCTAACATGGATCATAATTTTAATATGAGCCAAGAATGTGATGCAGTTGCAAAAACAGCTAATATTCTGGGATATATTAACAGGATTGTCCTGTGTAAGACATGGGTATAACTGTCCTGCTCTACTCAGCACTGGAGGCCTCACCTGGAGTACTGTGTCCATGTTTTGGCACGACACTGTAGGAAAGAGGTGGACAAATTGGAGAGAGTCCAGCAGAGAGCAACAAAAATGTTAGAAGGTTTAGAAAACTTGAATTAGTCCCCAGGAAAAAAACCTGGGGTTGGGGGGGAGAGAGGCTGATAACATATTTGAAGACTGTTATGGGCTGTTATATAGAAGTGGATGATCAATTGTTCTCCATGTCCATTGAAGGTAGGACTGGAAGTAATTGGGTTAATCTGCAACAAGAAATATGTTACATATTGGAAAAAAAAGCTTTAACTATAAGAATAGTTAAGCACTAGAATAGATTTCCAAAGGAGGTTGTGGAACCCCTGCCATTGGAGGTTTTAAGAACGGGTTAGTCAAACACCTGTCAGGGATGATCTAGTTTTACTTGATCCTGCCTCAGTGCCGGGGGCTGGACTAGATGACCTCTTGAGGTCTCTTCCAGCCCAACCTTTTCATGATTTTGTGCTGCAGGGGATCTATTGCTCCTTGGCAGTATCTCTCTGTTAGTTAGCCATTGTACTTTAATGGTCTTTACAGGAGTGTTTCCCCACTCTCTTAACAGACTGGCAGTCAGATGGATTTGAACAGGCTCGTTATGCAGCCATGATGGTGCTCCTCCAGCAATCTGTCAGCGTAGGCGAGACAGGCAGGACTTTTATAAACATGAATATTTTTGCAAAATATGCAAGACAACATTCTGGATGCAAATTAAAACACTACGGTAACTTGCTTGAAGCAGTGTTAGCTTCCTACTGTGTCCCTTGCCCAGCTGCTGCTGAACAAGCTTCAGGGTCATGGCCAATGGAAGCACTGCCCCTACTGGAGCAATACTGCCAGAGGGTGGGGAGCCAGCCAAGCAATATGGAGGCATGAGCTCTATGTGCAAAATGTCTCCTCCTTGTACAGATCTGGGATCTCTTCTCTGTGCAGTCACAGGATCAGCTGGCTTGGGAGGTTTTCCCCATGTGAACTTTTTCAGGGCCACCATCACTTCTCACTATAAGGAATGTTTAGCAGGAGCTTCTGCAAGGGAGATTTCATGATCATCTCCCACAGCTTTGTGAGCACAATGGGGCAGTCTGGCCCATAGCAGTGCTGTTGCGTAAAGCTTTGGAAAAGTAAGCATAGGTTGTGAGAGTTTTGTAGCAAGAACTCTGGAACATCTACACTCTGAAGTGATAACTCATCCTCTTTTAGCCCCACAGCGATCACTCCAAAGCTCTGTAGCAGTCACTATACAGTGGTGAAATTCTTTAGAAGTAGGAGCTATGTTTACAGAGAGAGATTGTTGATCTACAGTTGACCTGCAGTTTTTGTAATTGTCCTGCTGTTCACCTGCTAAACTTCTTTGTACATCGCTTTTTAGCTGCCAAAGCCAACAGACTCCTTATGCTGAGCCAGCAGAATTTGTAAGCACCTTCAACTGGCTATTTGAGCTCCAGACATTACAAAGTCTGCAGGATGTGCAACAGGAGATGTTAAGCTTTTCAGCTTCTTGAACGCTAGGGATTTAGGTGGTGGAGTTTGCCGATTCTGAAAGCTTTTGCTTTGGACCTGATAAATGCTTCAAGAGCTCTCAAGAAGCTTATAAACCCTGTTGAAGTCTCTCTGAATTGTCAGGCTTCGGAGTGGTAGCGGTGTTAGTCTGTATCAGCAAAAAAAACGAGGAGTCTCTAAGGTGCTACAAGGACTCCTCGTTGTTTTTTCTGAATTGTCAGGTGTTCCCACCAAACCAGTCCCACAACCTTTCATAAAATCACTCAAAGGTAATAAACCTCAGGAAAGACAGACAATGTATATAAAGCACAGTGTGGAGTGTCTGCTCAAAGTCGGGTTTGAGATATGGCATTCAAAAAAATCACATAAGATGTTTCTACAAAGAAAAAAAATCTGGTTTTCCAAGCTCTCCTAAAAAACAAAAGCTTTTTCTGATTATCATCAAATGTTCCACAGAAAATGATCATCCAGCCAGAGACAGCCTATGCAGAAACTGAGACAGAAAGCTGTTTTTAAAGGTTGTGTGAGAGGCTTCAGGTATCTCCAAATTGGACTTTTAATGAAATGAAAAGTAAATTACAACTTTAGTTATGAAGTCATTGACATGTTTTCATAAGAAGAGAGGGTTTTTTTGTTTTTTATTAAAATATTTTAAAAATCAAACTTCTTAAATGATTACCCTTCCCTCTCACATAAAAACATTGGGAAGTAAAGGGCGCAAGAAACACTGACCTTATCTTGACTCTGACTTGCCTGTAAGATCCAGCTGTCCATCAAAAACACAGTGACCAGCAAGTCTGGAGAGCAGTTTCCCCATTAGAACGCATGCGTGAAAGGGAACTGAATATTCAGAACATGAGAATACACAATAAAAAAATCCATGAAAATATCATTGGCAAATTATGTTTAAAGATGTATGTGCCTCCTCCAATCAACCACAGTGTAATTCCCTTAACTAAAGCCTGTGGAAAACTCCTGCGGGAAGGGAAGAAGTAATCTAAAAACTGTTTCGCCACATGAAACTGCCAAGGCATCCTCATCTGAGTAGGGGAAAGGGTCTTGAGCTATATGGAGTGGCATGGCATGGAAGTACACAGGCTGCAAGGACTTTTGGGGAAATATGGGACTAAATTCATTTTTGGTGTAACTCTAGTAAAGCTAATGAGGATCCTAACTCTACAGCTCTTGTAAAGGGAGAGGATCATGTCCTGTAGAGTCCACTCCCTTCCTTCCATGAGCTTCACCTCCTGCCTGTGAGGCTTTCCACTCCTAAATAAGAATAGTAAATTATTAATTACTAATGGTTAATCATTGACTTTATTATTTCAGCTGCCTAATTCCTCAATGAGAAATCAATGCTTTATTATACTAGATACTGTACAAACTGTAAAGCAGTGTGGAATCTGGCCCTTCATTACTGTGGCTGAGAGATGGATTTGTAGCATGGAAGCATAAGTACAGTTCATGGAGAGCAGCTGTAACTCCACCATCAAATGGCACTACGCGGCTGTCAGCTATCAGTTCACATGCTTTAGATAGTTCTCTGGGTTTTTCCTGGTTTGAAGTCCCCAAAAAGCATTTGGACATGACTTTATGGCTTTAAAGCTTGCTAAATGGAATGCCAGGCTTATAATTTCTCTGCCTGTCTCAGTCACTTTGTGTTACACTGGATGTTTTCAGTGGGATTTGCTAATTAGATGCTTTTTAGCCTCTAGGGACAAGCCGTGGCAATGAAATAGTCTTGGTTTCTTGAAAGAGGCTGCATTGAACTGGGGGTTTGATGCTCGTGTGTTTTATTCTCTGCCTGTGTTGTGGGGACTCGCCTTTCCCACGCTCTACTGGTAAGTGTCCAGTCAGAGCAAAACTCTCTTGTAATAAAATTCCAAACTCTCTTGCTTTCAGGTTTCATTATAAGCCCAAGTTCAGCCCATGCTCAATGAAGTTTGTGACCCTTTTAGTGAACCTGGACTGGGTTTGGGGAAAGCCTGGATGACTGGGTTTGGGGAGAAATTTGAAGTCAAGTTTTCACTTAGTTTTGAGAGAAGATGGACCAGTTACTGAAGGATGGTCTTGGGGTGAGACTTAGGGTTTGGGGCGGAAACCCTGCAAAACTCAGTCATTTTGACTAGAGCTGAATAAATTCAGCACATATTTTTTAAAGCTTTTGATCAGCTGTGTGGCTTATTGAATATGATTAATCAAATAATTAAAACAAAATTGAACAGAATACGTGCCCAGATTCACCAAACAAATATTGTTTGACCACCTCTGGTTCTTATGTACTTATATGGCCCCCATCAGTCTAACATCTAAGTGCCTCACAATCTTTAACACCTCTGTGCAGTTGGCTAGTACTATTATTCCTATGTTACAGATGGGGAACTGAAGCACAGAGAGGCTAAGTGACTTGCCCAAGGTCACACAGAAAATCTGTGGTAGTGCCAGAAACTAAACCCAGGTCTCTCAAGTCCTAGCCCACCCCCTGGACCATCCTTCCTCTTATGGTTTTGATCCAAAAGCACGTTAAACTCAGAGGTTTCAGCTTAGAGTCTCTTTTTTTTTTCATTTGTATTCACTATGGGAGGGGAAAGAACTCAGGTGAACAGAAACCAGAATAAATTCACCAAACCCTCAGTGGAACAAAGCCACAGCAATTCATACAGCTCTAGGCATGTGCCATTATGTCCTGATACCTGTATTTAGTAAGTGACTCCCAGATCTTGGGGTCAATTTAAGTGGGAGTCATGAGAGCTTCACCCACTCCTTCATATGGGCAACCAGTTGTCCTTATTTAACTCTGAATCTCCCTGTGCATCTTCTGAAATTACACCCAGGGACAGTGTCATTTTATACAGAGCTAAGTGCATTGTCAGCACTTACATAATAAATCATCTTTTTCATAATCCCTTCTAGGGATGTCAAGTGTCAGGGGGTAGCTGTGTTAGTCTGTATCTACAAAAACAACAAGGAGTCTGGTGGCACCTTAAAGACTAACAGATTTATTTGGGCATAAGCTTTCTTGGGTAAAAACCTCACTTCTTCGGATGCCACTCCTTCTAGGGATGGGCTCATCCTCTGGGAGGTGTGGGGAGGACATTACTCCACCTGCATGGCAGGCTAGCAGTATATTTCTTCTTTTCAAAACCCTGGACATTTGATGTGATTAGTCACTGTTTTGGGGGGAGTTAGCCCTCACTTGCTCAAGTCTGGTCATGCCCTAGATCTCTTCCCTGTACCAGGTCCTTGACCAGCTGGGCTGATGTGCACTTCTGCCACGTTGACAGAGCTTTGTACCATCTCCTAAGAGAACCCTGAACAGTTCAGAAGTGCTCGAGGCTGAGAGCCGCACCTCTCCTGGCCCAATCTGTGAGCCTTGATCTCAGCCAAATTCTCCTTGAATCCTTATGCTAAGCCGTGAGGAAGATGGTCACAAAATTGCACTTCTTGATATTTCATTTGCATGAATCAGGAGCTTGTTTATATAACTTCTGCATATCTATGTATATTTGTATATGTTTTACAATGATATGAATAGGGTTTGAGTGGCTCAACTAAGCCTATGGTTCTATAGAGACTCTGGGACAGATTCTGCTCTCAGTTACCCCAGTGTAAATCCACAGGAACACATTTTGGTTTTGGTGGAAACGGTCTACATTTACGCTGGTATAAATGGCAGAATCTGGCTTTTACTCTTCTTATCCCTGGACACTTCACTTCTTTAGTGAAGAGCACTTATTGTAACATGCAGACTGTTAGAACTCGGGCTCTGGAGTGGGGCTGGGAATGAGGGATTTGGGGTGCAGGCTTCCTGGGGGCTATGGTGGGAGAGGACTTCCCCAGCTCTCTCTCCCGGCAGCAGCACCTGGCCTGGGGTGGAGGGAGAGGCGCCTCTCCCACAACCGCAGCAGGTTCGTGCCAAGGCTGGGTTGGGGCTGGGGGGAGGGGCACCTCTCCCCCTGCCATGGGGCAGGTCCGTGTTGCGGGAGAGGCATCTCTCCCCACTGCAGCCCTGAGCCCCTGCATGGGGTTTAATAGGCAGCTGGGGGAGCCGCACAGCGTAGATGGAATTTAGGCTGCAGACTAGGGATTAACCTGGATTTAGATTAAAAGTGGAAAGGGCTCTGTAGCTTCTGGATCTGCAGTCAAAGAAGCTGAACCCTACTTGAGGAGGAGAATAGTGCACCCTTCTTTACATGCTGACTACCAAAAATCCTCTCAGCCTAGCTGCTAGCTCCATGTTGTTTGCATTTCTTCATACAAGGGTTAAATGATCTGATCTGAATAATAATTTGAATGTATACTGGCAGTCAGAATCGATTGGTTGGCAGTCAACACTCAGTGGTTTACGGGTGTGAAGCCCGACAGAGAATGTCACAAGTCCTACACTCTCCATTTCAGTCTCCAGATTCGCTGAAAAATGTGTAAAGCCGCAATTAGGATATGTCTACACTGCAATTAAAAACCTGCAGCTGGCCAGTGTCAGCTGACTCGGGCTAAGAGGCCCAGGCTAATGGGCTGTTTAACTGTGGTGTAGACGTTCGGACTCTGGCTGCAGCCTGAGCTCTAGGACCCTCCCACAGAGGTAATGGGTCTATTACAGGAGTGGGTTGGTGAGGTTCTGTGGCCTGCAGTGTGCAGGAGGTCAGACTAGATGATCACAATGGTTCCTTCTGACCTTAAAGTCTATGAGTCTACACTGTAATTAAACAGCCCCTTAGCCCGAGCGACATGAGCCCGAATCAACTGGCACTGGCCAGTCGTGGCTTTTTAATGACAGTGTAGCCATATCCTTAGACAGTTAGCTCCCTGAGGACTTCATATTTGAGGAGGCTTATGTGTAATGTTTATTCCAGCAGTGGTCTGGGATTACTTAAAGCTCACGCAGTGTGTTGCTTGTTTTTTTGTTTGTTTATGAGGGTAGAGTTTGGAGCTAGGCCACAACTGAAAATCACTTGGATTTGGGTGCCTCACTCCTTAATTTTCCATAGAAAATCCCAGCCTAACGTTGTAAAGCATTATACTAGCAATATTTAGCCCTTCCATAGTTGGGTGAGTAAGGATCATTATCTCCATTGTACAGGCAGGCAGAGTGAGGTCGCGAGCGGCTAATTGATTTATCGAGGTCAGTTAGTGAGTCAGTGGAAGAACCAGGAATTAGAGCCAAGGTGACTCCAGGTCCCTTATCTATTGGGTTACACTGCCTCTGGGCTACAGCCTGTAGGACATACACATTGTCAGATCGATTGGATGAGAATATGTAATAGGAGGTCCCAGTTAAGACCTCAGTTGTGCCTTTGCCCTGAGCCCCAAGAAAGCGGCAGTGTGTTGCTGTGCTTCCTATTGAGCAGAACAGGAGTCAGATTGTTGCTCTGCAAGTTACAATCTGCCTCATGGCATTGCCGCCCTTCCCCACCCTTCCTGGTGCAGTATACACCATCCCATGTGCTGGTACAGCTATGGTGCCCAATGAGGGATGGAGCTGTGGCTCCACCCAGTTCCCACCCCCTCCCATCTGCCTGCACGGGGTGGACAGAAATATAGAGCCTCCACCCCCTCTTGTACTGCCACCCCTTCCCCCACCTGCAGTATGAGGAGCCAGCACAAGGGAGTAATGTGGAATCTTGCACCCCCTTCTTTCTTCACACTAATGCCCAGTTCTATTCATTCCCTCTTAAGCACCTGGCACTGGTCACTGTTGGAAGACAGGATACTGGGCTAGATGGTCCATTGATCTGACCCTTTATGGCCATTCTTAGAGCCCAATTGTGGCCCAGCTTGTGTATAAGTGTAGGGTGAATGACTAAAGGGTTAATGCTTCCGTTGAGGTTAGAAGAGCAACCAAGTTTATCCAGTGCTTATTTAAACTCATCTGAACTTCTCTAAACTGTAAACCTAGCGAAAAACAGGCTTTCTTGGGACAATTTCAGTGTTTTCTGGTTTCAGCTAGAACGTCAATAATAAAAAACAGCCTCTTTCATGCAGTCTTCCTGGTCTCTGCTGGAACCATGCAAAGATATAGTAATTAACAGAACTGTTTAGAACTGTAAAGATTCAAATTCATAGCAGATGGTGTGAGTTGGTTCTGGCTCCTCATACTTAGTCCAAACACATCTGTTCCCTCCCAGTTTGCCCTCAGAATTATATCTTTACTGTCATACACTTGCAAATATGCTCCAGGAATGAAAACACATTAACTTTAACCTTGCTCCTGAAGCTGCAAATTTGTCCCTGCAGGGTGCTAATTTAACTGCTTCCAGGGTATCTGCTGGGCGTTCGCTTTTATTTCTTTAGTGTTGCACACATCTGGCACGGTGCAATACGCCAGGGCACCACAAAGGAAAGTGCAGAACCTGATAGACTTAACCCTTTATGGAAAAATACAAATATGGTGGACGTGGGACCAGCACATCTCTCTCATCTTTTCATGCTGGTGAGAGTTTCGTTCCTCTGGGAGAACAGAATTGTAATAGCAGGCCGGATGCTCTAGTCAGGATTACTTGCCAAGACCGTCCCCACTATATAGATCTTCCCCTTCTCAGAACTGGGCCTTCACATGGAGGATCCTGGCCTCCTGTGGGATCCATAAGTTCTGGGATGGCTTTGCTGTCTTTTTCCTAGGATGGAAAGTTTCCCATTGACTTCAGTAGGCTTTGAATGAGACCATTACTGCCTCCATTCCCCATCTGTAAAGGGGGGTAATAATACTTCCTTTCTCCCACCCTTTGTCTGGCTTGCTTAGTAGATTGTAAGTTCTTCAAGGCAAGAGCTGTCTCTTCCTATGTGTATATAAAGTGTCAAGCACAGCTAGTCCAGGGAAAAGATGAACAGATAGGTTTGGATTGGTTCCCTTTGGCTTTTGAGAATGCTGTGGGCTGGGGGATGGGGGGGGGTAAGGCATTTTATGGGGAGACATAAACCAATCCTTCTTCCAGGAATAATCGTAAGTGCCTTCATCCTTCTGGAATTTTTCATCCCCTCCCTTCCTGTGGGCGGAGCTGGTCAAAATAATTGGAATTTCAAAAATTCCCAGCAAAAAATGAACTATTTTTTCCCTGGAAACTTTTGCAAAACACGTATCCCTATTTTGACCAGTGCTACCTGTGGGATATTTCCATGGCAGGGAGCTGATCCAGACTAATGAATAACTTACATTATTACAGCAACAGACCCAATGATGTTCCTTTAATGTAGTGTTTTAGGTGTGCATTAACCATTTATGTGCCACACTGACCAAACCAAAACACAAACTGAGCCAATCCAAAACCATCTGCCTGTCTCATTTCCTAGCATAGCTGATGCTCTGGACAGTTAATTAACCTGCCCTGCCCTGCCCTGCTGATTGTCTGTTTAATTAGTGGTTTGTATCATTTAGCAAGCTCACCTGTTTCAGTAATCTATTCTTTTTAATTTCATAACTACATTTATTATCCCTTCTTGACTTCGGCTGGGATTTTCAAAGAGTTAGCCACCCTCAGCCTTGCAGCCAAATGATTTCCCTGCCACACTCTGCCCTCTCTTCCTTGCTCTCACCTCCCTCGATTATCTCATTGAATTCCTTCATCCCATTTTTCACTCATTGCCCATTCCTCTCGCCTCAAAGTCTTTCCCACTACCCTCAGCCCTTCAAGGTCTGATCCCTCCACTCCTGTGTAGCTGAACACTTCTTAAGTGGTGTTGGCCTACCATGTGGTCCGGCACCTTGAGAAAGAAGTCATCTCCTTTGGGCTCAGATGTAGGAGACCCTTCCATATCCCCTCAGTAGCCTTCTGAGTTTTCAGGGCTGAATTTTATTTTTAAAGTAGGTAAATAACTTTTGTGGATTATTTGCAGTCCACAAACTGAATCCTCCTTAGCAAACATGGAAATTTACTCTTGAGCTAAAGACAGCTGGGTTCTGGCTTCATCCTAAAAATGCTATTCAGATCGGTACGTTTCACAAGCAGTAGGGCCTGATCCAGAGTACATTGGAATCAATGGGAGTCTTTCCGTTCTCTCAGCAGGCTTTGGACTGGGCTCTTCCTAGCTGTTTTTAATAGCCACATGCATGCAGCGAATTATTTTGTAAAACAAAGTAATGTATAGTGCATTTAGTCCTTGCTGAGATATATTCACTTATTATGGACTAATAGCTCGGAAATATTCACTTAAGGAATTTGGCCCTGGATTTGTAGAGGTGTAAAAATGAATCTTAAAATGTCCAGGCTGTGATTTTTAAAGCCACATCATGGGATTTGGACACTCATGTCCGAATTGCTTACCCAGCTCTGGGGAAGAGTTTCAGCTCAAGAAAACTAGGCGTGTTCCTGGGTGATTCTATGACTTTAACATTTCCAGGCCTGTTTTATTTCTCCAGATTTCCCAGTTCCTGCCCCTTCCCTCCTCCCCCCCCCCGCCCCCTCCCCCGGGGCCAGTACACAAGCTCTCATGAGCTGAGACATTAATTTGTCCTCTTGCTGTGTGTTCATGTGTGCCTCTTGATAATGGAGGCTAATGGGAAGTTTGTGGGCATGTACTGAGCAGAATACAGGCCCTTAGAAGGGGACGATTGGGGATGTGTGTGTGTACTATGCGTTAGCACAGCTGACACAAAGGACCCTGGCTGTGCTACTTATCATTAGTTTTATCTATTGTTATAATCTGTTCAGGAGGGTTTTTTCTTTCTTTTTCCCCAGAGGAATCCAAAGTGAGTCAGAAACCATTAGACTGATACTCCAGTCATTGCATTTGCACATTGATAGTTAATGAAAATCATTTGTGGAAAAAAAAGAAATGAAAGGCCCTAGGATATTTTCTATAAGGACTTCTAAATTTGATACCCGGGAGTGTAAAAATGTTTGGACTGCTGTGATCAAAGGGATGCAATGCTAATGGACTGTTTTATTCATCTTCATTGTTGTTTTTCAAGTAGAGGAGGCCACTATGCAAATCCAAACCAAACAAAAAGAAGTTCTATGGCTACTAATTAGAGAACTCTGGCTTGAAATTTGCATTTGATGCAATGGATCTGAACAATAAAGTAGCACGTTATTCAGGGAAAGAAAGAGAGTGTGTAAAGCAGAACAAGTGGTTGATTTCCTGTTGCAGCCTCACTACAATGAAGTTTTCAAGATCCCTGGGCCTCTCGGAAAAAGAGCAGCATTTCTCAGAGTGATTATTCTGGGTGTGCGTGGGCTCTTGTACAGGTGTCTGTGTTTCTAACAGCTTTTTCTAGTGTCCCAGCAAGCCATTTATAGTGACAAAACAATGCTATAGCTGGACTTATGGAATATCAGTTCCCAGATGGTAAATGACCAGTTTTTGCATTATTTCAGCCTCATGCTAGAAGTGTACAAATAAAAATGCACAGATGAGATAGTTGGGGGAGAGAAGATGTTCCTTTGTTGTGGCATCTGAATTCCAATACTGTGTAGTAATAATAAATAAATAAATATGTAGCATCTTCAAATTATTTTACATCCATTAACTAATTCATCCCACCACGCCTGTGACGCTGTAACTAAGTAACCAACTTACAGATAAAGAAACTGAGACAGAGGTTAAAGTCAACATTTTCAAACTTGGGTGGCCAAAAGTTAGGTACTTAAAGCCACAATAAGGCATCTAAGTAGATGAATTGATTTTCCAAGGTGCCAAGCAAGCACCCTTTCAAGTCAGTGACTTTGAACCTAAATAACATTCTTTTCACATAGTTCTTTGTATGTAATTTCCTAGGTTTATTTTAAAAAAGGAAAGCCCACATTTTTTTATGTACAGCTATATCAACCACCCAATCATGTATCAGCAGCAAGTTTCAAACCCTGAACTTTTACCACTGTAGTGCAGAGATCTCCCACTTGAGCTCCAAAGCGAACTATGTTTGCTAGTAGCAGGAGTAGGCTGTTACTCTGGCAGAGGATGGGCTACTGAGGCAATGTGTGGGATCTGGGGGTAGTCGGTGGGAGCTCAGCCTGGCTCTGTCTCTCCCACTGAAGTAGTGGGTCTCCAGCCCATGTGGTACCCATCAAGGAGGAAAGGGCGGCAGAGACCATGTGTTGGATCTGGGGAGGTGGTTGTGGGAAGCCCAGCTTGACTCTCTCCCCCTCCCCCTCACCTGGAGCTGGGGGATCTCTTGCCCATGTGGTGCTCTCAGAGGAAAGGTCATGTGCCGGATTTGGGGAGAAGGCAACATTGCTACAGCTGCTCTGGCACTTTCCAGGTGTTCCCAGTGCACCATGTGCTGCTGTTGCAACTTTGGCCCACCTGTTCAGAATGTTAACGTTCCGTTATTATTTTGCCACGGTGCCAGAATTTTCCTGAGGAACACAAGCAGCGGAAAGCAAGTGATGATTTTCAACCATCCAAATTTGAATGAAATTTCATGGGGAAAGGCCTGTCTCTGGCTTCAGGACTCTGTCCCTGCTGAATTTCAAAGGTTTGCTGCAAACAGTAGAAGTGGTAGAACTTCTCGAAAATGGCTGCAAGAATCTTTTATAACATAAAGTGTTAGGCAGCCTAAATATAGGGGTTGCTGCCAGTGTCCTGCAAAAATAGCTGTGGCGGTATTAACTTTTCCGTTTTTTGTTTTATTATTCCCTGCTGTCGAAGAACCGTAAGCAAAAGACTCTGAGCCTGATCCTCATTAAACCTAAGACCCTTTCCCACCGTTCTGGCAGTAGAAAAGGCCTTTAATGAGGGTGGAAATAGAATTACACATTAAGGTGCACTTCGGTGTAAAGGGGCTTTAGTGGTAGTGAGTCAGTCCCTACGTTTTCCAAATGCTGTTTAAAAAAAGAAAACCATGTGGAAAGTAAACTCAGAATAATTAATTCAGCAGCAGCGGCAGCAAAGAAACCCGATATAGTCATCAATCAACACTGGAGACCTGTTTGTTTGGACTAGTTAGAGAGTGATGAATAGGTCCTCTGTTTAAAACATTCAGCTACAGTGAGAAAGGGTAATAAATTATATGTTTGTTAATTGTATATACCATATGTATAGAAAGCACAAAAAATTGTTAATACACTGTAACAGTGACAGACACTTCTAGTGCCCTAAGAGCCTTAACTCATTACCGTTAAACTATACTTGTGGAGACCTCGATTGGTGTTTCCCGGTGTATCAAAGCTTGTCTATTACATACTCCAATGCTACAGGGATGAGGGTGGTATAAGAACTTATATGGAACAGAATGTAGTGGTGTGAGTGGCTGGGAGCCATAAGTTCAGCACAGTGGGAATGAGTTATGGGTGATATGGAAGTGTTCTTGTCGTTTGAACACTCTCTGAGTATATTTCTATCTTTTCTGCTGACAAGATCAGTCAAATCAGCTCTAGGCTTCACTGCACTTCTTTGTCAGCAGCAGCAGCATCAGAGAAAGAGAACAGCCAAAATAGGACTGGCATAGGAGAAGACAAAATCAGATTTCATCCAGAAATGCCATTGTATTGTTCGGGTTTGACACTGCCTTGTCCCATGATGACCTGTGGGACATGGACCCACAAACTTTGGACAAGATCCTTGCCCTTTGTGACTTGTGAAGGTGAACACGCTGTGGGACCTATTTTCAAGGCTTCTTTTAAGAGGAGCAGAGAGCCAGCTCAGCAGAAATATGTCAAAGAATGGCTGAAGAAACCATCACTGCGCACTGAGGATCTAGTCTCAAACCTCCCTTTTGGAGGAAAGGTGCTGAAGAAGTTTATAGCTGGGCAACTGAAGTGTCCTGGATAGAATTCTCTGGTGTGTTCCAATCTGGTTTCAGACCACAGTACAGCCTGGAGCTGGTGGGAGCAAGTTTTCAAAGTCCATCTCTGAATTTTGCAGCTTAGGTCTGTCTCTTATTTCTTTGATCTATTTTAGTTTTCAGCTACAAAGAAAAAGCTTTGATCAGCTTCAAAAGTTTCCTTTTTTGCCCCGCCTTGTTCCATCAGATGACTGTGCTGTTGTAAAATTCTGAACACATTATTACACCCATTTGTATTTCAGTCGAGGCAAAATGGATGCAAATTCAGTCTAAAACATGAGCTTACCAATTGAAGTTGCTTTTCAGAAATCCTTACTGCTTGGTCAGCCTGTTTGTATTGTCGAGGGAGTTCTGAATGTAAAATGATCCAAAGTCGTGTATTTATAATGACCCTAAACTAACAGTACAGGATAAAACACAATTGGGTTTTTTGTAAATCATCTCAGAGGAGATGAACGGTTTAAGAATTTGCTTCACTTTGCATAGGCTGGTTTTTCTCCAGCATTTGCTCCTCAAGTCAAGGCAGTGAGGAAATGAGTCTAATGTATGAGAATGTTGCCATGTTGTTAAATGGTGGTGTAAAAGCTGTGCTTACTTCCATGGGAATGAGATCCGTTGCCAAAAGTGAGATGCCTGAGCTTTCCCCTGGGACCACATCCTAGCTCGGAGTGAATGGAGGAAGTTACTGTGAGAAGTCAAAGCAGGGAGCAGTAATGCTGTGGATCTGTGTAAGTGTATGTCAGTAGGAACAGAGGAGCAGCCTGCCATTCTGCTCTTTGTGGCACATGTGGTATCAGTTTAAAAGTTCATAGAGAGAACAGCCGCCTGTACCTGTCTCTTTGTACCTAACATGTACATTTCTGACCACTGCTCAGTTTTTTCAAACATTTACTCATTTCAAAGGGAGCCAGATTCTGCTCTCTGTTACGCCATTGTGCAAATCCAAAGTAACTCCACTGAAGTCAGAGGAATTACTCCAGTTTTGTGCACGGGTACACAGAGAGCAGAATTTTGCCTGTGGCCTTTGGAAGATTTGAATGGGCTAGTAAGTGTATTGCAGGGATCTGAGCAGATCCTCACCTGGTGTAAATCAGCCTAGCTCCACTGACTTCACTGACTCTAGGGAGGAGACTCATCATCCTAGTCTACACATTCAAAATGACTTTTTTTTTTTTTAAATACAGAATAGGTGGGTTTGGGATTTTTTTAAATACAGCTCATTTCAAACCCCCGCCAGCAAAAAGGAATTTTTTTTTTTTTTAGTTATTTTTATTTGATTGGAAGAGGGGAGAACTCATTAACTTTGCCATTTTGAAAGCCTAGAACTGTAGCTTAGCAGAGCACAGACTAATACTGTTCATTCAAATATGCATGTTTGATGTTTGAGGTAATGCTTCCACAAATCCTCAGGGAGATGATTCTGCAGAGCTAAAACAATATTTCTCACAGCCAAATGGCACAAATTCATTAATAACGTTTTGTGATCAAGATGAAAGGTACACATAGTAATTGCTGAGTATAAACGTATTTTTCAAATATACCCTGATTGCCCATGGATAATAGACTGATATAGATTGTTGCATTTCATCCTTTCCTCTCCCTCCTTCCTCCCCAGACTGGTTCACCAGCAATTTCTGTGGAAGAGATTTAAGGAATGATGGGAATTTCTGTTTGGCCAAATCCTATCATTCTGCTGGCACTCGTCTGGCATTATAAAACAGACAGATTTGTTAACTGCAACCCAGGGATGTGAATTTTGCTCACAGGAAATGGCTTTTTAAAATCTTAATTTCTGCCTCACCGGAGTCTGTTTCTAGACTTCCAACAAGATATAAACAAGGAACAAAATACACATGCGGCAATGGGTTTAGTTTTGGGAAATCGGGCTGTAGATGATAAGCTGCTTGGGGGTTTAAAGGAGAGTGAGAAAATGTGCATGTGCAATAAAATCATAACTCTCCTACCCATTTCTTTTGACCACATAGTCTTCGGGGAGAAAAAAAAAATGGGCATGCATTCAGTGGTGTTACATGACTCTAACTAAGATAGCATCTGAACCCTTTTACTGCAAATAACTTTTAAAATGAAATTGCAGTACAGGTAAAACTTTGAGCCCCCTGATGGTCTGGTAGTTACATACTGTGTTTTACCTACCTGGGAGGTTTGACTAAAGAAAAAAGATAAATAACACCATTCTTAACTTGACTTTTTCTGCTACTTTATGGTGAGCTAGTCAGAGTCATAAGTGAAACCTTTAAATCAGGAACTTAAATTCATATATGACATGGGAATAGGGTTTATGGCTCTTCAGCAATGAGTCATTTGTTAATCTTTCTCATATTGTGCTCGTTCTATATCCTTCATGTTCACAAATATGAACACAGAAGGCCCAGTCCTGCTCCCAGTGAAGAGGATGGCAAAAATCCAGTGGGAGCAGGATCAGACCCAAAATGTAGCCGAGGGATAATGTATTTCTGGAAAAGTTACGGTGCTTCAGCTAATGTAAAAGTTAAGAAATAGTGGCATAGGGTTGTCTACAGGGAAAATAATGCTGCAGATGTTCTGATGATACATTTTCACTCTTCTGTGCTGTAACCTTATAATTCATGATGCAAATTTTTAATTTTCATTATCAAAGAAAGATTTATTAGCCTTCATAAATGACATACATCAAAGCTGTATGAAAGAAGCACATGTGAGCAAAACTACTCCAAGTGGATTGTGACGCTAACAGAGGGAAAATTCCGCTTTTCACCAGTGAAACAGCATTTTCACTCATCAGAGGAAAAGGGAGACTGTCCAAGTGCCTACTTTGCATCACTTGGTCTTGATCTGAGAACTTTGCCCATGTGACCAGCAGTTCTCATTGTCACAAGTTCAAGTCATGAATCAAGATGACCACATTCTCATATATACTAAGCCTCTTTTATGCTGTACTGGCAGTGTAAAAGGACCGTAAAGTAAGTGCAATAAATTACAGTTAAACTCACTCCAAGGCCTTTTTACACTTCCGGAGCGGTGAAAAGGTGCCATAGAGTATATAACAATTGAAAGCATGAATTCCAAATATACAGTGGGACCAGCTCTCAGTTACACTAGGTCCCCTTTGCAGTGGCAGCGTAAAGGGCCCTTAAAGTATGAACCAGTTACATTAACCCCACTTAAAGCCCACTTTAAACTGCCAAAGTGACATAAAGGAGTGTTAGGGTAAATCAGAATCAAACAGCATATGATTTTAAATGTCAGGTTATCACAAATGGGGGCCACATTGTCAGAAGTGCTCAGGTGCCATTAAGGCCCCCAAATAAAGTGGCTGCATAGCCAGGAATTCAGCACCCAGCAGCTCCTGTTGAGAACAAGAGCTGCTGGCTGGGCACTTTGAAAAAACTGTCCAGCTTCATGCAGGAGCGTAACCGAGAGCTGGTGGGTGTAGAGCTGGTGTGAAAATCTGGCCCTGAATGGTTACGTTCTTCTGGATTTTCAGAAGAGCCTCGGATCAGGTTTTTGAGGGCTCAGTGCCCAACAGCTCTGAGATTCTCGTGGCTACATTTTCAAAAGAGCTCGGCAGCCGACGTGCACCCAACATGCAGAGCTCTTCTGAACATCTATCTATATATATTGGTGCGTAAAATGGAAGTAGAAGTCTTTTGAAAAGTCGGCTCACGGGATTAATAGCTGGTGGCTTTCTTCTGTGTGGCTGTCATTTAAAAGTAGAGTTTGAACCATAAGTGCCGACTCCCTGGGTGTTGTGCTCCCCTCAAGCACCCACTGAAAAAAAAATAGGGGGTGCTCAGCACTGGCAGGGCCGGATTAATCTTTTGTGGGCCATGGTGCCCGGACCATGGCCCCATCCCCCGCTCCGCCTGTGCTTCACCCAGAGGCCCCGCCCCCGCTCGGCCTCTTTCCGCTCAGGTTCCGCCCTCCGCTCGCATGGGGGGCAGGGGAGGGGCAGAGAGGAGCACCCACCAGCAAAAACAAAAGTCAGAGCCCGTAGCTTGAACTATCAACACATGTAACAAAGAAATATTTGAGAAGGAAACACATACCAAAGAATATTTACCTCTGTTTAAACCTTTGTTTTAGACACACAAAGGGAACCCCAGAGATGAACTTGGCCCATTAGAGGATTTCTGCAGTTTGTAACAGTTCAGTGCACTGTTGACTGGAATATTGAAGTTGATGACTAGAAATATAATATGATTCCAGCCCTGGGCAAAGGATCTTTGTCATCACATCGTGGAATTGTCATGGGATGCAGTTATAGTTATTAGCTCTTTCACTAGAAGCAGAGCTAGCAGGGAGAAATAAAATAATAGAAAACCAGGGAGAAATAAAAGGGGAAGGAGAATAAAATTAACTTAATAACCGCATTGGCTAAATCTCCATTTGTGTACCAACAAGAAAGGCTTTTGCAAGAAAATAGTGTAACATAACCCAATTACGCTACTCAGTACTGTTGCAATATTAACGCAAAGGCCACAGTTCCACGGGTTCATATTAAAGTATGGTGAGAGTTAGAAAAGTGAAGATGTAAAAAAGGCCCTTTCTTACTCAACTGATCTGGGCCCAGTGTGCACTCAAAGTTGCGTGACCAGATGTCCTGATTTTATAGGGACAGTCCCGATATATGGGGCTTTTTCTTATACAGGCACTTATTACCCCCCCAACCCTGTCCCGATTTTTCACACTTTCTATCTGGTCACCCTAACTCAGAGTCATATCTACTTACTTTACTGCCACAAATACGTCTTTACAATTTTTTCCCCTCCTATTAGCAGTGCAGAGCAGCGAGATCTAAGGGAGAACTGACTAGATCATAGTCTGACTCTCACATCATCAACAGAATTTGTAACTATGTTTGGATTGCGGAAACTTTATTACTGCTGGTGATGCATAGGCTAGAAAGAACACAGCCTGACTTTCAAACCTCAGGTGGAGTTGGCATTGCTGACAGCTGGGAAGCTTTGATGTGTGATTCTGCAATGAAAAGTAAATCTGAACATGGCCTTGTGAGGTTGTATGTTTCTGGCATCTCAGTGACTCAGAGATTTAAATCTTTTTTAACGATAAAAATGAAATGTCTCCCCTTTAAAAAATGTCACTTGGAAGACCTGAATCTACTGATGAACGCCAAGGACCAGCAATAATGTCTCAGCATAGTGTGTTGCAGTGTTTTAAGCATGTGTTGCAGAGTCAGCATCGGAAGGAGTAGGAGCAGAATGACAGTTAAAAAGGATTTCCTGTTAATGGACATTGAAGTTTAAAACTGTCTCTGAATACCTGCCTGCCTTCCATAGCCACATAATTAATTCTACCCGAGGACATTGTCCGACCCAAAACTAAGAGAATAATATTTTTAAAAATTGAAATGCCTTTCTAAGAACTTTCATTATTTTAAAACTGAGTCTTATCCAAAGTGCTCTCAAAAGTTGCAACTATAATTTAAGATGGTTGCATTTTTATTGTTATTTGTCATGTCCCAAAATATGCTAGATGTTATGCTAAATCTCCCATTGACTTCATTAGACACTTGGTAAGACTGAAATGCATGTAACAAAATGGGTTTCTGTCTTGAAGAACTTATAGTATAAGACCCTTCCACAGACATTAATGTGTGCATTTAATGCTGCTCATGCGAGGAGTCCCATTGCAGTCAGTGTTTGCAGGATCCGAGCTATAAACACAACTGTTAGGGTATTATTATTATTATTATTTATTATTTATTTCTTAATAACATTTATATTTCAGTAGAAGCTAAATGAAAACCAGGTCAGGGCCCCACTGTGCCAGGTGCTAGTCAAACATAAAATAAATGACAGTCCCTGCCCTATAGAGCTTACAATCTAAAGATGTGGCCACATGAGTACTCTCTTTACTAAATGAATTTATATCTCCCAGGAGTTACTGTATATTCGTGTATATGATCTGACTCATCTATAAGCTAAGATTTCATTATCAATAACTAAACAGAATGACTCGTGCAAAAGTTCACTGCCATTTCTGTATTCTTGTTTTTAGTGCAAGGTAGAGCAACAGAATTGCTGCAGAGGCTGTCTGTCTATAATCAAATCTTCTTGTATAGCCCTTCACTGCCATAGTATGAGAACACTTCTGTTTGTCAACTGTATGCTCCTATTGCATGCAGGGAATAGTCTGGCTCCCCCTCAGTTGTGCCCTCTTGATTTTAGTGCAAGATACAGTACCAAGAGTTCTGTAGCACAAAGAGCTTTGGAGTTGCACCATGTATTTTTCAGTATAACATTTTTTCACACTTTTTCATACTGGGGGAAAACAGGGGCTTCCTACTGCCGAGTGTATGTAAGGGACTTTGAGAAATAGGTAGAGTCTGAGGAAGACTGAGTCTAAGGCAAAGCTCTACTGGTAAGATCTTTTTAATCCATATTGACCTTTCCTAAGTGTACCTTAAATGCTGCATTAATCATGAGGCACTAGTAGAGGGGAGGAATATCTTTTCACTTAATCATTCATGACCAATACGTTTCTTGTAAACTTGATTCACTGTCTTGCCTGGCAATTTTTTTTTTCGGTCTCTCATTTTTAAGCCACAAGCTGCTGCTTATCCTGAAAACAGTTCTTCTTTTTAGGTCAAAAACTGTATGAAGCCATTTTTTCCTTCTCCTAGGCATGTTGCCAGGACAGAGGAGGTCCAGGGTCTTGCCATTCAGTGTCAGAAATAAAGTCCTGACAGTAACAAACAGTGTCAAGATGTGAATCTGATTCAGAACTCAGCACTGGAGATGTCTAGGAAGACACAGTTTTACATTGTTGTGAATGTCTTGTTGCTTCAGAAAAAGCTGTTGCTCTTTTACTGTCAAACCAGAAAAGCAACATAGCTAATAATTTTCCTTATTTGTGGGGGCGGGGGCTGTTTGAGTCTGTTTCTGTCATCACCATCAAGCTGGAAGTTCAAAAAAAATTTTGTAATCTGTACAAAGGTCAGTGAAAGCTTAAAGTTTGCAACTTGAAACCACTAGCATGAAACCATGGCACTTTGTTTCTCTTTGGAAAGGTGCGTGTTTGTGGAATCAAATCAAAAGGTTCTTCTGAATCTAGTGATTGTGTAATTATATATATATATATATAGAGAGAGAGAGACATACATACATACATACATACATACGTAAGTTTTAAGTTTCTAAGGAGCAGTTTTGATTCTAAATCCTTCCTTACCAGTGGCTTATTAAAGAGAATGATAATTTAAAATAAAAACCCTCAACTGGGGATTTAATCCTCAAGAGAAGTACTCCATTTATTGGAACCTTACTTATCTCACAGAGAATAAGGGGATTATGTGATTGCTTTTGTGTTCTGAATGATTGTGGCTAGACAGTTACAGACATAATAGACTTGCCTACTGAAACAGAAGCATTACTGTTACATGGATGTGCAGCTGGTTGCAAGAAACATATTTATCTGAACAGAAATGGCCCTTGTAATTTGCTGAAATGCACGCTCTGAATGTGGAAGGCAGGCATTTTTGGAAGACATACATTGCCTTTTGTTACTGTTTTTGACATAGCATAGCCTCTGGAGATACTGACCTTAGTGCACTGCAGAATTAGCCAAGGAACCTGAGCTTATGAACCTTTGAGAACAGAAAATACAGCCGATCAACTGAAGACTGAGTGCATCATGGGGGATAAGGACTGGCTTCAGAAATACACAGCACTAGCTAAAGTAATGGCAAGCAAGCACAGAACTAGAGCCTCATATTTTTAAAGGCGCCTAAAGGAGTCAGGTACCCAACTCTCATAGACTTTCAATGGGAGTTGGGCACCCAGGTCCCTGGGACTACTTTGAAAGAAAGATGAATACTGTATAGAGGTTTTTATACAGCACCTCCCCACACACAGTCGCTAGTTCCTTATAATGAAATGACAACCAGCGCTCTGATTTCTCACCTCAAGCCTCTAAGCACTGAGGACAAGGAGGCTTTTTTCCTCCTCTTGGCTTCTTCTTCTCCTCCTCCCTTTCCCTTTGTGGCTGGCCCAGCCTGCCATTCTATGCAAATGTGCAAGGAAAGCCACCAGTTAGGGTGGGGAGAGGTGCAAGGGGGAAGAAAAGGTACAGGTAAGTAGACAAACATAAAGCACTGTGGGATACCTAAAGATACGTGGATTTATACCGATCCAAGAGTGCTGGAAGCAAAATATTGCCCTTCTGCTATGAGGGCCATTTCTCCTGGATTGCACAGAGTACAAGCTCTTTGTGGTAAGTGTTGTCTGTTCTAAATACTGCTAAATGAGCTCCACTGGCAAAGCGTCCCGACAAGAAATCTTGCTGTGCTAATCCACATTCAGAACTAAATTCTGTCCTCCAGATGCACACATAGGGTTCTTGTTCACTTCAGTGTGAGCTCTAGGCAGACATCTAAGGGCAGAATTTCGTACTATTTTGTCCTTGTATAGTGACTACTCAAGAATGTTCATGGCAGCTCCTCTGTGAGGTAGGGAAGTACTAACCCCATTTTTATAGATGAGGAACCGAAGGCACAGAACATTAAGGTTGGCTAAGGTCACACAGGAAATCTGTGGCAGACAGAGCAGAACCTATTTCCTCTTCCTCCCACTTCCGTGCATTATCCACCTTCTGCTCTTTTTGAACCACTAAATCCCATCTTGCATCAAAGTAATTCATGCCCAACATCTTTATAGGGACAAGTCAATGTAAACATTAAAGGTGGGACTTTCCAAAGCCCTCAGCACTGGCCTACCTCTGCTGCTAGCATTTTATCATTGACTTCAATAGGAACCTGGATAGGCCAAGGCTGAAGGCTCAAGGTGTGCAAATAGGATTGCCAGCTGTCCGGTTTTCGACTGGAAAGACCAGTCAAAAAGGGACCATGGCGGCTCTGGTCAGCACCACTGACTGGGCCGTTAAAAATCCGGTCAGCGGCACAGCAGGGCTAAGGCAGGCTTCCTGCCTGCCGTGGCTCCTCGTGGTTCCCAGAAGCAGCAGCATGTCCCCCCTCTGGCTCCTACACATCCCCTCCTCTGGCAGCCAGGGGGCTCCGCACGGCCAATGTGTGCTGCAGAGACAGCGCCTGTGGACGGGGCAGTGCACAGAGCCGCCTGGCCGCACCTCCACATAGGAGCCGGAGAGGGGACATACCGCTGCTTCCGCTAGCTTCTTGAGGTAAGTGCCACCCGGAGCCTGCACCCCTGACCCCCTTCCATGCCCCAATCTCCTGCCCCAGCCCTTATCCCCCTCCTGCCCTCCAACCCCCTCGGCCCCAGCCCAGAGCCCCCTCCTGCACCCCAAATCCCTTATCCCCGGCCCATACCAGAGGCTGCACCTCCAGCCCAGAGACTGTACCCCCTCCCATACCCCAGGCTCCTGCCTCAGCCCGGAGCCTCCTCTCATACTCTGAAACCCTCAGCTCCACCCCCCAGCCTGTAGCCCCCTCCTGCATCCCAAACCCCTCATCCCTGACCCCATCCCAGAGCCCGCACCCCCAGCCGGAGCCCTCACCCCCTTCTGCATCCCAACCCACTGCCTTAGTCCAGAGCCCACCCCCCCCATACTCCAAACCCCTCAGCTCCAACCGCCAACCTGTAGCCCCCTCCTGCACACCAAACCCCTCATACCTGGACCCACCTCAGAGCCTGTACCCCAAGCCAGACCCCTCACCCCCTCCTGCACTCCAACCCCCTGAGCCAGCCTAGTGAAAATGAGCGAGTGAGTGGAGATGGGGAGAGTGAGCGACAGAGGGAGGGGGGATGGAATGAGCGGGGCCAGAGCCTCAGAGAAGGGGTGGGGCCTCAGAGGAGGGGGCGGGAGGGGGCGGGAGGGGGCGGGGCAAGAGTGTTCGGTTTTGTGCGAGTAGAAAGTGGGCAACCCTATGTGCAAATAACAGATTTTTCCATTCACTGGCAATTCCAAAAAATAAAAATACTGTATTTGTTTCAGATCATAGAATCATAGAATATCAGGGTTGGAAGGGACTTCAGGAGGTCATCTAGTCCAACCCCCTGCTCAAAGCAGGACCAATCCCCAACTAAATCATCCGAGCCAGGGCTTTGTCAAGCCTGACCTTAAAAACCTCTAAGGAAGGAGATTCCACCACCTCCCTAGGTAACCCATTCCAGTGCTTCACCACCCTCCTAGTGAATGAAATAATTTTTCCTAATATCCAACCTAAACCTTCCCCACTGCAACTTGAGACCATTACTCCTTGTTCTGTCATCTGCTTCCACTGAGAACAGTCTAGATCCATCCTCTTTGGAACCCCCTTTTAGGTAGTTGAAAGCAGCTATCAAATCCCCCCTCATTCTTCTCTTCTGCAGACTAAAAAATCCCAGCTCCCTCAGCCTCTCCTCATAAGTCATGTGCTCCAGCCCCCTAATAATTTTTGTTGCCTTCCGCTGGACCAATTTTTCCACATCCTTCTTGTAGTGAGGGGCCCAAAACTGGACACAGGACTCCAGATGAGGCCTCACCAATGTCGAATAGAGGGGAATGATCACATCCCTCGATCTGCTGGCAATGCCCCTTCTTATACAGCCCAAAATGCGGTTAGCCTTCTTGGCAACAAGGGCACACTGTTGACTCACATCCAGCTTCTCGTCCACTGTAACCCCTAGGTCCTTTTCTGCAGCACTGCTGCTTAGCCATTCGGTCCCTAGTCTGTAGCAATGCATGGGAACCCATGAACAAAATTTTTCTAAATTTTCAGCAAATTAAAAAGTCAATTTTTTTTCAAACTTAATGTTTCCTTTTGATAAAATAGAAATGTTTCCATTTTGATTTTTACCATTTTGGTTTTTTTTTTTTAATTAAAGGACATTTCAAAGTGCTAATTCATTTTGAACTGGAAAATCTAGATGGTTGATTTTGAAAATGTCAGAAGGAAACTTTTTTATTTCTTGCCAATGTTTTTTTTTTGTGGGGGGGGGGGGAGATGATAGGTTTTGACCAAAACACTTCAGCAAAACCGACATGAATTAGGTGAAATTGAAATGTTTCACAAACTTCCATTTTTCGCTGAAAAAAGATTTCTCTTAAAAATTTCATCTAGTTCCACTGAAGGTTTTGGAAAACCCTGGCCTAAGTAGTCTGTGCCTAAAATAAAGTAAAAAAAAAATGTACCATGCCTAGCCAGACTGGATGTAGAATTTTAGAGCCACATTTCTACCACCTTCACATTGAGTTGGTACCTTCCTCCACAAGGAAATCCCATATAAATAACTGGCACTACTCACAGAGAAAAATGCTGCTCCCCAGGAACAAGGAGGACACAATCTGGCCCTTTGGTTGCCATAATCTGTCCACCAGATCCATCCTCATATTCTTTGTGGCAAGACAATCACAAAGCCACAGTAGTGATTGAATGTGGCAATGAAGGGGTTAAGGTATTCAAACAGTTGCATCATGGTCACTCTTACTTCCTGTTTCCATTCATCTCTTTGTTGCCATGAGCACACCCACTCCCATCCCTTCCTGGTTGGTGTGTTCTGGGGAGACGTTAACTTTCTGGGGGGAAAAAAAACATTTAAAAAAAATTTAATTCATTTTTAAAATAGTTTCATTTCGTTTCGAATTATTTAATTTCTGGAAAGGACAATAAACGTTACGCTTTCAGTCATGTTACAAAACAGGCCAGCGTTTCCATTAGTCTGCTAATTTCTGTGGATTTATGGCCATGTGTCTTACAGGAGGCAATTTTCCCAATGAAAAAGCATCACGATTTAGCCATAGCACAAAGGGACAATTTAAGAGGAAGGGGAATAATGATGCCTGCCTGATACAAAGGCATATCTGAGACCAGTCTGAACATTTTGTTAGTGAGTAGGCAAAGGGAGATCTTAGTTTTACAAGAATTAAATCCCCTATGCTCTGCTCTGCTTCTATGAGTGAAGGGGAGTCTTTGTGCGCAGATCCTCGCTGGAGCGTGTGGAGGAAAAAAGAAAAGTGCCATTTTTGTGCCATGTTTCTCTTTTCCCTGAATACCCCCCACTCCTTGCCCCTTCATGGTGCAGGAGGCACCAAGGGGGTGTCTACACTGAAGTTACATACCCGTGGCTGGCCCATGCCAGCTGACTCGGGCTTTCGGGGCTCGAGCTAAGGGGCTATTTAATGGCAGTGCAGATGTTCAGGCTGGGGCTGGAGGGGCAATAATGTAACTGCTGTCCTGGAAATTCAAGTGCTTTTCATCAGTAGATCTCAAAGGGCTTCACAAATGTTACATTTGCCCCTTTTTACAGTTGGGGAAACTGAGGCAGAGAATGGTTACATGACTAGCCCCAAAGAGCCAGTGGCAGAGCCAGGAATAGAACCCACCTCTCTGAATTTCAGCCTACTGCTCTGTCTACTAGGCAAAAGAGCCTCACCATTAAAAATGCCAACATATTAAGAGCCACAGTAAATGTTCTAACCTAGGTATGTGCTTAACTTGCAATTCTTCTAGATCAGCCATATGCTCCTCTTGGATGGAATAACAGCAGGAGTTAGCTTCCTAAAAAGCCAAAGAAAATGACTGTTCCATTCAAATAGGGGGTGGTGTTTTCAAAAGCACTCAGCATTGGTTTAACACAGGGTTTTGACTAAATTATGTCTTTTTCATCTCAAATTTCTTTGATTCTCCCATTGATCCATCAATTATTTTCAAGAGAGAGGCTTTAGATTATAGAAAAAGCCTTTGGTCAACCTATGGCTGAAAAGCACTCAGATTTTAGCCTGTACAGCATTGTGCAAACAGGTGGTACAATATAATAATGGACCAATCTTGAGAACCTTTCCAGGACTAATCAGCCTTCAGATCATCAGACTTTTTTATTCCTTATGCAGAAAAAGTGGCATAGCTAGTGCATTTCTTTTTATCATCTTCTATGCAATTGTTGTTTTTTTTTAAAAAAACAGTCAGATTACTAGAGCTAGTCACTGGCGTTAACATAAATCTTCATTCCAGAAGAACATTTTGTTGAAAGTTAGAGCTAAGCAAATAGTTCATTGGGAATAATTTGCCCTACAAATTTCACCACTTTCTGCTTGCAGAATGTCCATGGTGAGATCAGGATTGCCTCAGACGTATTCTGTATTCAAATTTAATTGATTTTTTTTTTTCTTTCAAGAATTGTTTTTCACTCTGTGGATTGAGCATGAAGAATTCACTGCAAGCATCCGATACTCAATAAAGGTGTGATGGATAGTTGGGATTGGTCTCATCCAACATCTGGTATTATGTCTATTCCTTAATTTCGGTGGCACCTCAAAGACTAACAGATTTATTTGGGCATAAGCTTTAAGTGCCACCGGACTTCTTGTTGTTTTTGTGGATACAGACTAACACGGCTACCTGCTGATACTTGATTGCTTAATTTGACAGGCATAGCTCATAGGGTTTGAAGAAGAAATGGTTGGGGGCTGGATTCACCGCTGTTGTAAATCAGCGTACACTGAAGTCAGTGGAGCTATGCCGGTTTACACCAGTTGATGATCTGGTAATCTCTCTGTGAATCTCTCAGGGTGACGTAGGCAGTTTAGAGATACACGATAGATGTCCATGTAAGAAATACATGCCTAAGAGATCAGAGGACACATGATTAAAATAATCAATAAAGGTTTGTCTACACAGTTTTTGACTGGTATAACTATATTGGTTTAGAAACTAATATATAGTAGTTAAAGCCAAACCACCTCTTGACAACGTAGTTATACAACAACTAGGAGAGTAAGATATACCGGTATAGCTGTGTCCACACTAGCTGGTTATATCACTGTAACTATATCACTTTTTAAACCAACATAATTATAGCAGTACAAAAACTAACTAGCAGGTGAGCTCTTAATTGTTGAAGGTTCCCAGAGGAGCTACAGGTGAACAATAAGTTCTTTGTTGTTAGTACAATTGGTCATGCAAGGCTCATGCAGGTACACCGATCTCTAAATAGCCTGTTATGGCAGTTACAATATATCCTAAATTCTGAGTTCGGTGCATAAAGAGTACACAACAGTTGCTGCCATTGCTCAATCTCTTGTTCTCCCCCCTCCTCCTCTGCTGTGGCTGAACAAAGGAATAGAGGTAGGATATAGTTCTCTGGGAATGCAATACTTCATACTTGCCTTGTAGAAGCTAATAGCTGTAGGAGGGGTGCACCCAGTGGGATTCACTGACAGAAGAAAGTTGCACTGCTTTAACTAAAGGTTTGATTGAAAAGCGATTCAGTTAAACAGTTCAAACCCCTGTGTTGACTTCCCTATTTCAGTTCAAACAAGGTTTATTTCTGGTTAGCTTAAACCGATTCCTACTCAACTTAAGCTCAAGCAAAATAAACCAACTAAACCGAAACAATAGCATTCATACAAGGTTTGCCTCGGTTTAATGAAATTGGCTTTAAAAACCAATGTAAGTTAAACCAGCACAAATTTCTTGTCTAGCGAAAGACAAATGGCATGAAGCTTCATTATAAAACCTTGACCACCCTAACCTAGTCCTTTTCTGAAAAACTCCCACCCTTGCAGACTGGTGGCCATTGTTTTTACCACTGTGTCATTAGACCTACTGAGGTAGACAAAATAGTGATAAATATGCTGATGCATAATGCAGACTCTGATGCTTCCACTGCTGCGGTAGCACCAATGGTAATGGAACAAGGGGAGATTTTAAGGTTACGCAGCCTAAGACCTTGTCTAGATTCCAGATGAATATCTGTGTTGCTTCACTCAAGTTATTTATCTCAATGCACACTAACATGAGTCAGTGCATCCACACACTGAACGTACCCATATATTCATCCAGTTTGCTGTTATGCGCTGCCTCCACATGGTGCTGCACTCAGTTGTTTGAGCTGCATTGACTTCTGGGCATGCATCCTCCAACAGCAGCTGGGTTGATCCCTTGGAAATGGACTAGCCACATGGGCCACTTTAGGGGAATTTGCGGGGCGGTATGGGACAACATTGGAGTACTAGATTGCATCACTTGTTGAAACATGACACTGTCCCCCCAACCACACTAGCTAGCATGGTTGACCTAGACATAATTCTGGGATCAGCAATAGCCAGACCACACTCTAAATACACTTTGTGTTTGGACAGAGGGTGGCTTAGAGTTTGGCTAGAAGGAACAACTGATGTTGATCATGCACTTTGTTTTAGACAACACCTAAGGCCTTTTCTGCATTTAAAAGGGTTTGCCATTTTAGTTCTATCTGTATAGCTATACCAGCAAATCTTCCTAATGTAGACTCATTTAACACCATCCAAAAAGGATTTTTGCCAGGACAGCTGATACCAGTTCCCTGAGCAAAATAAGCTAGACCATCAAAAGGACTTTTTTTTGCCAATATAATTCCCTCTACACTAGGGTTTTTGTCAACATAACTGTGTTGGCACAAAATCATACAGCTATGTCGGCAAAAATTTTAAGTATAGGCCAGGCCTACGTGGAGTGAAGCTTCTATTTAAGCAGAGTACAAGTCTGAATGCGCTGAATCAATTTGGGATTTTCCCTCCTCTTAGTTCAAGGAAGAAGAAGATCTTATTTCACACATAAGTGCAAGGCAGAACAGATACATATGACCTCTTCTGTAAGAGTTCATAGATATTTTCAGTTCTTCTATGCTGCTCCTGCTTCATGTCTTTGTTTGGTATGTGTATAGACCAGAAGGCCAATCGGCTTTCAGCTTCAGATGACTAGCTATGGTATGGTATTAGTTGGTTTCAGTTCCCAGATGAAGCAATATTAACTCTTTTTTGGAGACGCACCATTTTCTCTTACACCTATAAATTGATTTCCTTATTGAAGAGTTATTACTAAGGGAGTCTCATTTGGGGTTTTATTTGCCCCAAGTCCTTAAATGGATCCAAAATTTCTCTTCAAGAGCAATGAAGGATTCACATGTGGTGACTCCATAAAACTGCTGAGTTACAAGCGAGGGCCTGTCTCTACTGGAGATTTTTTCTATTGGTGCAGCTACACCAAGTAGATGCACCACACTGATGTAAAACAGGGCCATGTAGCTCACTATTCAGCATTCTCTGTGGGTCCCCTTGTGTGTCTGATACCTGGAGGATGTGTGTCTGATACAGATCTCAGCTGGGAGACTTAAGGCCGAGTCCAAAGCTCATCCAATGAAAAGACTCCTAGTGACTTCATTGGGATTTAGGTCAGGCCTTTATTCCTTTAACTCAGTCTGCAGAGGCTCACGTCCTTTCTCTAGAGATGCCTAGTTCAGTACCACAGGACAACCAAAATAAGAGTTGTTACTCTTCTTTAAATGAGGCAAGCCCTGTATTACATCCCTACAGCACATCTACCTTCTTGATGGCATCAGTGTAGCTACACCAGTACTAATATCCCCATCCCCAGTAGACACAGGTCCCTTAGAAGTTTAGAACTTATTCAAGACTTGGCTCCATAGGCTGCCTGTTTCTTTTGCTCCCCCTTCCTGTTGCTTTTGTGTGAGCTACAAAAGAACTGGGCCTCCCGGATCATCTGGAAATGGATCAGTGTATTCATGTGTGAAGTTTACAAAGCACTGGAGCACAGGTGTCATTAGATGTTAGAAGTCATTCAATCACACTCATGTCTTCATCCAGGGTAAAATGAAGGGAGGGTCTGCATCCATAAAGCGGCCATGTAAATCTCTGCTCTATTCATTCATTCATAACATACTCTTTGGTGGTAACTGCCTCTTTCTTAGAGAGGGAGTACATGGGCATTGTTATATTGTTGTTGTTAAAAGAAGAACAGGAGGACTTGTGGCACCTTAGAGACTAACAAATTTATTAGAGCATAAGCTTTCGTGGACTACAGCCCACTTCTGTAGTCCACGAAAGCTTATGCTCTAATAAATTTGTTAGTCTCTAAGGTGCCACAAGTCCTCCTGTTCTTCTTTTTGCGGATACAGACTAACACGGCTGCTACTCTGAAACCTTTCATTGTTGTTGTTGTTTCCTTATTTTATTTCACTTGGTGAGATTACAGACTGCTTTATCTACTTGGTTAGCTGATAGACTATACAACAATCTAGAATGATTGTACCAATAGATTCCTTCCATTATTGTTTGCAGTGTTGCTGTGGCCATGTTGGTTCCAGGATATGAGAGACACAAGATGTCTATAAGTTGGTCCCATAAAAGATATTAATTCAGCCACCTTGTTTCTGTACTAATAGATTCGATCACAAAGGGAACTGACCTAAACTATTAATTTGTTCTCTTTGTGCTGACTTGTTTCTAAATTGTGGCTCTCATCACACTCTGAAAGCCTGTGGTGTCACTATGAACACAGAGAGCAGCAACCTAACAGCTCAAACTGCAGGGCAGTTTGGTACAGATTTATTCTGGTCTGCTTTTCATTTAGCATTTTCCACCAGAGATATAATGTAAAAAATGTACTTGTGGGAGAAAAATAAAATATTCACCTATTATAAAATAGAAATATTTTTAATTGCCTTTGGATGCAAAGTAAACATTGCTAGAAGTTAGAGACAGGTGCCATCTGCTGGATGTTACAGACATTGTCAAAAAGAGAAGCGGAAACAAACACTCTGTGCTCAAAATAACATGGGGGCTGAAATTAATTATCAAGTGATCAATAGTCAGTCAGCAGCAATTGGCAGGGCCTGACTTCCACCTTTCACTTTCTTTAAAGCTTGGAGTTCTATAATGGCATCTCTGCTCTCCAGCTTAAAGTAAAGTTTGTTTTCTGTTCTTGTACAATTAGACTACTAAATTACTGGGATCTGTTTTGTCTGAGACAGATGAGACTACAGAGGAATGTATAGGGAGGAGCAAGATGGGAGACGGCAAAATGAAAGATCTGGTGCAATTAGTAAAAGAGGATATTAAGGGGAAATGAAAAGTTAAAACATAAAGAATGGTAAAAAGTGGAGAAAATAAATCCACAGAGGCATTTTGGAAGGGAAATTACTAAACCATAATAATGATAAATTAGTTATCATCATAGAATCATAGAATATCAGGGTTGGAAGGGACCTCAGGAGGTCATCTAGTCCAACCCCCTGCTCAAAGCAGGACCAATCCCCAACTAAATCATCCCTGCCAGAGCTTTGTCAAGCCTGACCTTAAAAACCTCTAAGGAAGGAGATTCCACCACCTCCCTAGGTAACCCATTCCAGTGCTTCACCACCCTCCTAGTGAAAAAGGTTTTTCTAATACCCAATCTAATAAAAGCGACCTCCCCACTTATGCCGTCCGTTAACATCAATAGGTATATCCAAAACATAGGCCCTGACCTGATCCTGCAAACATACATGCGCACACATTTAACTGTACTTAGGTGAGTAGCTCCACTAAAGTCAAGGGAGTAAAGTTAAGCTCCTATGCAAATATTTGTAGGACTTTGGCCCACACAGTCTAAAAATAAAACACAAACAGAGATAGAAAGCAACATATCAGGAATAAAACTGTTTCTCTGATCTAATTCTCCATTTCTCTGATGCTCGTTACTATTACTTTGTAGCCCACTGTGTTTCACTGAAACTTTTAAATTTGCACAATAGCACTACAGGAGACATATATTTTAGCACTTTTATTCATTTCTCCTTGGGAATAGTAATAGTTTTTTAAAATCACAAAACTGTAAGGGAGACATCAGATACGAGTTATCAGGGAATATCTCATGCCAGCCAAACTTATTATAGAAAGACAAACCAAACATCATATACACTGTTGCCCATCTATATAACATTAATTGATAGCCTTCAAGAAAGAAGCTCTCTTTTCACTGCAGTCG
Source organism: Chrysemys picta bellii (assembly GCF_011386835.1). NCBI lineage: Eukaryota > Metazoa > Chordata > Testudines > Emydidae > Chrysemys > Chrysemys picta. Next base: position 326,053,864 of record NC_088791.1, read on the forward strand.
GATTAGTAGATAATTAATTACTGCATTGGTTATATGAAATAAGAGATATGATATCTCGCAGCACATAGTGACAGAAATAAGAAGACTCAAGATACCAGGGTTCTTCATGGTTGTTAAAATCTAATCATATCTTGTTAAGGGGCAGCAGTACTATTTTAATTATAATCAGGGCACTGGAGGTGGGATTTTAAAAAATGTTTAGCATTGCCCCAACTCTGCTCCTGTTGAAGTCAATGGGAATAAGTCTGCTCTTATTGAAATCAATGGTAAAACTCCGTTTGATTTCGATGGAAGTGGAGTTAGGGGAATATTAAGACCTTTTGAAAACCCTAGCCACAGAATATACATTTTAAAAATATTGTGTTCGGTACAATGAAGTAATGCCAATTTACACTGGCAGAGAATCTGACCCAGTATGTGCTTCATAGGTTGTTGCTGGAGTAACCAAAAGGGTAGATGCTGTTTTAGAATGTGTGCACACCTGATGTGTGATGGAATCATGTGAGCCGCTGTTTTCCTATTGGCTAGAAGTTGACTGCCTCTGTCTCAAATAACACTTGTGCTGTGTGCTCTGTGCAGTTTCCTCCAGAGCTCAGCAACCAATCAGCTAAAAAGTGTGAAATCTGAAAAGCTGGCCGGGAGGAGCTCTGGTCTGTGGTTCTTCACAGCTCTGATGGGGAGCAAGGTTTTCAGGCTGACCACATCCTGGTCAGTAGAGGTGAAGGGGGCAAAGGAAGGGGAAAAGCAAACAGAGAAAAGGAACTGAATTGGGAAAAGGGGTGGGAAGAGGAGCATTGGATGTACAGAAAAGGACAGAGGAGAGAGTAGAACTGTGGCCACCCAAAATGGATAAATGTGTCTGTACTGCATTGTCAGTCTAATTTAACTAGTAAGTGCCACGTTTTCTTTCATAATTCAGTGTCTAACACACTGGAGGCATTCAATAATTAACAACTAATGGTAATGGAATCTTTGGATTCTTGAATATATGAAGCTCTTTGGTCTGGAGGTGCTCAGAGATGATGCTGAGGAAAGGTGTGTGTGAGAGAAAGAAAGAGAGTGTATCTGGAATTCTTGTCTGATCTGTGTTTCATTCTTTTGAGATTTTGAAATTTTTCTCATTTACTTTGGTCCTTAAAATGGCATTTTGGTCATTAAAGTCCCAGAATGTTCCTAATGATGCTGGGCTATATGGGTGGGGTTTCCATTAGTCTAGAACATTCTGGGGCTCTAGGCCTTAGAATCGGCTAAAAGACAATCAAGAGGCAGAGTCAGGACGAGGAAAATGCTTTACCCTCCCACTGCTGCAGGACATGGGAAGACCAGGCAGACTAACCACCCCTCAAGATAGCTAGCTGATTAGAGTGACAGCATGCACAATTGCCAGGAGGAGGACTAAAGTTGGAGTGGGACACAAGGTTTCTTTGTGCACTACCACCTCCTCGCTAACCTAACCTAGTGAGAAATAGCCAGTAAATTTAGTGGCCTACCAGTGGTTCTGGATGAGTAATGGCCAGTAGGGGAACCCAGGGACTGTTAGGAGGTGAAGGGGAAGAAGGAGGTCAGGACGATATATGGATTTGGATGCTATTGAGATTCAAGGCTCACTAAGGCCTCCAGAATTTATTACCCACGTCTGAATATCCTCCGTTTCACTTACCACTAGTTTCTAGCACCTAAAAAAACCCCTTATTGTCAGAGTCCAGAAATGTCTGAAATGGGGAGAGCAGGTGTTGAGGGGGAGAACCAAGGCCAGAGGGTCTGGGGGCGGTGCAAGAAGAATTCTACGCAAATTAAGAACCCAGAAGCAACATATCTGTTCTCAATCCTGTGAAACTTCCTCTCCCCTTGCACTAAACAAGGTACATTACCCATCTCAAAACACGTCAAATAACACGTTAAAGAATTTCAGCACTAAAATCTTACCTGGAATATCAGAGCAGTTGCTGAACAGCTGTCTTCTTACTATTATCATAAAAATTGACATCGTTTTGCAAATATGTATAGGTGAATGTTTTGTTTACTTTTAATATGTTTGCACATATGCATGTGCAAAAAGTTAAATTCTTCCAACAGAGCTTAGCATTGAATTTTTCTGGTCTTGGTTTGCTTGCGCCATGGATTTGTCAGCAGAAGGAATGTACAAGTCGATACAAAAAGTTGATACAGTCTCATTGTCAAATAAACTTAAAAACGGGGGGGGGGAGGAGGGAGAATGAAAAGAATGTGAAGGCACATTTTATACTTCAAAACTGGCATTTTTTTGAAGTTTGAACAGATAAAAAAAAGACCTGAAATACCTTAGTTTCACCATCTAAAACAAGTGTTCCAAACAGGAAACTTGGCATGCAAAACATGTATTAAATCAGATGAGAGATCATTTTTTGGAAAACGAGATAAATTTCAAATTCAAGTTTTTTAGGCAATCACAGTAAGTCAATTTTTCCTTCTCCTCCAAAAAAAAGTATAGTGAGTAAATATGTGAGTAAATACTTATCTGGATAATATTTTTATTTCGATCACTGCAGTTTTGAATGTTTTTGTATACACCTAGATTGTGATACTCTCTGCTTCCTGCCCTGTCAATTAGGCAGGATAAACCAGTAATTTTTTTTTACAATTTTCCTACCAACTTGCTGCCCCTCTCTTGCTCTCTCTTTCTCTCTCTCTCTTAAACTGTTCCAACTCCATCCTGCAACTATATGTTCTTAGGTTGTCTCTGCTCTTTGCAAAAGAACACCACAGACTCAGCACGATTCAGCATTCACTATGGCTGACAGGAGGGAGCAGCGGATTGTAGAAACAATACTGTGGCAAATTCATCTGCAGCCTTCAAGCCTCCATTGCCAGTTTGTTCTGATGTTTTCTGTGTGAGGAACTCACACTTTATAGGAAATAGGTAACAGTCTCAGATACACCAGATTCTCCCTCCGCAGAGCAAAAGGTGCAGGTTAATAGGACTCTGTAGCGTGCTTCCTCAAGTTCCCATGAGGTAAATGACAGTGGGGGGCAACTCTGTTAACTGAAGATCTCTCCTTGTTGCCTCTGTTCTCTAAAGATCCCAGCATATAACTAGGAGAGATAATGTCTCCATTTATGCCCTTCAAATTTCTCATCAAAATTCCACCTGATCATCTTGCCTTCAGCAGGAGACAAGAAAACTAGGAGAGATCCTTGTGATGTCTTTTGATCCAAAGGATCTAAACCATGCAACCCTTGCTTATGGTAGTAAATGCTTATGTGAGCTGTACCATTGACATATGAGCTCTCCAATCCACAGAGTCAAAGGGACTACTCATCTGAGCCATCACAAGGATGAGTCAGTGGTACACAGTAAAGCCTTCAGCAAGGAGCAGATTTTTCAAGGAACGTTCCAAATGGGGCAGAGATAATGACAACAGATCAATGTGCCTTTATCTTCTCCAATGGATTTTCAGTCCACTCTCCACTCCTACTTCAAATGATGCACCCGGAGAGTCTCAAATGGTCCAGATAAATATTGATAAGTTCAGATGTCTAAGGAAACCTGCTCAAATGTAGCCTAACATCTGGTCATGAAAGCAGCCAGGGACAATACAAAGCCAGGTTTTCTTCAGTCTTACTGTATAAGAGACAAATTATCAAGTTCTGGTGGCTTGTTATAACCATTATATTGCTGGTCATAGAATCATCCAGGTAGTCTTTTTAAATGAACGGTCTAGGAAGGGTTGGAATGGTTTAAGCACTCCTACAACTGCTTTGGACATCTCTGTCACAGGTATGTATGCCAGGTTATCTTGACATCAGGCATAAATTCTAAGTGTGTAGTTATAATACCAATTGTATACACCAAGCTCTCTTCCTTCCAAAGGAAAACTCAAGAGAGGAAAACAACTCAGTGATGCTCCCCCTTTGTGGTATTTTCACTGAATTCTTCCTTCAGAGAGTGGGATGTGCTACAAGGAGAGGGATGTGTTTACCCTCAAGCTCATCAAATCCTTCAGTATTTATTACATATACAAGGCCATACATGTATAGCCAACTCCACACTGCCCCTCTGCCACCTGGGGCTCTCCTTTCCTCCCATCAGACACTAAGATAGCTGGCTGGCCTGCCCTGCTGTGCACATCTTTAGGGAAAACAAACCTATAGTTATTTCCATCTTCAAAGTCTATAGAAACAATACTGAATTAATCCTACAAGGTAATATCAGCCTTTCCACAGATGGCCGCACCATTTCTCTCATGAACATGTGCTTTGTGGTTTTTCTCAGAAGCACATCTCAGAAGCTCTCAGTTTGGCTCCCTTGTCTTCTTCCCCTGCTCTTTTTCAGCAATCACTCTGAAGGTTTAATTGCAAAAACAGAGTCAAAGGTTTACTCCTCTCCTCTCTTCATACCCAGTGTGGCAGCAATTTCCCACAGCCACTTTCACTCCCTTCTTTCTATCAACCATTTCTCACACCTTCTTGCTCTCCACAAGATTCTGCTTGCAGAGCCCAGCCCTTCCTCCCACAAAGAAAAAGGGGTTTACTGCCATTGTTTCCTCATTCTAAAAAGCATGGGGAACGTTGTTCCTTTGCAGACCTCGGGAAGAAATTCAGTCATTACTTCTCTCTCCTCCTTGGCTCTTGGCTGAAGAAATATGTATTCGCTCAGAAGATATCTCTCTGTCCTAGTGCTTGGGAATGGCTGGGAAAACCCTTTCAGCACAGAATTCTGCCTTAGCTGTAGAATATTTACCAAGTACTTGGCAGTGGAAAGACACCTCTAACTACATCTCCAGGTTTGTTCCCTGGTCTTTTAAAATCTCAGGTAAAAGATTTAGGGACTAAAGTCCAAGCTTTTTCAACTTGTACTTTTCTCTTTCTGGAGTTTATCAGTCACCTTGGGAAATTTCCACTTCAGGAGCTGTGTTGTTAGAGCAGTAATCAGTTCAGCCAGCACGAGGCACTGGGGGCGGGGGAGATGGGGCTGACAGGGGGAATCTGCCCATAAGACAATAGCAGTCCAGATTTGAGAGTGGGCGTTAATTAAACATGGCTTAATTCCAAATGAAAGGTCCATTCTTGGCCCCCAGCTCCATCCCTTTTTGCTGCTCCAGTAGTGCAAGAGTGCAGACATACAGGACCTCTAGAAGACATAAAGACAGCATAGCCAGCTCTACTCCTCTCCTCCCCACAAGCATAGGCGTCATTCTTGATGGGGCCAGGGCCTGCTTGCAGGGAGCATGGGCAGAGCATAGTGCATTTCAGTGGTCTTTGGTTAGCAAAGTAGTCCCTAGGAGACTATTCTAGTTGGCATCAGTTAGAGCTGACCTAGGTCACACTAGGGGCTGGTATGGTAACTATTTATTAGACATTGCTGGAATGTTGAGTATCAGGATTCCTGGGTTTTAGTCCTGACTCTGGAAGCAAAGTGTGGTTTCGTGGTTACAGTTAGGACAGCCAAGCACATAATTTGGCACCTTCATTCTGAAAGTGTGGTCAAGCGAATAAGACTTGGCTGTGCAATAGCAGAGACCCGGATTCTGTTCCCAGTTCTTGAAGTGACCTGATACAACCTCTCCATTATCTCACCTTTAAAGCCAGAAGAACGCTAGTGGCCTCCCCCAAAGGTCGGGATAGGGGCCCAGATTTTCAGAAGTATTTAGGCATTGATGTGCTCATCCCATTGACACTCAATGGGATTTAGGCTCCTAATGCTTAAATCCCTTTTGAAAATGAGACTTAGGCTCTTAAGTCAGTCTAGGCATTGATGCATTCCGTGCAGCAGTGGCTAAGTATCTTTAAAAATCTGGGCCACGATGCCTTGGTTAATAATAAGGGTTGTGATGTGCAGAGAAATATTAACAGCAATGAATGGAGAAGAGGGGACCACAACTGATGGTCACCTAGCTTCTCGTCAGTCCAGCTTCCCCAAGGCTACAGGGCATTTTTCAGGAGAGCTTTCTCACTTTTTCATACAGTAATCCACTCTGGGATGTAGCTTACATAATCTGCCACAAGTGGTGGACCCCAACATTGAGCTACTTGTCATTGTGGTGGACACCACTTGTCCTTATTTTTATTGGAGAGGGACCAGAGAGCCAGCGCCCCCCTGGAGGCCTGGGAACAATATTTCCTTTATGCCATCTCTCCAATTCCTCTCATTCCTCTCCAGCTCAGTAAGGTGCCTGTGTGTTTCTGATAGCCCTACCATGGATTCAACCTTACTGTACTTCTACAACCTCCTGCCATGTCCTTGGGAACTTTCCATCCCTGTCTCATTGCAGCTGATTCATCTCTCTCAAAGGACAGACAGAATCTCTTACTCAGAGCCAGCTACCTTTCAGCTTAGTTTTAAATGGCTAGCCAAGTATATAGCAGTTGTAAATATAGCACAAAACCATGCAGCTACACTTCCCCTATAATCCTCCATTTAGAATTAACGCTGCCTCTGTTATAAGAGACCCAGGGTCTATATTGGTGCTTAATTTGAAGGACTGACTTATAGTTAAAGGCTGCTGTCATCCCTCTGTTTTGCCATCCAAGTGAGTGTGGTAAAGGATGCCTATGGGTAATGATGAGAGCCTCAGGGTTAGACAGAGCTGCGCAATTTTTAATCTAGGCCAAAAGTAGTTTCATTAAAATGTGAACCAAGAAGGTTCTCCAAAGAGCACTTGAGGGGCTTTAAAGCATCTTTTGTGTGTGTGTGTGTGTGTGTGTGTGTGTGTGTGAAGAAACATTTAATATTGAAAATTTATATGCAACCTTGTTGTATCATGGGTGTGACATTGACTCAAGTGCTGCTTTAAAACAGCAGGGAAACCGCAAAGCCAGAGTTTCTGCTGAGGCACCAGTTACTGTGAGGACAACCCAGCCAACGTTTGCCTTGTAGGCAGAAATTTCCCAGAATGCATCCCAGGTAATTGGGCTGAACTGGTGCTTTGGCAAATCTCCCAAACACATTGGCTCCTCACTCCGGTACAGGAACAAACCTCGTCAGTGTTTTAAAACTGGGGTCAAATTCTCCAGGATGGATCTGATTCAAAAGAATCTGCTCGGTTTCACAGATCTGTTGTGGTGCCCAAAGTCAAGGGGTGGTACCTGCGGGGAAAAAAGTCAGAAGCTGAGACTGACAGAAGGCATTTCAGCTTTATTAAATTGTTGGCTGCATGCCAGCCACTTAGGGAACTACAGAAATTGTTGTATTTAAAATAATAATAGTACAGTTTAGCATATACCTGTTAAGAGTCACTGAGAATAATTCCAATATATATTATTTCATCATGCTGACAGTGGTATTAGTTAATTACTTTATTTATGTATTATTAACAGCTAGCAGCCCCAGCTGAGATCAGGATCCCATTGTGCTAGTACATAAAAATGATGAGAGAGTCCCTGCCCTGTGAGCTTAAAAACTTAATAGACATGCCAGCTGAAGGACTGGAGAAAGGAGATATTGTTATCCCCATATTAGATGGGGAAATGAGAGGAAGAGGTAGGGATCTGCTCAGTTAGACTCCCATTGACTTCTGTGGGCTTTGGGTCAGACATTTACTACAGAGGCAGAGTTGAGATAAATCCTGTTTACTCCCAAAATAATACACTGTTCTCCAGGGAAAGTGGATTTTTTTTTTTTTTTTTTTTTTTTTTTTGGCTAGGTGTACACTCCATAGGTATGCAATGGCGTCTGTAGGAGTGAGGAGTGTATTAAAAATGGGCTGGAACTGAAAGGTGCTTGTTAGCAAATGTTAAAACCAAGTGTATCTTAATTTGTGCATGTTGCCTCCATGGAAGAGTGTCTTATTCAGTAGGCGAGACTGTAGCTCTGACTGTAGTGATGGGCAGCCAGTTTTCAACATAATCCGAATTTACTGTGAGTCTTCCTACATTTTGTGTCACACCAGCATCATTACAGAACTTCACCATGCCAAATAAAATGTTTTTAAAACAGTCTTTGAGGATTGAGTGACTTATTAGATATGTAATTTGCAGTGTTCTAGCCACATTGGATCCCAGGATATGAGAGAGACAAGGTGGGGGAGGTAATCTCTTTTACTGGACCGATTTCTGTTGGTGGAAGGGACAAGCTTTTGAGCTACACAGAGTTGTGCTACAGATCTGGAGAGCATTTGGGTTACCTACTTATTAGATGAGGAATAACATTTTACCTCCCTTTTGGGGACTAGAGGAGGAATTTAAGGCAGAAATGGACGCTATTACAGTTCAATGGCTATATTCTTTATCAGGAATTAAAAATCACCCATAATCAAGATCAGTGAGACTGGGATCCTGTATTCCAAAACTCCCTCAAGAACAATGACACCAAAGATGTTGAAATATCTGTCAACCGTGAAGGGGATGGTCCCTCTTTATTAGGATTGAGCTAATCAGCAATGGTATTTTTAGCTATGTAACTCCGGCCATCTATCCCGTAGATGGTCTGTGTGCTGTCTCTTTAAATCTCTAAGGACTCTGCTCTGCAGAGACAAGCAGTCATTCTGTGTTCAGCACTCGGCAGACTGTCAGAGGGGACACACAAAGCTAGATCCACAAAGGGATTAGGCACCTGATTTGATTTAATTTAATCAGCTGATTATATAAACAAACTACTACCCGTGGCTGCTGCTGGATCAAGTGCGTGTTGAAAGGTAGAGAATTGTTACATTTTAGTGTATTTAAAGTTTTACATCTAGTTGACTAAGGAATTATTTATGTGTGAGAATTCCTCATTATTATCTTCTTATGGTAGCTAAAAAAGGTGGCTGGCTGCTTGGTTGAGCCCTAGCTTGGTAGCTTGGCCATCATCATAGGCTTTCGTAGTCTATAGGCCCAGATTCAAGGTGAAAATTTGTGAGGACAATCTTATACAGTGAGTTTCATGAGGACACACATTTGAAATTTTTGGACATTATCTCTCTGTCTGTATCCGTGTCTGTGTTTACTATATATATGTCATCCCTTTGTCTTCAGCTTAGCTGGTTATATTATACCTTGTTTTATGCTTGAGTTTTGATCCACAGCAGAAAATGTCAAGTGTGGATAGGCTACATATTGACCAGATAGATCACTATGAAGAGGAGATTTGAAAGTGGTACAAGCAAGAGATGGCAAAAACAACTGAGTGAAGCAGCAGTTAAGAGCTCAAAGCCAATAGTTATAATTTATAACTTCACTTCTCAAACCACTGGAAAACACACCTTACCCAACAAACAATGCAACAGATAATGAAAACTCTGCAACTGCAACAGGTGATATTTCAATGCCAATACCTGAACATGAGGACAGTAGTCACGGAGATGTGCCAACAGTAACAGATGCAACAGAAGATCCTGTGTACAATCAAGAAACTCAACATCAACAGGAAGATGTAGATCTGATGCAGCAAGAGCAATTCATGTGTACTACAGGTTTGATTGTGACTGACATTGGAATTATTGACAAGAGCAATGCTGCCCAAATGCAATCTTTTCTTCAAATTAGTTGTTTTCAAATTCCAAGTAACATTCCACGAGCTGCTGATAATCATGCTTTCCCTACTCATCTGCTGACAAAAACTCTTCCAAATGGTGAGACCTGCACAAGAGACTGGTTATGCTGGAGTATAGAAAAACAATCTCTGTACTGTGCACCCTACTTCATTTTGAACAAAAGTGCTGCAAATGCATCAGTTCTCTCTGATCAATCAGGATGGAGCTTCAACAGAGGTTGGAGGAAGTTGAAAGACCAAATACCATCACATGAGAGTTCAACATCTCACGAAGTAAACTATGTTGCATGGAAATCAGCCAGTAGAGCAGCATCAGCTGAACTTTCAGCTGAGAATTTACTCTTGACTGAACTCTCTACAGAAACTAATAACTGGAAAAAACTTCTTGAGTGCATCCTGAACGTCATACTTTTTCTTTCTGAGCGGGGATTGGCTTTCTTTGGTTCCAGTCAACATATTGGTGATCGTGCAAATGGAAACTTTGTAGACATAGTTGAGCTCCTCAGGAAAAATACGCTTTTATCAGAGCATGTTAAACGTGTTCAAGAATCGCAAGAGTCAAAAGCAAATGCAAGTCCATTATCTCTCCACACGCATACAAAACGTGTCTATTGAGCTATGTGGGTCATTCGTACAAACAACAATTCTTGATGAGGTTCAAAATACCAAGTATTTTTCAATCATGGTTGATGCCACTCCAGATTGTTCTCACAAGGAACAGACTATGGTTATTTGATATGTTAAGATTGTAGACAGCTCAAAATTTTCAGTTGAAGAAAAGTTTATTTTGTTTGATAATTTCACAAGAAAAACTGGAAAAGAAATTGCTGTTCGAGTACTAGCAATTCTAGAAGGTTTTAAGTTAAATTTTCAAGTTTGCATTGGTCAAGCCTATGACAATGGATCTAATATGGCTGGGAAGTACAAAGGTGTACAAGCAGTTCTGCTTGAGCATAATTCAAACTGTATTTTCTCTAGCTGTGGAAACCACACACTAAACCTTGTAGGTGTTGACTGTGCTGAATCATGCAAGGAGGCAATGAAGTGGGCTGTAGTCCATGAAAGCTTATGCTCTAATAAATTTGTTAGTCTCTAAGGTGCCACAAGTATTCCTGTTCTTCTTTTTGCGGATACAGACTAATACGGCTGCTACTCTGAAACCTGTTACTTTGAAACTGTTCAGCAAATGTACAATCTCTTCAGTAGCAGTCCACAAAGGTGGGACATTCTGAAGCAATATCTTCCTGTTTCACTGCATGGGATATCCAAAACTAGATGGTCTGCATGGATTGATTGTGTTCAACCAGTTGCACAGCATTTGAATTCAGTGAGGAAGGCTTTAAATGAGCTTGAATCTCTCAATCTCACTGCACAGGCTCGAACTGAACTTCAGTCTGTTGAGAAGCACATGTCCAAATTTGAATGCATTCTGATGTCATCTTTGTGGATGAAGCTACTTACAATTATCCACCAAACTAATCTGGTAATTCAAGCACACAATGCTACACTTGATGTTGAGAGGGATAATATTGAAAGTCTTATCAGTGACATTCAACAGATTCATGAACAATGGGATGCGATCCTGACTGAATCCAAATTAGTAGCACAGAATATTGACATTCATCTGAGTTCTCCATCAATCGCAACTTGCCTACTGAATCTGATGCCGAGCAGCATTATAGGGTCAATGTCTTCCTTGTCATCATTGACTCTATTCAATCAGGTCTTACACATCGATTTGAGTCACTGTGACTAATTTGTACCCTTTGGGGGGTTTCTTTGGCAGTTCAACAGACTGAGTAATGAAGATCTACTTTCTGCAGCTGAACAATTCCAGCAACAGTACAACAAAGAAATCTCAAAAGATCTCAGTGACGAGATCATCTTCCTCAAAGGAATATATTCCACAAACTTTAAATTGGATTGCAAGCCAAAGGAATTGCTTCAAGAAATACTCAAACTTGGTCTCTTTGGGGTGTTTCCTAATATCACAATTGCATTGCGTATTTTTGTCAGTTTGCCTGAATCAGTGGCTTCAGGTGAACTCACTTTCAATGTGTTGAAGCAGGTAAAAAACTATCACCGTTCAACTACGGGACAAGAGCATTTGAATGGGCTCGCCATGCTTAATATCAACTGTGACATTGCACGAAAGCTAGATTTTTCCTCAATGATTAGTGCATTTGCACAGAAAAAGACTAGAAAAGCATTTGTTAAATAAAAAAAATTCAAATTATGTCTCACTCTTTTTTTGGTGCCTTACTTTGTTTTCATGTGTCGTCATTTTTTATTTGCATTATGGCTAGGGGCCTCAAAAGCTGGAAGTGGCCCGGGCCTCTCTGGACCTCTGAGAGGGCCTGCCCAGATGAGTTCTCTAACCACTGGGTATAGGGTATTTGGGTGGTAATCTCGCCTCTTGAAGCTGTTCCACTTTTTATAAAATATTTAAATGTTCATTGGCGCAGGGCTGGGTCTCCCAGGAGAGTGTGGGAACCACTAGGCTTTAGGGCAGGGGTTCTCAAACTGGGGATCGGGACCCCTCAGGGGGTTGTGAGGTTATTACATGGGGGGGTCGCGAACTGTCAGCCTCCACCCCAAACCCTGCTTTGTCTCCAGCATTTATAGTGGTGTTAAATACATTAAAAAGTGTTTTTAATTTATAAGGGGGGGTCACATTCAGAGGCTTGCAATGTGAAAGGGGTCACCAGTACAAAAGTTTGAGAACCACTGCTTTAGGGTCATTCTCCCTCTCTGGTCTCTACTCTAAACTAGGCTGAATCGGAGTTTTGACCTATACACTCCATGTGTTCTTCCGTAGGATTCATTTGTGAAATGGTCTGTGTGCTCACACAGGAACATGAGGGCATGGGCTACCCACATCATGAATCACAGCACTGGTGAGAGACCAGTCACTTCCAGGCTTCTACCCAATTCTGGGTAGGAGTGGGTCAGCAGGGGTGAGGAGTGGGTATAGTCTTGGCACTGCCCACTGTGCCAGCCAGCACAGCTGAGCTGGCACAGAGGGAGGAGTTAGTTGTGCCAGGAAAAGGGCTGGCATAGCTTATTTCCCTCATGGAGCAAGAGGGAAGAAGAGACCATGTTGTGACTCTCTGGATACCCTTACTGATGGCATATTGCAAGGTGCCAATCTAGCCCTTGGGGAATTTTTGTTTGTTTTTTCTTTGTTGTTGTTTTTCTTTTTAATAAATCTAAACCAACAGTCATTCTGACTGAAAATATGATGGAAGTATGGCTGCACCTTATGTGTGGAAATGTATAAGATTGTTAAACCAAGATGGAGGCATCTGCCCTCGGTCTGATTGCATTGGACCTAACTGATGTCTAATGCTGGCAACTACCTAGTGTAAACTGAAATATTCTCCTTAAAGGTTGTCAGTAGAAATGGCAATAAAATCCTGCCCACTTGGCCTCTGATCTGGCTATTTGAACCAGCTTTTAGCAGTTTAGATAGACGGATCATAGAAAATCAGTTCACACAATTTATGTACGGTGGGGACAAGAAAGACCAGACAACTTTGATTTAACAAGGATCTTTATAACATAGGATCACAGAATTTAAAACAGAAAATACTTTAGATCGTCCCTGCCATTACAAAATTACTGCATAAACAAGATAGATGTCATTTAGGAGGTAATGTCCTGAAATGCCCTCATATGGAACAGATTGAAAATACACAAATCTGCACAAAAGAGTATTTTAGAATTTGAACTCCAAAGGGTACTTCCTTCCTCATGTGACGGTCAGATGTTGTACCTGGCAGCATCAGACAGGTAGTAAAGAGAGAACTCCTATCAAAAGTAGGATGGTTAAAAAAGAAAGACTGTCTTTTAATGTTTTTAAGGCATGTAAATTAGGATTAAGCTACACTGGGACAGAATCTTCTTGCAAGGTTTCCTTTCCATGCTGTTTGTATGGTATGACCTTTACAAAGAACAATACAAACCTTAAGTACAGTTCTGCTCTGAACAGTGACTGTAAAAATGCCATTGTGGGACACAATGTTTATTTTGTCAGTCATTCCAGATCAAGTGTGTTCAGTATGGGCTGTGATTCAGTGCCCATTGCAGTCAGTGGAGGTCTTCCCATTGTCTGCAAAACAGATTTTACCCCAAGCCCTATTTTACTAACTTCCAGCTTTGCCCATGCAACCTGGGCTCTGAATCAAGCTGGGTTCTTTCTTTTTCATGCATCATCACCAGTATTAAAGATTCTACAGGCTAACTTATGCCCTTCTGTCACCTGTTCAGGCCCATTCAGTTGTCAGAGGTGGAAACAATAGGAACTCAATAAACTGTTCTGTTGCTGATGCACAAGAAGACAATTCAGGTCTGGTAGCTATGTTGGTTGTGCAGAGCTTGCAGGAGACAAAAGTCGTAAAAAATGACATTTGGTCATTAAAATGAAGAGCTCTGACTCACGGGGACCGGGCCTGTTGAGAGAGAAGGCGTCATGTTTACATTCACTCTTCAGCGCAGAACCGGATTTTAATGTAACAATCAATATTACGTTTGTATTATTCTTTTTGGTTTATAAATCTGTACACCTTAGAAATGGCAGAAGTGAAGCCAGGAGAAGTGGTCAAGACAGAGAAACCTTACAGACAAAAAATGCTGGAGGTGCCACAAAAGAGCCGTCCCCTTTGCATATCCTTTTGCCTTCTCACTCCTTTGTGATTGAAAAGCAGGCGACCTTCCCCTTTCTCTTCCCCAGCTGTGTCTCTCTGGCTAAATCTCAGTCTTTGTTTTAGTTAAGAACCTTCCTTTATGGCTGTGGGAGTCTTTCCACTGATTTTGGATCCGGCTCTCAAGACACATGAGGCAAATTTAATGCTCCAAAGCCTAAAAAAACAATTTGTGGAGTGCAGGGTTTGGGGGAGGGGGCTTCTGGTGATCCTCCAAGAGAAGCTTTTCCATTTGGATAAAATTCACCCCTACACCAGGCATCACAAAGCCAATACATCATTTAAATCCCATTTGGGCCCCATATTGAATGGATAATAGGCTTGTGCTGACCCAGGGCACAGGAGTGAATCCAACCTTTTCTCATTAGTCCAGGAAACAGGGTGTTGGTCGCTCCACCCGCTGTGAGCTATACTGGTTGTTGGTATGTCAAAAGCTACAATTCGTGAATCCCCAGAGGCCCCAAGCAAAATTGGAATCTCATGTGTTTGGCACTGTACATATAGAGTAAGAGACAGTCCCTGTCCCGAAGAGCTTACACTATAATTAGATAAGGCAGACAACAAGCAGGAAGAGAAACAGAGGCAGGTGAAGTTAATCACACCAGATTAACAGCCACAGGTGGGACTAGAACCCACATCCTCTAATTAGTAGACGAGGGCACTAACCACTAGACCACACAGCCTTATTGTCATAAAACAGAGAACTTGTGGTACATGACTTCCTGTTCGCTAGCTCTCTCTTTTTTAATTATAAGAATATGTTGATTGGAAAATGAGAGTGAAAGGGGGGAAGGGGCTGTTTAATTGCCCTCGTAGAAGAGTGATATAGAAGAGGTCTGTCTTGGCTGTTTGTTGGCAGACAAGCTTTCCAACAGCATGAATGGCACTTTATCAGGTGTAAGAAAGGCATTTCTGTATTATCTATTTGTATTGTAGCTTTCCTATACTGCATAATTAGGGCATTGTAAATAATAAATGCTATAATTATCATTCTCTTTTGACTCTTATTTAAGGAAGCATTTTCTCAAACTGTTTCTCAGAGGCATATTGCCCAAGAGAGAATTAGTCTATTGTGGACCGAACTATTCTCACCCGGTGAGCTGGCCCTACTTAGATTACCAAAAGGCTGGATATAGTGGTGAACAAATGAAATAATTCAGTGCAGACATACACACATGCACCCTCACAAACCTTTCTGTTTGCTCCGCATTCTCAGACTCCAGCATCTCTGGGAAGGGTTTGTAAGCTGTGTATCAATATTAGCACGCAACCACGCATGATGCTTCATTTCACAGTTCCCATGCCAAGTAATGCCACAGGTTAAACAGAGTAAATATATGAGGACACATGACAAAATCGCACCGAGTTACCATTTCTTGACACACACACAAAAGATGCTTTAAAACCCCTCAAGTGCTCTTTGGAGAACCTTCTTGGTTCACATTTTAATGAAACTACTTTTGGCCTAGATTAAAAATTGCGCAGCTCTGTCTAACCCTGAGGCTCTCATCATTACCCATAGGCATCCTTTACCACACTCACTTGGATGGCAAAACAGAGGGATGACAGCAACCTTTAACTATAAGTCAGTCCTTCAAATTAAGCACCAATATAGACCCTGGGTCTCTTATAACAGAGGCAGTGTTAATTCTAAATGGAGGATTATTGGGGAAGTGTAGCTGCATGGTTTTGTGCTATATTTACAACTGCTATATATTTGGGTAGCCATTTAAAACTAAGTATCCAGGTCATTACAATTGATGGGTAATTTTGCCTGCTCGGCTAGAACTGTGTGCTGCCCAATCAGACCTATACCCAGGTGTCCACAGCTGGGAAACCACTAATTCCCTACTCTGTCCCTAAAGACACCTAGTCTGCATCCTGATGCCTTGTTTCCTAATTATGTAATTCATTATTAGAGAATATGTAGCTTGGAAACAAGTCCTCCAATACAATTGTGTGTTTTAAATCTCTCCCGCACAGGGGGTTAATCAGCACACATGGAGGCTGCAGGCAGGTCCAGGCTACGAGGCATTATCCGTACAGTAGAAGTATTGCTTTTCAGTGTTCAGCATTGTTTTCCATCTGAGTTCAGAGTTCAGGGTTGTTAGTTTAGAAAGTTGATCCCAGGAGGCTCCAGTTTAAAGATGTTCATGTTCTTGCTGTGCATTCACAGCAGGAGTGCTTTGATCTTATTATGTGCCACTGACCGTTATGTCATCTGTGTCGTGTCCATTTGTATGAAAGTGTTCAGTCACCAGCTACATGGGCTTTTTTGTTGCTGGTGTTCTTTGTATTTCGTAATTATTTTCCTTTCTTCATTAAACATTTTAGTTCAGGTTAATCCCCCATGTAAAACTCAGACTTTGAACACTGAGTGTTGTTTGTTTAGTTTTTTTTTCCTGGGTGGGGTTTTATAATTATTTCATTGCTTTATTTTCATTTAGAAGCAAAGCAAATTAGTTTAAATTAGCAGATATGGCTGAATAAAGGGTGGATAAATATCAATGGCAAAAATTAAAACAGACTGGTGATTAGCCTGAAAATTAAAGTGATACAAAAGTAAATGTAATTTGCTGGTGTATTGTAAGTTGTATTGGTACTAAGTACTGAGAAAAACTGATCTTTTCCCACCTTTTGTGTGTATAGTTTTGTGTCCATTATATGTCTAAGAACATCACTAATTGACAACTACAGTGTTAGCACCTGATCCTGCAACCCACACTCACATGAGTACTCTTCGTTCCCAGGGACAGTCACAAATCAGTGAGACTCTTTAGACACCCAAGGATTATTCACAGGTGAAAAGAGCTGCAGATCTTTTGTATGTACTACTTAAATTTCATCATTTGCTCCAAAGCTGCAATTAGGAAATGTAAATCTCATTGTACATATAAATTATGTAGCATAATATTCATAGAGAAGAGAGAGACAAAGGGCTGTATAAGTGTATGCACACACACGGGTGTGTGTGTGTGTCTCTCTCTCTCACACACACACACACACTAAATGTTTTAGTTTATTGCAGTATGTGCATTGAAGTTTGCTTTCCTGTTAACAGCTTTGAAATAAATGATAATGTTGAAGTAGAACAGGTAACACTTTTTTTGTGGGAATAATCATTGCTCATGCAAATAGACCCATTCACTTTAATATAAATAAGAGCATGTGGAACATTTAAAACTACAGCATCTCACAGGGTTCAGTGGAGCCATTTCCACTTATACTGTCTGAGGATCTGACACTACATCTATGTCCATGTCAGTGTATTCAGGCTGAGAATCTGGTCCATAACATATAGGCTAAGGTCACTCTGAGGGAACAGTGCCACTGTATCACTGTAGGTGGCTAGAGACATGAAGTGAAACCCTATTCCCATTTAAGGCGATGGGAGTTTTGCCGTTAACTTTAATGGAGCACCCATGATCTCTGATGTAGACATTTTACAGTAACCTTATGTGTTGATATTTCAACGCATGTGGGTTATTTTCATTACAAACAAAATCTTTCCAAAATGGAGACCTTTAAATATACTGCTTAGGCCAGAAGATCACATTAAAATATTATCCTGGTTTACTTGGGAAAATTCTAATAATACATCATTGAAATTTCTGGGGAAATGTTTCATGTGGACAAATCTCTATTTAGGTCATTTCCACAGAACGTACGGTAATCAGATGTATAGGGGAGGGTTTATTATTTTTGCAGAATGTGCATGCATTCGGAATTTGCCATACTCAGACTAAGAGACAAGATGTTCAGCTGTGTGTTTAGCTTTTGCAAAAGGCTTCTCTGTCTGCCCAGGCATGGGCACTGTGTAGCACAGACAGGAAGTATGCCAGACTGACTCTGCAGGAGGCTGCATAGAACACGTGCAGAAGGGAACAAGAAACTGCTTAATGATTAATCACTGTCAACCTTTGTTCTTGTTAAAGACTTGATTGTTGGACAAGGCTAGTAATGAGGCACTGTTTCTGTGTCTGTTGCTATGAGATTGTGCAAGTACTGAATCTGCTCTTCAGCCCATGCAAAAAATGCAGTTCTGTCTTTGCCCAGGTTTTAATGAGCTAGAGTGAAAGCACTTTCATAGCAGCGCCTGCTAGTGGCTATACTGTCTTTCAGCATTTCACACATAAACCCCCATGTTCCTAGGTTGATAGCAAAAATATATTTAAAAAAACAACACTGCAAGTGATGGCTCCAGTCACTATAGGATCTCTGGGGAAAGCTCTATAAAGGAAAAAATAGAAATTAGAAACAATAATATTTAGTACCTAACCATATATGCTGCTTTACTTCCAATGGGAGAGGCAGGTGCTCAACTCCACTGAAAATCAGGGCACTTATTAAGGTACCTAACATTAGGCACCTGAGTTTGAAAAGGCTGGCCTAAGTGATTTGCCCAAAGTTGCACAGAAGCCTATGACAGTCTTTTATCTCAGTGGAGTTACACAGATTAATACGTGGCCTGTAGAGGGCTACAGGCTACTTTGCAAGACTCCATGAGCTGCATTTTTCCCATTGGCCAACTCTGCCTAGCCATATCAAGTTGATTACATCAGTCCTGTGATTCTACGATGTACAGACACAATAAAGGCTACTTTGCACTGCTAGAGCAGTATGAAGGGGCCTTAATGTAAATGAGACTCAAGCCCTTAATGTGTTTTTACAGGTAAATAATGATCATTTCTTATAGATCTATGTCATGCATACAAGGCACATTTAAAGCTGCTACTACTGGATGAACGTGCTAGGCTGAGATTTCTATAAGGTAGGGGAATGTCCTGTCATGTCCTATAAATGCATTTGAATCTCAAGGGTGGCATTAAGCCCAGCCCAGTGGTAGGTGGCAATACAGAGGTGCACTAGCCCAATAGGTGCTCCTGATGCATTGTGCTTCAGAC
This sequence comes from Chrysemys picta bellii, assembly GCF_011386835.1. Classification (NCBI taxonomy): domain Eukaryota; kingdom Metazoa; phylum Chordata; order Testudines; family Emydidae; genus Chrysemys; species Chrysemys picta. The sequence goes on from NC_088791.1 coordinate 326,072,922, forward strand.
AAGCAAAGTGCCTCAGGGAGCCCCAAGTGTGGTTGCAAGACAAGACTTGTAAGGTATTTCCACACTACAGGGACTATACCGGCATAGCTGTGGCTATGCTGGCACAACCACGTAGTGTAGACACAACCTACACCAATGGAAGGGTTTTTTCCAGTAGGACCACCACTCCTCTCAACCACTCCTTTCCTAGGTCAATGGAAACATTCGTCAATAGATACAGCTGCGTCTGCACCAGGGGTAGGTTGCCATAGCAACATCAGTCAGGAGTGTGGATTTTTCAGTCCGCTGTCCAATGTAGCTATGTCAACCTACATTTTAAGTATAGACCAGGCCAGAGCAGGGCCGCCCAGAGGGGGAGGCAAGTGGGGCAATTTGCCCCGGGCCCCGCAGGGGCCCCCACGAGAATATAGTATTCTATAGTATTGCAACTTTTTTTTATGGAAGGGGCCCCCGAAATTGCTTTGTCCCAGGCCCCCTGAATCCTCTGGGTGGCCCTGGGCCAGACCACCCATTCTGAGTCAGAACAGTGAGAACACGTCACCAGAGAGAAGGGCAAAGAAAGAAGAATTCCAGGAACAAGTGGGTTTCAAGAAGGTGATTTGAAGAAGGAGTGGGAGGGATCTTGATGGAATGCAAGTAGGAGACAGTTCCACACACAGGGACCAGGATGATACAAGGCATGGAGCAAAGATGAGTGTGAAAGAACGGTGAAGGGATCAGAAAGATGAAAGTCTGGAGAGTGGCATTGTAAAATGTTTTGGGTCTTTGTGGTAGAAGTGCTCAGTTACTGCAGTGGTGAGCACAATATAAAAGCCTAAACAAAAGAGAATAGAATATTTTATATAGAATATTTCAATATTGTATTACACGGTGAACAGAAGCCCAAGGCATGTCAGATTGTAGGCACCTTTTACCAATATAAAACAAAGGGTGAATTCTTGTGATGCTCAGGGCTCCAGATACCTAGGCAGCACAGTTCTGAATATAGCCACACATAGAACATATGGAGAGGAGTATGTAAACAGTTTAATTACACAAGTAAAGGGTGACTGCGTAACCCATCTGGGGTGGAATAAAGCTGACCCATGAGTCAGCTGTGCATGGGTCATTGTTTTCTTCCATGTGTCAGTGTTTCCATTATTAACGCCTGTTTCAAGGATATGTAACTTGGCTGTAGAAATCTGGTCAGAATTCCTTACTTCTCAGTATATGTCGTCTCAGGCCAGGGTCACTTGGTGATTTTTAACACATTTTCATAACAATGATTGAGCTGCCTTTGAGTTATAGGTGATATCACCCATATGGTGATATCAACAAATAATGGTGTTTAGAGCCTGGGGGTGGAGCTGGTTATGCGGTGGGTAGAACTAAATTAAGATCTTCGTCTGGCATTTTTGTTGCATTTTACACCTAATGTACCCATAAGAAACAAAGGAAAGTCTGTTTTCACATTTACGTGTGTATATTTGGAGCCAAATTCTCCCCCTCAATTATACTACTGCAACCCCCGGACCTAAACGGGGGGAGCAGCAGTAGAATGGAAAAGAAAATTTGATTCTGAATGTTTTGATTTTGGTGGTTACATAAATGTGTTTAAAATTCCTCTTGGTTTTCATGAACAAACCCTGGGAGTATTACTTGCTTAGAGGATTTCTTGAGTTATTATCTAATCTATCCGTCTCTCTGTCTGTCTATCTTAGTGTTTTATACTGCTGCCCATCACTAGAGTAGCTGAGCCCCTTCCCCATAATAGCAATAGCCAAGTCTCTCGTGTACTTCATAGTCTCTGGTTCTTCACCCGTTGATTTGTTTCAGATTTTTTTCTATTTATTTGCTCATTCATTTTGAGGGGAAGTTGTTTGGAGGAAAGGGGTGTCTGTGTTGTGAATGCCATTCTTGCTCTAGTGGAAATGTGTCTTTGGAGAGGAAGGTGTTACAACCTGGCCCTGTGCCCCTCTGCGTGATAGCAATCTGATGCAAGTGGACCCAATAGCTGGATCCAACGTGCTTCGGAAGGAAACTAGGTCTGGGTAGAGTCTAGTCACGGTTTCTAGCTCTGGAACCATAGGACACACTCGCAGGCTCAGACCTTTTGTCTGATGCCCTTATTTGGGAGATAGGACTCCGCAGTCCTCTGAGCCCCCCTAGTCTTTTTCATGTGCTCTCTCAGAGTCCCACCTAGGCTGTGGGCTCTCTGGGCTTCTAGTTTAACCCCTTTGGGGACAACGCGACAGGGAATCATGGAACACAGGCTTAGCATAGGAATTTCTTCACCACAGTCACTTTACTCTTCAAAGTACCCTCTCCTTGTCTGATCTCTGTGAGTCTGAGGTATGTTAACAGGTTTCAGAGGGGTAGCCATATTAGTCTGTATCAGCAAAAACAACGAGGAGTCCTTGTGGCACCTTAGAGACTAAATACATTTGTTAGTCTCTAAGGTGCCACAAGGACTCCTCGTTGTTGTTTTTTTAGGCATGTTAGTATTTCAGGCTTGGCAAAGTCTGTCTTGCCCTCTAGTTCCTGCAAGCCTTTTAGTTTTGTGGTGATGGATGCTCCCCCTGCTCAGAGCAGCATATTCAGGCCTTGGCTACACTTGCAGATGTACAGCGCTGTGAGTTAAACCTGACTTCGTGCAGTTGAGTAGGGAAAGCGCTGCAGTCTGTCCACACTGACAGCTGCCCAGCGCACTGTCGTGGCCACATTTGCGGCAATTGCAGTGCTATTGGGAGCAGTGCATTATGGGCAGCTATCCCACAGAGAACCTTTTCCCATTCTGGCGCCATGGGTTGTGGGAAGGGGACATGGGTGCGGGGGATTCTGGGTCCTGTCCCAATGCCCCGTGATGCATCGCTTCGCATCCCAGAAATCCCTTTATTTCCGTCCACCTTTGGCGCCATCTTTCAACGGTTTCTGTGCAGCGCGATCTGTCTGCGGGAAATGGAGTCCGAACTGCTGAGGCGTATGCTGACGAATCTCGCCAGCACGTCACGTTTGGCTGTCGAACTATTCCTTAAGATCCAAAGTGACAGTGAGAATGAGGGTGAGGAGTCCGACGATGCTATCGAGCCGCGTAACACGTATGACACGAAATTGCTTGTGGCATTCACGGACATGCTCAGCATCGTGGAACGCTGCTTTTGGGCTCGGGAAACAAGCACCGAGTGGTGGGATCACATCATCATGGAAGTCTGGGATGACGAGCAGTGGCTGCAGAACTTTCGGATGAGAAAAGCCACTTTCCTGGGACTGTGTGAGGAGCTTGCCCCCACCCTGCGGCGCAAGGACACGAGATTGAGAGCTGCCCTGCCAGTGGAGAAGCGGGTGGCTATTGCAGTCTGGAAGCTGGCAACTCCAGACAGCTACCGGTCGATCGCAAACCAGTTTGGAGTGGGAAAGTCGACCGTTGGAATCGTGTTGATGCAAGTTTGCAAGGCCATTAATCGCATCCTACTCAGAAGAACCGTGACTCTGGGTAACGTGCAGGAAATAGTGGATGGCTTTGCACAAATGGGGTTCCCTAACTGTGGAGGGGCGATAGATGGGACGCACATTCCTATTCTGGCACCACCCCACCTAGGATCCGAATACGTTAATCGGAAGGGGTATTTCTCTATGGTTCTCCAGGCGCTTGTGGATCACCGTGGGCGTTTCATTGACATTAACACAGGCTGGCCCGGAAAGATGCATGATTCACGCATCTTTCGGAACACTTAGCTGTTCAGGAAGATGCAGGCCGGGACTTTTTTCCCAGAGCGGAAGATCACGGTAGGGGAAGTTGAAATGCCCAATGTGATCCTTGGAGATCCCGCTTACCCGTTAATGCCGTGGCTCATGAAACCCTACATAAGGAGCCTTGACAGCAGCAAGGAACGGTTCAACTACAGGCTGAGCTGGTGCCGAATGACTGTGGAGTGTGCCTTTGGCCGTTTAAAGGGCCGTTGGCGATCTCTGTATGGGAAGCTGGACTTGGCCGAAAACAGCATCCCCACGGTTATATCCACGTGCTGTGCCCTCCATAATATTTGTGAAGGGAAGGGAAAGCTTCACTCAGGCATAGACCTCTGAGATTCAACACCTGGAGGCTGAATTTGCACAGCCAGAGAGCAGGGCTATTACAGGGGCCCAGCGCAGGGCTGCAAGGATTAGGGATGCCTTGAGGGAGCAATTTGAGGCTGAAAACCAGCAGTGATATCTGGTGCCCTGCACGGGAGTGAAGTGCAGTAGTTCCAATCTTTAGGAATCAGTGTCTGCTTAGCAGACAAGCAGACTTGCAGTGCCTGTTTATTTCCTGGGCTAAGGAGTCTTTTACCTTATGCAATAGTAAAGAATGTTTTCAAAGCCAAAGAATCCATTTATTGAAAAGAAAAAAAATGTATTTATTGAAAAGAAACAAGGGGGTGGAGTGGGGAACAGTACAATCACAGATTCGCGTATGTCCTGTCTGGTGTGCTGTGCAGTGAGTGCTGCACTTCAGGACAGCTATACTGCATGGTGATGGGGGTTGAGTGCAGAGGGTAAGGGTTGTGGTTTTCAGGGCTGGGTGGTGAAGATACTGGTGTTGGAGGCAGTGGGTGGCGTGAAGAACACGGAAGTTGGGGAAAGTGGGTTGGAGGTGACAGTGGGGCACAACAGAAAGAGTTTTGGGACAAGGGCTGTGGCGGGGGTGGCGTTTGCGGTACTGCTCCTCTTTCTGCATGGCTACGAGCTCCTGGATAGCGTCTGCTTGGCGCCCCAGGATGCTTATGAGCCTATCGGTGCTTTGCTGCCGGTGCGCTGCGTTTTCCTGGCGGATCCTGCTTTCTCTCTCCCTCCAGTTCTGTGCTTTCTCATTCTCTTTAATAGATTGCCGCATCACTTCTTGCAGCATGTCTTCTTTTCTTTTTCGCGGTCTCTTCCTGAGTCTTTGCAGTCTCTGAGCAGACGATAAGAGGGACGGCTAAGGTCTCAAGGTTGATGCAGCTGTATAGGCAAAATGCAACATTTAACAGAGGCAGCATTATTTATACCAGACAGATTAATGATTCCCCCCGCACTTAAGGAGTAGAAAACACACAGGGTCTACACAATAGCATAATTTTCCCATCCGAAACAGAGCACACATATCCCACGGGAGCCTCAAAATGGTGAGTAAGGGGGACTGATTGTTTCAGGGCTGCACTGTCCTCTGGGTTTCTGTGTCTTGGGGAGAGCCAACAGCTTCAGGGGGCACCTACACTGAACACTGTCCCAACATTTTCCACAGGAGTTCGTCCTGGACGATATCTCACTGCTGAGGGTGACTTGGGAAGCAAGGGAGGGTCTTCTACTGCAATGTGGCTTCTGCCCTGGCTCATATGCAGCTTGCCTGTGTGCAGCAATGGTCCCCCCGCCCCTCGCGGCACAATGGCGCGAACACGTTAGCCTGGCTGGGACAAGGACCACGGTGGCTCTCCCGATAAACCTGCGCAAGCGCATTGCACACGTTCTGTATGAGACATTCGAGGAGATTACCGAGGCCGATTGCTGCGATGTGATAAACCACATCAATGCACTATTCCGCATCTAGGCATGCATGCTTAACCCTCCTCTCGCAAAGAGCCCGCACCGAAAAAATTCCTTCCCGAAAAAAAAAAAAACGCTTACCGGGAACCTGCTCTTCTGTTTGTCCTCCACCAAGTACCGGCCGCTGCGACTGGCTACCTTCCTCCTGGCTCGAGAAGAGCTCCTGGCTGCATGGCTCCAGGGCTTCCGGGGTGTCTCCATCCGGCCCACCACCATCACTCCTGTTTTCCTCCTCTTCCTTCCCCACCCCCCACACCGGCTCTGAAGTGTCCATGGTGGTGCTCGGAGTGGAGGGGGGGTTAACCCCAAGTATTGCATCCAGCTCTTTGTAGAATCGGCAGGTCGCAGGGGGAGCACCTGAGCGGCCGTTTGCGTCGCGGGCTTTGCGGTAGGCACTCCGCAGCTCCTTCACTTTAATCCTGCACTGCAGGGCGTCCCGGTCATGGCCCTTTTCCATCATGTCCTTTGATACCTTCCCGAAGGTATCGTAATTCCTACGGCTGGAGCGCAGCTGGGACTGTACAGCTTCCTTCCCCCAAACACTGATGAGGTCCAGCAACTCGCCATTGCTCCATGCTGGGGCTCGCTTGGCACGTGGAGGCATGGTCACCTGGAAAGATTCGCTGATAGCACTCCACACCACGCCGGGCTGAGCAAACAGGAAGGGGATTTTTAAAATTCCCGGGAATGTAAAGGGTCGGTCACATGGTTGGTTACCTGAGGCCAGGGAAGTAGAGTTTGAACTGATGACCAGAGTGGCTAGAACAGGCATTGTGGGATATTGCCGAATAATTCTGGAGGCCATTCACAGCGCATTGGGCGGCCACACTGGCGCCGCGCGCTGCACTCGCTATTCCTCTAGGAGAGGTGGAGTACATGCAGCGCTGCAACCACGGAGATACAGCGCTGCAAATGCCTTGCCAGTGTGGACGGGGAGTGAGTTACAGCACTGGGGGAGCCTTTACAGCGCTGTAACTCACAAGTGTAGCCAAGGCCATAGTCTCCTTTTGCAATATGTTCTGCTGGAAAGCTTGTCCCTTTTTCCTTCAGATCCCTGAGTAGAAAGTCCATTGTTCCAGGAGGGGAGTGGTCCAGCCATTGACAGACCATCAAAGCTGATGGCCCTAGATTGCTTTCTTGATGACTGCTCCATTATGATCCTTCAACAAGGTGTCAATCATCTTTCCCCAGCAAAGTGGCTCTGTGGAATGCAATTCCATAGGCTTGCTTTGTGAAAGGTTAGATATGTTCAGCACATGATACAAGATTAAGGTGACCATATGTCCCATTTTGGCCAGCACAGTCCCCTTTTTAAGCCCTGTCCCAGACCTCCTGACTTTTTTTGGCAAAACTGGGCAATTGATCCTGTTTGCTCTTGCCAAACTGGCAAGAGCAAAGAGGGACAAATGCCCAGTTTTGCCAAAAAAGTGCGCCTCCTTAGGGGGACAAGGAGGAACATTCGATAGGGCAAGCAGCGATTCTGGGCAGCGGGGCTCGGGTGGTCAGCCCCAGCCCCAGGCGGCAGGTCTTGGGTGGGTGGCAATGCCAGGGGCTCGAGCCAGACCAGCATGGGAGCAAGAGGCCTCAGGCCAGCCCCGTGTGCGGTGGGGGCTCAGATGAGCAATAACACCAGGTGGCTCAGGCGAGCCCCACGCGGGAGGAGTAGGAGAGCCTTGGGCCAGGCCTGCACGGTGTCCTGTTTTCACTTGGGGAAATATGGTCACCCTATACAAGATGGAGGTCCTAATAGAAAACAGAATTTACCATTTGATAATGACACATCCTGTTCTGTCACAAGAAGGTTTGGCAGCATTTCCTAAAAGCCTGTCTGACTTTGGATTTGCCTAATTTCCGCAGGAAGTTCCTTCCACAGGCCAATCCCATCGAACATCAATTTCATCCTCCATTCTGGAAGATGAAATGGTCTAATGTTGCCCAGTATACTTGGTGTCTAGTTAAAAAAGGAAAGACAATTCCAGTAAAATATTCGTTATTATTAGATATAAAACATATTGGGCCAAATTCTATTCTCAATTACAGCAGTGTAAATCCACCCAGGCCAGAATTTCTCACTGTATATGTATATTTAAAAAAACGTATCTTGTTAGACAAAATCTGATCTCACTTGCACCTGTTTTACAGTGCTGCAGCTCTATGGACTCTTGATTTCTGTTGGTGGAAGTGAGAGGAGAATCAGGCCCAATAGCACCAGTTCTTTAAGGGTCAGTCTGCAGCACAACTAATCCGCTGCATCAAGTATGATTTATTAGGCAATTGCTCACATCACATCGCCTCCTCGGGAACACCAGCAAGTTGGACAAATAACACATTATCGATTCCTAGACTAACACTCTCATTTCATGGACAGCAAAGAAAAATAAAACCGCTCAAATTTCATGATTTACACTGCTCTTGTCGTGTCTTTTTCCCAAATGGCTATTTTTTGTGCCAACTGCTATTCTATATATGATTGTTAAAAATCATTTCTTAGGTATCGAGAAGTGAATCTGTCAGCTTATCTGAAAATAAAACCCACAGTTACCTGAGCAGTGGGGGGATAAATCTACATATATTACCATGAATTTCAAAAGCATACATTGGGGAAGTCTGCATTTTCTGTGCAATGAGAAAACAGATGAATTCTATTAATGGATGTAACATGTGGGTTGGGTTTAAGCTAGAGTGTAGTTTGAATGTGGATGTCAAAGCCAATTTATTGTAACATATTTTTCCTTTCAAAATATTTTAAGACATACAAAAGTTTGCACAACATCTTGGCAAGCTGGTCTGTGGAAAGGAATACTTTCTGTCTCACAGCTAACATAAGGGCTGAAGAATGTGGCAGAGGCTGAGCAATTCTGGATTATTTCTTGAATTGAAAAGAATGTGTGCAAGACAGAATTGTGGAAAAGTCCATTAAATTTTCAGAGGTGCAATTGTAATGCTGCCCTGGAGGCTGCAGGTGGCTCCAAAAGAAAGTTGTGGGTTTTATGTCATATTTAGATTGTTAAACACTTTACTTATATGGCCCTGTCTGAATGCCACAGAATTATTTTAAATTAGAAATAACAATAACCATCCACAGAGAGACAAAGTGGGTGAGGTAAGATCTGTTGTTGGACCAACTTCTGTTGGTGAGAGAGACAAGCTTTCAGGAGCCACAAAGAAGAAGAAGAGCTCTGTGGAGCATGAAAGCTTTCCTCTTTCCCCACCAGAAGTTGGTCCAATGAAAGGTATTACCTCACTGTCCCATATCCTGGGATCAACATGACTATAACAATACTGTAAACAGTGGCTGGCAATGTATTTTTTCCTTCCCAGTTGGTAGGAGAAGTAATTGGATTCATTTACAGTTTGTTTTTCATGTATGTTTTGGTTTGGTGGGTGTGTTTGTATCTGTGTATGTGTGTGTAGAACTTGTTGAGGAAAGCTAAGTGACAGAAATTAACGTTGCATGTAGTTCTCAAGGTAGCCATTCCTGTCTCTTGTGACAGTGAGTTCTGTAGTCTAGGATTGGTGCCTGTGAAAGTTCTGACTCTGGCACTCATGAGTCTCTGCCATTGGTGAAGTATAATTATTCCAGGGGAATGTAGCTGTCATGGAAGATCATAGTCATGGAGGGAGAGGTGGTCTCTCAAGTAGCTAGAAGAATCCAGTGGACAGAATCCTGGACTTAGACTCTAATCACTGGGGGAGCCCATGCAGACAGTAGAGCACCAGGGTGATGTGCTCTTGGACACCTATGGTGTGGAGCAGACAGTCTGCTGCATATTGTATCAGCTGGAGCTTTTTCAGATTGGGTGGCTTCATTTCTATGAGTTGTAATAATTGAGCCTAAAAGTCAGGAAAATGATGTCCCCATAATTTTAGCTAACTCCCCAGTAACGCCCGTCTGAGCTATAGCTGCGCAACTTTGTGCACGTGGCATTGGAGTGCTCCAGGTTTTTGTGTGATAATACTGGGGCAGAAGTAGCAATTTTTCTATATTTATGGAAGGGTGGAGGTCTGTCTACTGGTGAAATGACTCAACAGAAAGCGTGTTGCTGTCAGCAAAACCTTTTTTTCAGTCTAGTTTGTAACAAGAAAGTAAACAGAACACATATAGCTGAAAGAGGAGGAGCAGGGGGTGGAGTCTCAGGGGAAGAGGAGGGGCCAGGGCAGGGCCATGGAGAAGGTGGGGCTCCTGCTTTTGCCTTTTGAAAAGATGTTCACCTTACTCTTACGCTCCACACCCCAGTGTGGCCTTGTGTGGAAAACTACAGAGAGAAGCCAGACGGTTGGGCCAGAAGCAATCAAAGCAGGGACCACTGGACATTCAGAGAACTTCAACAAGGACTTGCTGTGCCTTGTGCTGATTGGCCGTTTGCTCCAATCCCCCCCCCCCCCATCGTCTCTTCACCTCAGGTTCACTCCACACCTCCTTTACCTTCTGACCCCTTTTCCTCCCTCACTTCTCCTTTCTTCCCAACTCCCCACTCCCCACCAAAAAAATATTCCTGGAACTACCATGCCGTTTGCTGCCATCACATTGTTCCCTCTGCTTGTGTATTAGACCCCTCTCCCCACCCTGCGTCTGTCTTGTCCCATTAGATTGTAAACGCTTTGCGGCAGGCACTGTCTCTTATTCTGTGTTTGTACAGTGCCTAGCACAAAGGGGTGCTTCTCTTTGTTGGCCCTTAGGCCAGAGGAGATTAAGGTTTCGTGGGGTCCTGGGCCAGAGCAACTGGGGGACCCCTCCCCATTCTGCCCCTTCTGCCTGCAGCACTGTCTGCAGCCCCACCCCATTTTTCTCCTTCCCTCTGTGGCCCCGCCCCTGTTCCACCCACAGTCCCGCCCCATTCCACCACCCCCTCACTGCGGCCTCGCAACCCATTTGCTCCTTTCTGGCCCCACACCCCATTGCGGTCGCAAGACCGGAGAAGCTCTGTCCCCCCCGCCAGGGCCCCAGGTCCGCAGCGAGGAGAGAGAACTCCCCCAGCCCTGAGGCCACGGCAGGAAGCCAGAGCTCCTCCAGGCCTGGGGCCACAACTGGGGTCCAGACTCTGGGGCTTCCCCCGCTACCCAGCACTTCTACCAGAGAGAGGGATCACGGTGCTGGGGCTTCCCCCGGCGCGTCTGCCAGGGAGCAGGGTCGGGGCCCGGGGGCTTCCCCTGCCGCCTGACACTTTTGCTGGGTAGCAGGATCGGGGCACGGGGGCTTCCCCCACCTCGCCCTTCCCACCTGGCGCTTCTGCCAGGGAGCAGGGTCAGGGTGCAGGGGTTTCTCCCACCCATCCAACGCTTCTGCCAGGGCTCCAGGCTTCTGCTGCCCTGCAGCAGCTGTCTGGTGGGGCCAGGGCTCCTGGGCTCGGGCCCCATTGGCTAATCCGCCACTGTCTTAGGCACTACTGGAAAAAACATGATCAATAATAATAACTGGAGATAATTCTGCAGCTCCAGAATTTACTCTTCTTTCACCCAGATTGTTCCTGGGGGAACATGAAGGAGGAGCCAATGAAAAGGCACCAGTCATTGCACTGTGAAGTGACTACTAACCACTTTCTTGTTTTCTAACGAGGTTACAAATAACTGTCACTTCTAATAGAGAGTCTCAATATAATTGTTGTTCCTAACCAAATTTTAGGTGTCAGTAGATGCAGTGTTTGTTGCCATGTGTTCTTATGTGTCTTAGGCACTACTGGAAAAAACATGATCAATAATAATAACTGGAGATAATTCTGCAGCTCCAGAATTTACTCTTCTTTCACCCAGATTGTTCCTGGGGGAACATGAAGGAGGAGCCAATGAAAAGGCACCAGTCATTGCACTGTGAAGTGACTACTAACCACTTTCTTGTTTTCTAACGAGGTTACAAATAACTGTCACTTCTAATAGAGAGTCTCAATATAATTGTTGTTCCTAACCAAATTTTAGGTGTCAGTAGATGCAGTGTTTGTTGCCATGTGTTCTTATGGGAGTTCCTTGTAAAATTCCCAGGACAGCTCAGTTACTTCCTTTGAGGTTCCATAAACTCCTGTTAAAATGTCAAGGTTTCCCACAGAAACCACATGGTACGTTTTCAAAGCTTTCCATACAGCATTAGAGTTACTTTCTCTGCTTGATTCTTTATATGAGCCTTTGTTGTCAGTCTCTTGTCCTGCAGTTTAAGGAGCAGCGTCCCACACTTGATCTTTATTAATCTGTGTGTGTAAAAAGAGTCATTGCCTTTTCTTGATGATTTTTAATTTTATTTTATTCATTTTATCATTCATAAGATGTTTCTTCTTTTTCAGGATCAACACTCTGTGATAGGCCAAGGTGCAGGCCCCAGTCCAAGTTCCAGTACTTGCTCAAATCCAAACACTGGAAGTGGTTACATGAACTCATCCCAGCAATCAACGTTGAATCAGCAACTGATGGAAAAAAAACAGGCGTTGCAGAGGCAGATGATGGAGCAAAAGCAGCAGCTCCTTCTGCAGCAGCAGATGTTGGCAGAAACAGTAAAATTTCTTTCTAATTCCTATTTTATGTCTAATAAATTTTCATCGGATTCATAGAAATTAGAGATGGAAAAGATCGGTTAGGTAACTTTGTCCATCCACTGAACATTCATGATTATTCCCTATAGAATATTCTTAATGGCTCTGTTCAGCCTATTTTAAATTATTCAAGCACTGAAGCTTCCACTACTCCCTTTGGGAGACTATTCCACAGTCTTAACTGTTCTCACCATTAGGAGATTTTTCCTGATATTGAGCCTAAATTTCCCTTAGCTCAGTTTCATTTTAATACTCCAGATTATGGCCCCAATCCAGCAAAGCACATGCTTAATTTTAAGCATGTGAGTGGCCCCAATGGACCTGATTCTCATTTATACTGAAGCCACTGTGAGCACTCTGGCTATGTAGAAAGGCTTTAAAGCAGGGGTAGGCAACCTATGGCACACATGCTGAACGCAGCAGGCGAGCTGATTTTCAGTGGCACTCACACTGCTGGGGTCCTGGCCACCGGTCTGGAGCGCTCTGCGTTTTAATTTCATTTTAAATGAAGCTTCTTAAACATTTTAAAAACCTTATTTATTTTACATACAACAATACTTTAGTTATATATTATAGACCTATAGAAAGAGACCTTCTAAAAACGTTAAAATGTATTAGTCAAGTATCAGGGGGTAGCCGTGTTAGTCTGTATCTACAAAAACAACAAGGAGTCTGGTTGCACCTTAAAGACTAACAGATTTATTTGGGCATAAGCTTTCGTGGGTAAAAACCTCACTTCTTCGGATGCATGGAGTGAAAGTTACAGATGCAGGCACTATATACTGACACATGGGCGAAGTAACTCCCTGCTCTCCATTTGTCAGTATATAATGCCTGTAACTTTCACTCCATGCATCCGAAGAAGTGAGGTTTTTACCCACGAAAGCTTATGCCCAAATAAATCTGTTAGTCTTTAAGGTGCCACCAGACTCCTTGTTGAAAATGTATTAGTGGCACGCGAAACCTTAAATCAGAGTGAATAAATGAAGACTTGGCACACCACTTCTGAAAGGTGGCCGACCCCTGCTTTAAAGTGATATAAGTTATGTTTACACCCACTTTAAGGCTTCTTTACATGGGCAGAGTGTTGTAAAGTGGTCTTGGTGTAAAGGGGAGTCAGGAGCATTGACTTCAATGTCAGGTGCTTAAAGTTAAGCACTTAAGTGTTTTGCTGGCTCAGGGGTTGGAAAAATCCCATTTCATGTTGTTGACACACCTTTAGATACTAGCAGCCAGTTATCATATTTCCCCGTCGATTTGAGGGAAAGCAGAGAGTTTCTCTTTGTGTGGCAGGATCATCATGTTATGAGATACAGGATGTGCACATGCTGCCTTATTTGTAGTTCTGAATCCTAAGGGCCCAATTCTTTGTTACCCTGTAGCTTGTGCAGCCATTGACACTATTGTAAAGTGGCTGTGAAATCATACCAGTTTGATTGGTAGCTCCTTATATCCACTTTGCACTGGTGTCGATTACTGTGCAAGGGGTGGAACAATGGACAATCAGGCCCTACATGCATCTTGAGAAGTGCTGAAAGGAACGTAAATGAAAGTTAAAGGGAAAATTAAAATAATAACTGCAGGGTGAATCCCTCTGTGGATCAGCTTGTGTTTGTTTTTGTTCTGCACTTGTTATACACACACAAGTGCACAGACATACACATAAAACAATCTCAGTTGCAATTTAAAGGAATTGCTGCAGACCAAGATTTTTATGGGAGCTAAAAGGTTCCTGTTCTTCACAAGGGTTCAGGTTGGACGGTTCATTAAGATGAGCCTGATAAATCTTAATCAGACCACAGGTTCCAAAACTGAAATATGGAAATGCCTGAATACCACAACAAAGAGTGTTCTCACATTGTTTATAACCATGGCTGGAAGCAGAAGAACCAGATTTCTCACAAGGTCTGTTTGTGTGAGATTTCAGGCAGAAGAGGTCGGAATAGTTCTGATTTCTGATCAGCTTCAGATAAACATCCAGAGCCTGATTCTTATTTACACCAAAGCCCCTTTTCAGGTTCTGGCAGTGTAAAGAATCTTGAAAATAAATTGTAATTTACATCTGCTTTAATGCCCCTGGACATTGCCAAAGTGGTGTACAGGAGCCTTTGTGTAAATGAGAAACCTCCCTCCTCTTCCCCACCCCAAAGTTTTTGGATACTTAGGCATGTCTACAGAGTTAAGTCAACTTAAGTTATGTTGATGATCATAAGCCGCTTTAATTACATCGGTTGTGCACATCCACACAATACTCCTTGTGTCGGCGGAGCACTTCCCCAGTTGGTGCTCTTGCATCGACAGAGAGAGAACGTTGCATCGTAGGTAGCTATCCCTCTATGGAACTCGCCACCCTGTGCCACTGGGAGATCTGGGAACAGATCGCAATGCATCATGGGGGTATGCCCACTGTCCCTGATACAGCACTTTCTGTCCCACCATTCCATGGGCTTCCGATTTTGTTTTGCGCCATTTTTGAACAGACCTTGTAAACTGTGCTTCTGCCATCTCTGCCTGAAAGCATGGATCCTGAACTGCTGACCAGTCTGGTGATGAGTGTTTTGAACACAATGCAGCTGAGCCTGCAGTATTTCATGAGCTGCGAAATAGAAAGTGAATCTGTGGTGCCTGCCCTGCTGTGTGCAATGGAAAGTAACAATTCAAGATTGCTGCTGGCATTCATGGAGCAGATGCATATGGTGGACCATTGGTACTGGGCTTGGGAAACAAGCACTGAGTGCAGGATTGCATTGTGATGCATGTATAGGATGAGAAGCAGTCACTGCAGAATTTTTGGATATGCAGAGCCACCTTCCTGGAACTATGTGCAGAGCTGGCCCTTGCCTTGTGGTGCAAGGACACCAGAATGACAGCTGCCCTCACAGTGGAAAAGTGAGTGGTGACTGAACACATTAACAGAAAGGGCTATTTCTCCGTGGTCTTGAAGGCACTGGTGGATCACTCTGTTTCACTGACATCAATGAGGGTTGATCAGGGAAGGTTCATGATGCACGCATCTTTACCAACACTGGAGTGTACAGAAAGCTGCATGCTAGGGCTTTCTTTCCAGACCAGAAGATTCCAATAGGGGATGTTCAAATGCCCAGAGTGATCCTGGGAGACCCGGCCTACCCTTGCTCCTGTGGTTCATGAAGCCTTACACCGGAAGCCTAGACAACAGCAAGGAGCACTTCAACAACAGGCTCAGCTAGTGCCAAATGATTGTTGAATATGCCTTTGGCA
The DNA here is from genome assembly GCF_011386835.1 of Chrysemys picta bellii. Classification (NCBI taxonomy): domain Eukaryota; kingdom Metazoa; phylum Chordata; order Testudines; family Emydidae; genus Chrysemys; species Chrysemys picta. The sequence goes on from NC_088791.1 coordinate 326,088,221, forward strand.
GATTAAAAGGTCATTGGCGCTGCCTTTTTGGCAGGTTAGACCTCATTGAGGACAATATTCCGACGGTTATAGCAGCCTGCTGTTCTCTACATAACATTTGCAAAGTGAAGGGGGAAAAGTTTCCCCGGAGGTGAGGTGGGTCAGCTGACTGCTGATATTGAGCAGCTAGATACCCAAGCAATTAGAGAGGCTCAGCAGGGTGGTATTTGAATCAGGAGGCTTTGAAGGAGTATTTTGACAGTGAGCCCCAGTAATGTGTCTTTATGTGATGCATTTGGCCAGGCAATGTTTACTTGCCACCTTGAGTGACCCCTGTAATGCTTGCTTCCTGAGCTTTAATTGTTCCTGAGCAAATATTCCTGCCTATAGCAACTGTGCTTTAATTTTTACAGCAACTACCATGAGTCTTGCACAGAGGTGCTTAGACTGTAGTGCTCTGAGGGACTTGAGCATCTCTGTCTGGCCCTCCAATAGCTTTATCATCCACTCCTGTCCATCTGCCATCCACTCCTGCCCCTGCCTCCTCTCCAGGATATCCGGTCTGAGTTTTTATTAACTGGCTCCATCCACCCTCTTGTTTCTCTGTCTGCTGTATCTCTAGACTGCAGCGCTTTGCAAAACCGCCTCCTTATTCCTCTTGGTTCACCTCCTTGCCTGATGGAGGCGCTCTGCTGGTGTGTATGAGTTGGCCCTCAAGGGCATATCTGCAGAAACAAAAGAAACAGTGAATAGAGACAGTATTGTGAGTGAATCATAAAAGTTACATACTCCTCTTCCTCAGTGTCCCTTGGCTAGCACACAAGTCAGCGCAAGTCCCAAATATGGTGAGTTCAGAGGTGGGTGGTTGGGAAGGGGGAATGGGCAAGAGGGGATAATTGGTCTGGGTGGTTTGCGAAGAGGGCCTAGGGAGACTATTCTGAATATTGGCACCCTTTTCCATAAACTGGGGTAATCAAACCCAGTATCTCACTCCTGAGGGTAACCCAGGATGCAAGGGTGCATCTTCTGCATGCGTGTGACTTCAGACCAGGTCCATGTGCTGCTCACCTGTGTGACACTTTGGTCCCTGCAGAAATAATTGTCAGTTGGCATGGCAAAGTTTCCTACAGTGGGGGGAGAAACAAGGCAGATCTACCAAGGAGCCTTCGGCAGAGGATTGCAGAGTACCTACACGAAAGTTTCCTAGAGATCTCTGTGAAGGATTCCCGGGACATCCCAGTGTACATTACCAACCTTTTCCGCCAGGGCCCCACTGCGTAGCTGTATAGACTCCGTCATTAATTTCTATCCCTTATTCCTCCTCCACCATATAACAAAATAAATGAGACCTCAACCTCCTATCACTGTGCAGTATCAAAGCAAAATGCATGCTTACCAGAGCTTGCCTCTCCTGCTTCATGCACTCCACAACCGGAGTCAAAAACAGGTCCTGGCTCACCATGCCACCAGACGACCCTGTCGCATGTGCCACATCCTCCAACTCCACTTCCTCATCTACCAATTCATCCTCAGGGCTGACTCTGCGGGCTGCTGCTTCCCGTCCCCCCGAAGTATCCACGGGGCTCTTGGCAGTGGAGGTGGGGTTGCTGCTGAGGATGGCGAGCAGCTCCTCGTAGAAGCGGCATGTCTTTGGCGCTGCACCAAAGCAATGGTTGGCCTCCCTTGCCTTCTGGAACACCTGCCTCAGCAACTTGATCTTAGCACAGCACTGCTGCGTGTCCCTTTTGTGTCTCTTCGCCTGCCTGCCACGAGCAATCTGCCCGAGCAAAGCTGCGACTGCACAGCCTCCTCTCCCCACAGACCCAGCAGATCCAACTGCTCCAGTGTATTCCAGGCAGGAGTGCGGAAAGCCGGCATGGTCAGCTGGGAAGATGCTGTGTGAACGGTCCACGCTGAGCAAACAAGAAGAGGAATTTTAAAAGTTCTTTAAACGGGGGAGGGGTGCATGCCCGTGTACCTGCAGGGAAACGGAGTTCAAACTGCTGACCAGAGCGGTCAGGATGGGCATTATGGTCACCTCCTGGAGACCAACTAGGGCAACATAGGCCAAGGCAGTGTCTACGTTGCTCTAACTACGTCACAAAAAGCTCTATGCCGTTCGTCAAGGTGATTTAATTTTGTCGGCATACCGGGGGAGTTACATCGGTGGGAGGAGCATTTCAGTGTGTACACCTCCACAGACGAAAGCTGACTTTTGTCACCAAAACTGTGTAGTGGAGACAAGGCCTTATTCTAACTGTGATTCCGAAATTTATGCCCTTTGAGGTTTGCAGATTACTACTTGCCACCTTCTTCAGCTCTGATCAGAAAATCTCTGCTTTTCCCCACCCCAAATACAGCTTATGTTTCAGATAAAGGAGAGAGTTTGGACAGACTTTGCTGGCAGACTGACAAAGAGAGCAGGTTGCAGAGCCTCAGAGCTATTTGGATAAGAGGATGTTCAGCTCCCCTTGCTAGCAGATGGTGGGAATCTTCAGAGACCACCCACATGTTGCCTCTGTGAACCTTCAGATGACACGTCCCCTGCTCACTGGTGTGCACGCTGGGTTGTTAGATGTGAGCAGATTCCTTCTGTCTGAAGTTTTGACGACTTATGGAGAGTGTCACAACTTGGGCTTCTGGTTTTTGGCATGTATTTGTTGGGGGCAAAAGGGGGAATATGCCTACCGCTTTTCACAAACGGAGCATTAAGCCAAGAGGCCCAGTTTTTGAGATTATTTTCCCAGCATTTTTTTTGGTGGAGGCTGCTCCTGCTCTGCCTGCCTCAGACCAAGGCCCACACTATTCCCAAGTATGAAACGCAAGTGCAGTGTTTAGCCTGCTGAGGAGAAAGGGTGAGATTCAGGAGATAAGGGACAGCAAACACAATTCCAGGGACAACTGTGTGTAAATCAATACTGCCGATTTAGTAGTTTATTATTATATACAAATATTATAAACAAATAAAGGTGAAAGCCCAAATCCTTCCTCAGACTTGCCGACGCTGAGGCTCATTCCTGGGAGGAGTCATTGGTTGTGAGCTTATGAGTAACACTCTGGAGACATAGATTTTTGAGTCAAACAAGATTGTATTTGTTTACACACTCCAGGAGCAGTATTAGGCCTGGTCTTGTACCATTAAAATCAATGGGAGTTTTGCCACTGTGTTCAATGTGTGTCGGCTCAAGCCCTTAATGAGGACAACATGATTTGTGCTGTTGACATGGTCAGATTATGAATCTAGCACCTTGAACTTCATGCCTGCAAGGTGGTGGGCTCCCTCAGCAGCCCAGGAAGAATTCAGTGCTGTGGCCAAGTCTCTTTTCAGGCCTTTTCCTCAGGGGAAAAAACAAACAGAAGCTCTTCCCTTGGAGCAAACAGGCTGCATCTCTGTGTCCCTGGAAGATGATACATCCTGCCCTTTACAGCCCAGCTGAATTATGTGACAAGCAGCCCTTAACCATGGCTGGCCGTTCCACGCTAGCAGTGCTCCTCTCTTCTCCCTCTGTCACAGACATGGCCGCAGTGCAGAATCCTCTCCCCACCACAGGGTTTGTCTTCTTCAGCTCCCAAGACCATTTTCCTGCAGGAGCAGGCACTTCCTGCTACCAGCTTCTCTGTGTCATCTCTTACAGCAGAGGCGGGCAAACTTTTTGGCCTGAGGGCTGCATCGGGTTTTGGAAATTGTATGGAGGGCCGGTTAGGGGAGGCTGTGCCTCCCCAAACAGCCAGGCGTAGCCTGGCCCCCTCCTCCTATACCCCCCTGCTTCTTGCCCCCTGATGCCCCCCCCCGGGACTCCTGCCCCATCCAACCCCCCCGAATCCCCGCCCCTGACTGCCCCCCATCACTCCATCCAACCCCTTCTCTCATTCCTGACTGCCCCCCCCCCCGGGACCCCTACCCCATCCAACCATCCCTTCTCTATCCAGCCACGCCACCGCGCAGCACAGAGCACAGGGTCAGGCCAGGCTCTGCAGCTGCACTGCCCCAGAAGCTCGCAGCCCCTCCGCCCAGAACGTTGCGCCGGTGGCTGGGCGAGCTGAGGCTGTGGGGGAGGGGAAACAGCAGGGGAGGGGCCAGGGGGCGAGCTTCCTGGGGCAGGAGCTCAGGGGCCGGGCAGGAAGGTCCTGCAGGTCGGATGTGGCCCGCGGGCCGTAGTTTGCCCACCTCTGTCTTAGCAGCATAGGCTTTCCCAGGGCGCACCTCTTAGGAGGATTAGACTGACAGGCTCGGTACAAGGGCTGGCAGCCAGAAGGTGGAACATGGAGGGGATTTCATAAGGGGTGCGGTCTATGCAGAACGAAGCAATGGAGAGGAAGGAAGTGGATAGAAGGGATTGACACTGGGAAGAAGAGAAGGTAGGAAGGCTGAAGGTAACAGGCTCAAACTTTAGTTCCCAAACCTCAGTTTTTCAGTTTCTTGCTTTTTCTTCCTCGAGAAGAGGCTAGTATTATTTTGGTTATTTATTCACATTGTGGCAGCACCCAATGTCCCCAATTCGGATCACGGCTTGATGGCATTAGACCCACTGCAAACTCATAGTCCCTCCTCCAAACAGCTTCTAATCTAACGTTATATGGAACTTGTTCTTTGAGACAAATTTTATTCCAACATGCAGTTTTGTTGGCTGCATTTGACATCATTCAAGCAGCATGGGTCTGTAATGCTGTTTTCTCCCTTTAACTATATAACAATCCAAGAAGCGCCCGGGCATAGATAAGAGCAGAGCAAGGGACTTTTTACAGAGAGGGTTCTTGTCATTTGTTACATACAGTAAGTTATTAGTTATTTGTACAGCAGCAGTGCGAAAAGGGTCTAGTCAAGAATTGGGCCCCCTTCTATTTGGCACTGTACACACACAGAGAGAGCGAAAAGACAGTGCCTGCCCCCAAAGAACTTGCAATCTAAGCATAAGATGAATGACAAGCAGATGCAACAAACTGATGGAGAAGCACAAGGCAATAGTGAGACAGTTTTAATTATCATGACAAATAGCAGTCACAGCACACCAACTGCGTAGCCATGGTCAGGTTTTTTGTAGGCATTGCAGCAGAGGGGAATTTTAAGGAGAGATGTGAAGCAGGATATTGTAGTGGCTTTATGGATTTTTACAGGGAGCTCCTCCCAGCTATAAAGGGTTTCCTTGTCATGCTGTTGCTTGGACAACATAGAGGCCACTGAATGCATTATGCGCCACCATGATGTTCTGTCCTGACTCAAATCTGGCACATTACTGTGTAGAATGCCTGTGAAGGATGGGTCTGTGTTGATAAGTATCAGGGGGTAGCCGTGTTAGTCTGTATCTACAAAAACAACAAGGAGTCTATGCATCCGAAGAAGTGAGGTTTTTACCCATGAAAGCTTATGCCCAAATAAATCTGTTAGTCTTTAAGGTGCCACCAGACTCCTTGTTGTTTCTGTGTTGATGCTGTCCAGCCATCATGTTTCAGGGCTTCCAGAGGGTCTTTTGCTTCCACTGAGTCAAAGTCGAAGATGATTCTCAGTGGGAAGTAGGTAGGCTTTCAGAGCAGATGACCATACCACTGTAGAGAGTGTTGGGCTACTGTTTGAGAGAGCGGGACCCTGTTTAGTTAGAAAATGGATCTCTTCATTTGATGGGAATTTATACCATTTAATGTTCTGATCATTTTGAGATGCTGCATCTGAATGGTGTCCAACTTCTTTCCAACCTTGACTGTGAGGGGCCACGTTTCAGTCCCACACATCAGAATATTGGCTACTGACGCATTATAGATCCTCCACTTCATCTCACCACTTCTCAGGCTGTTCTGGTCTTGATGAGGCACACCATTACTGACGACACATTTGCAGTGCAGGCTTCAAGTTCTTTCTCTATGCCGATGTATAAAGGAGTATATAGGAGAGAAAGCTCATTTAGATGATGAGTCAAAATCCCCATTGCCAAGTGGGCGCACTGAAGCTAATAGAGTTACACTCACTTATGCCGTGGGTGAATTGGACTGAGGCAGAGTTTTCAGAGTTAGTGGTACACAAAATAATGAAAAACAGATGACTAGACTGCTGGAGCTTGAACCAGCACACAGTGATTTTAATGGGAGTAGAACCAGACTCAAGCCCATTGAAATCAAAGGAAAGACTTCCACTGGCTTCAATAGATTGGGCCCCTAAAGAGCAATGTCAACACTTTGGTTAGCATTACCGCTGTGGCAGGGTGGGGCAAAGGGAAGGAACAGCTTCCACTTTGTAAGTGCGAGTAGAAAGTAGAAAGAAAATGAAGTAACATATTTCCATTTCTGCTCTAATTCTCTAGGAGAAAATCGCTCCTCAAGATCAATTGAACAGACACTTGACAAGGCCACCACCAGATTACAAAGACCAGAGAAGGAATGTGGTCAGCATACAACAAGCAAACCAGTATTCTGGTAAGCATACTTAACCAAAAAGAAAACCATGGTTATGAAGACCAGCCAGACAGCCCCGGCAAGTACTGACAAGATGGGCCTGATTCTCTGTGTAGTCACTTACATCAGTGCAAAAGCACCTGTGCCAAGTGGGTGTAAAATGCCACCACTCTGATGTGGCAACATTGTATACCCACCTTGCACTAGGGTAAATAACTGTACATGGAGTAATGGAGAATAATGTCTTGAAGGTTCCTCCACCCTCAGGAAATGTTCAGGGGGAACCGTTCGGATTGAAACACATCTCCCTCCGCAGGTTCTGCAGGTTGCTTCTATACTGTACATTTCTAAAACCTCAATATTATAGCTATGGCATTATTGAAAAATGCTGATTAATAATAATAATGGGAATTAGCCAGCGTTTCATACAGTCTAGTATCAAGTATCTGACATTGGCCAATACCAGCTGCTTCAGAGAAATAGGCAAGAAACCCCCTTAATGGAATCAACAGTAGGCAGTTGGTTTATGTCCTGAAATCTGAGGGCCTATATCCCTAATTCATTGATTTTTATCCTATCTGATAAAATTGTGATAATTGTGGCTGATCTCAATAACCATTTAACCATCTAGGCTTCAATCCTTGAGGGGGCCACTTAGGGATCTGGGGCAAAATCAGTACTTGGTCCTGCTAGTGAAGGCAGGGGGCTGGACTTGATGACCTTTCAAGGTCCCTTCCAGTTCTAGGAGATGGGATATCTCCATTAATTTATTTATTTATCTACTCCTTTTCTGAAGCTTTGGCCCCAGTGATATCTTGTAGCAATGAGTTCCACAGGTCAGTTGGTGTTGTGTAAAAAAAAAAAAAAAGTTCTTTTGATCCATTTTAAAATTGATGCCTTTCACTTTCATTGCCCAAACTGTCTAACAGAGATAATTAGCAATATTCCAGCAATATTCTAGAATAATCCCTTTGGGCCAAGTCCTTTCTTCAGTGGGAGTTGTGCCTAAATAAGGACTAAAGATGGATGGATTTGGATTTTTATTCTGTTTTTGTCCCCACAGCAATGGAATAAGAAAGAGATACAGGGAGAGGAGGGCAGGATGTAAGGAAAATGCAGCAGAGAGATTAGAGTGGGATTTTATTCTGAAGAATGACCCTGCAAAAACAGGATTGTGGGATTCTGTAGCATTTGCCTTTCACTGATTTCCATATCTAATGTGCTTAGTTCACAAGTAAAAAGGACTTTATTTTCTAACTGCTTGCCTTGTAAACTTAGTTTGGGATCTGATAGTCCAGCTGGGTTCTTTCCTTCCCATATGTCTACTTCAGTAACAAAGTTCTTCAGGTCAAGTTATGCCCTTAGTGACATTTGCTCAGATCCATTGTCTTCAGCAAGTTTTCACAGGTGTCAGTGACTCAAATTTAGCAAACACTTCTGTCACAGGGTGTACTTGCCCTTTAGTGCCTCCTGTTGGCCAAGTCTGGCGCTGTACAGGGAGGCTCCCTGCTTCAGTTTCCCTTGATGTAATCACTGAATTCACCAAGGCTTTACATAGGGAACAATACCCTTTCTGAGGGATCTATTTTATTAACCAAAGACCCAATGAAAATACAAGCAAGTCTTCACCTAATGTCTTAGTGGGTTGACAAAGTCAGTCTCAGTTTATCCATTCCCACCCATATCCACCACTCCCCTCCAGAAGTGTTCTCTCCGTTTGGGTCCCTTCCCTAGAGCCAGGTCTCTTTCCACTATCTGAAAGAATCCTTCCCCAGAGCCTGGGGTCTGCAGAGATGTGTCAGCTGCAGCTCTTCTGTGGGGCAGCCTGTAGTTCCTGGCTGGCTGGGCTCGGCTTTGGGAGTTTCCTGGCGCTAGGAGCACATCCTCTAGGCTCCTTGCTCTGGAGAGATCTCTTGCTCAGCTTTCCTGGGAGCGACTCTCTTCAGGAGCATCCTGTAAGCACATAAGAATGGCAATATTGGGTCAGGCGAATGGTCCATCTAGCCCAGAATCCTGTCTTCCAACAGCAGTCAGTGCCAGATGCTTCAGAGAGAGTGAACAGGACAGAGCAATTGATTGAGTGATCCACCCCTGTTGTCCAGTCCAGCTCTCTGGGAACCACCCCAGTGGAGCCCTGGTAACCCTTTATCTGGCTCATTAGCTAATTAGCCCAACCAGCCACATAGGGATTTAGTTGCTTCCAGGTGAGGCTGGGTTGACTTGTTCTCCCTTACAGGAGCCTGTCACAGGTAGGTTGGTCCCTGAAGGGCCAGCTCCCATGACAGTGGCCCAGAAAGAATAGAACCCAGTTTGTCTGTGCTGTATTATCACCTGCAGTGCAACCAAGAGTGAAAACGCCATCAGTTCTTGCAATTTGATTGGGCATCTTGTGATATTTGTTTTTGTTTTTTCTTAAAGCCCCAACTCCTGGAGTCCCATGATTAACTGAGACTCTCTGCTTTTATTTAAAAAAGAATAACTTTCTAGCCCTCATAGTTGTGGAGAAAAGTTTGGACATGTGACCCAAATGCACCCTAAAACTCAAAAATCAGAAGACAAAAATAACCCAAATGTTTGGTTTTTTTAATCTCACAAATGTTATGCCAGCCTCATGACACTTTGGGGCCTGACTCCTTATTTTTGAAGGTTTGGACTTGGCAATACCAGAATCCAAGAAATGTAGAGCTGGAAAGGACCTCAAGAGGTCAGCAAGTCCATCCCCCCTATGCCAGAACAGGATTGAGTATACTGTTATTCTGTCCCTCAAGTCACTAGCAATGATTGAATATACACAGGGGGCAGAGCAGTTTTTCTGAGTACAACAGGAGACAGGGCTTTGCTACGAGCTTGCAGGGAAACCACCAGATGGACTGATTAGGAAACTGTTGCACAAGGGAGCAGCAGCTGGGAATCTGTTGCTTGTTTCTGGGAATAGCTGTGCTCAAGTAATGGAAGAAGGGAAACAGCTCAGAACAGCAAGAAGTTAAATGAAATACTGTGGAGACACCGAGAGACATTATTAAGCATTGCATTCCTGGGCTCTTTTCCTCTATAATACAATAAACCCCAGGACAATGGCAGGTGAACCCAGCAATAAATTCTCCTCAGTACCACTGTGTCCCTTGGTGTCTAAGCACTGGATATGTTGTCTGGACAACACTGTTATGAAAGAAATTTCTTCCCATCTGGAAGAAATTAGAGTGAAAAATATTTTGGTTTAAAATATAAAGATAAAAATAGTAACACAAAGAAAGAGCAAACTTTGTCTATTGGAGGAGATATGGAAGCAAGGTCCTGCGCACATCTGACTTGTAACAATCTCATGGGAAGGCACTTGAGTTGGGGGGTGGTAGTACTCGGGGTTGTTAAAGAGCTGGCATGTTCCATCCAAGGAATGGCTTCAGACCAGCAGTAAGTGAAGTGATTCTGTAAATGTATGAAGGCTCCTTTATTTAACCTGGTAACAGAGTCCCAATTCTCCTTTTACGTTAATTCCATCTCTGTGTAATTCCACTGATTTCAGAGGAGCTATTCCTCATTTACACTGGTGCTAATGAGAAGAGAATCAGGCCCCAGGTCGTCTTTGGTACTATTGACAAACTTTACCATATTTCAAATAAACAGTAGGGAAGAAATGAATTGGTAGTGCAGTCAAAGTTGGAGATTAATTAATGAGGTTAGTGACTCAGCACTGATAGTTACTTTGGTTCCAAAAGTATAGTGCAGCCCAGTGGCCTATTGATAGCAGTCTTTGAGACTAGGTGGCCTGGTAGAACCAGGCCGAATTCTCCCAGTCTCTCATACTCCTAGGGCTGCTTCTGCTGTTGAAGTTCAGTCATGTTGATTTGGAATATATAACTGTATTATAAGGCCATGTCTAGGAACCAGACCGAGGGAAGGGGTTGAAAAATGGGTGAAGATAATTAGTTTCTTGCTGATTGTGGCCTGCTGCACAGATTGTGGCCCAGATACAGAGGCACAGGGATGGTGAGTATATATCCCTGTTTTACATATAGAGAAACTCAGAATGGTTAAGTGACTTGACCAAAAAGTCACACACAGGGAATCAGCGGCAGAATGAATAAGAAATCCGAAGTCCTGATCCCTGCTCTGCTGTGCGCTAATCACTTAAGTATACTGCCTCCCATACTTAGTGTTGTATCACTGTGAAAATACAGTAAATTCCTCTCTCCTCAGCAGTGGTTGTCAATTTTATTGCCAAGGACCTTTTTTTGGTGTTTCTAATGTTTGGAAGGAGAAGTATTGCAGACTACTGATACTGCAGTCAAGGACTAGGGATCTGACCCAGCTCCCGCTTAAGTTAATGGAGAGACCACCACTGGCTTCAATGGAAGTTGGATCTGGTCTTTCTTTGGTTCATATGCATTTTGTAGACCTCGCCAACCAGTAACGTTTTCATCAGTCCACCAAGGGCAACATACACCATTTGAGAGCTTATGCTATAGGGAAACTAGATTTTTAACCTACTGTACATTTTAATGAAACAATTATCAATACAGACCTTTGTTTGTGTTTTCTTTTTGTTTTCTAGGTGGTTCTCCGGCAGTGAGTATGAGCTCCAGTCTGTCTTTATCAAATCCTATTTCAACTCATAGCATTTTGTCACAGAATTCTAGCCTTTTGACAACTCCCCATGGAACCAGAATGCCTTCTATTTCAGCAGCCCGGAACATGGGCTGTTACGGAAACATTCCTTGCAATCCACCAAGCTCATACAACGTGACGTCAGGAATGAACCAAGTGCAGCAACACAGAAACCAAAACCAAATCATAACCAGTCAAAATAACCTCATGATGTCTCGCCAGCCAGCCCTGGCACAAGGAAACAACGTAACCGCTTTTGGGACTGGGTCAGCAGTTAACTCTCAGCAAGTGAGAGCAGGTTTAAACCACGGAGCAACAGGTATCCCAGCACAAAGACCATCGAATGTGATGATCGCTTCCAGTGCTGCTGCTCAGAACTGGGCCCCTCAAGAGGCAGCAACAAAGCAGCAGGATGCACTGAAACCTGCAGGAGTTCGTTTCCCAACGAGCACGCCATATCCTAACCAGTCTCTGCAGCGCTCCATAGGCAACCCACAGTTTCCTCAGCATGCTATGGCACCTCCAAACCAATTAACAACAGCAGCGCAAATGAGACCTCCTCTAAACCAAATGAACCAAACAATAAATGGACAACCTGTTGGGTCACTAAGAGGTTTAAGTGTAGGAGCTAACCAGATCAGAGCACAGACTGTGCCTAACTTGAATCACCCAGGAACAAGTATGACACCACCATCATCCCTGCCGTCAACCAGTTTTACATCTACCAACCAAAACTCTAGGGCTTACCAAGGAACTGACCATGGGAATGACTTAGCCTTTGACTTTCTTAACCAGCATGGTGACAATATAGGGCCTGCACTCAACAGTGATTCAGACTTCATAGACTCTTTATTGAAAACAGAGCCTGGTAATGATGACTGGATGAAAGACATCAACCTTGACGAAATCTTGGGGAACCACTCATAAGTGACAATGCCGATGATAAAACATACATGCTCTAAGTACTAAGAGGCAGGATTGACTATAGCTCTCTCTTTAAAGTCCAACAATCTGCTTTATTAATTTACTCTCCAGTGGTTGGGCTGTTTAAGAACCAATGGTTTAAAATAAGGATCCAAGTGGAGAGATTGCTCTGTTTGAAGAGATGGTCTAAGAACAAAATTTGATTCTAAATCTTACCCCAGATGAAAGTATAATGTAGGGTGATAGTTATAGTTGTCAAGCTAAAAACAGATGAGGGGGTTTATGGCCAACGCATTAGAAGTGCACCTGTTGTTCTTATGGGAGCTCTCTGCATTTGGCTTAGGATGTTGTAGAACATGCATTCTGCAAACAGAGGTCCCGAACGGTGTGCAGATCATGAAACTTCATGTCTCAGATGCAAGTGGCCACCTCACTATGGGCTTGACTCCATGCAGTCCGGAGCAAAGAGCTCAGTGCTCTCCACTCTCATTGAGAGTACTCAGTGCCTCCCAAAATCAGGCCCTCTGTACAACTAATTCTTGTATGTTATAAAAATTGTTTACTTCTACATTGTAGAAACTCTCATTTTTCCTTTCGATTGATTTCATTTTAAACCACCTAACTTGTGTAGAAAAGGGCAAGTGGTTCCTTTCAAGGAAGGAGGAAAGCAGTTTGTGTGAGACACACCCCAGAGTGGTCGATAGCTTTTACTCTCTCTCCTGGGATTTGGTTTGTTGTAACAAGGGGAGGCTGTTTCTCCAATAGGTAACAAGTTTGATGTAGTTTCTGGTATAAATATCCCATCAGCCATTCTAAAGTTCAAGGCCCAAATTCTGCTCCTTTGCTTGCACAGATGGTGCCAGTGACTTGAATGGACAGCTTGAGTGAGAGAGAGATGGAAGATTTGGCCCCAAAAGAATACTTCCCCACTCCGTATCTGAGTTCCACATGTACCTAGCTATTTGCTTCATCCTTGCTCAAGCGCTGGGATATATGTGTGTATGGGAAGACTTCCATTTTGATTCAGTCTGACAACATGCAGCGTGACTCCTGTGGAGACTATCCGTAGCTCTCTCATTCACCAGGTCGAGGGAGTCAGAAGAGAGACACGCTTGAGCACTAAAAGTGCTGATGACGGTTTGATAGATACTCACTGTGGGCCAGATTCCGATCCCTTTACTCAGGTTGAGTCGACCCTTGCTCTCTGAGTTGTCCCTCTGAAACCCAGATGTATAGCTATGTATTGAAATAAATGGGACTACTTGCAGAGTGAGATACCCTTCAGCCAGAGTCAAGGTACCAGAATCCGGCCATACAAACTAGTTAATTCACAGCCTGGTTAAAATAATGAGGAGTCAGACTAACATGGCTACCCCTCTGAAACCTGACAGCCTGGTTACTCGCCCAGTCACTCTCCTAGCAGGAGGATGAGGGAAGGGATTCTGCCAGCAAGGTGAGAAAGATGTTGCTTGCGCTGATGTGGTGAGGATCCTTCAAGAGGTTGTCTGAGTCAGATAAGGCTAGGGAATATAGAGCCCATTTGCAGATGCCTGGAGATGACCAGAAACATATTGCTTCAAAAGGTATCACTATACCACCATTACAGGTTTTAATTGATCCATCATTTCTTTGTGGAGAAGTTCCTTCTTGAGGATTCCTGGCATATATACACACAAGAGCAGCAGCTTCAGCGCCCTTGGAGAGGGGACAACATGTTCCCACAATGCACTTGCCCAGCTGTGCTGGCCGGGGCAGGTGGGGTCAGAGCCATGGTCCTATCCTGGCCTCTCCCCCTTTCAGACACCACGAAGGTGAAATGGAGGTGGGTGAGGAGGAAACTTCTCTACACCCTCCCTGCCTTATGTGCTTGTGCAGAGCCTGGCCAGAGTCTTACTCTGAGCAATCAGGTATGACTCCAAGAAGGAGAGCTGCTTTGGGATGGGGGAGAGGGGAAGACATGCATGGCACAAGAGGTGGTGATGTCTGGAGGGATTTATCTCCAAGGAGACTCAGATCAGCAGCCTCTTCACACCTTTAGAAAAGGGGCGTCAGCCTCCCAGTGCAGGGGGCCAGGGCTCTGACTACATTTCTAACCCGCCCAGACACTCCCTTTCTGGAATGCTCAGCACGGCCAGAACCAATAGCCGCTCTCCCCCAACCACACCCCTTGGGCTCAGGGAGCAGGGCTGCCTCCTCTATCCGATCACTAAGGAATGGAAGGGCAGATATTACTTAGCCCAAAAAACAAAACAACTTTTCAGCACAAGTCACGTAACGTCCCACCTTGATTTAGAGAGAAGCGATATGGACATATGGGAGTAGAGCGATACCAGGGGTCTGAGCCTGCGCTGCCTGGCACCTGTAGCAATCAGGAGCAGTTCCATTTCTGTAATGGAGTTACACCAGTTTAAATCAGGTGTAGGATCAAAATCAGCCCACCTCTGTCACCCACACACAGGGTCAATGAGCTGGTCAGCAGCAATGCTAAAGCTCTTGCATGAGTGAGTGATTTCCTGTTCAACAGTGGCTGAGTATGCACTCCTCCTTCCTTGCTCTTATCACAAGCCCTGAGCAAGTGGGCTGGTAACCACCTAACACAGCATATGTACTCACGTGCCTCTGCTGTCCAATAGCAAGGAGCCCCCTACCACAGCCCTGACTCAGGCAAAACTTGCATTTTTTTCCTGAATATTGAAGACCAGATCCTCAGCTGGTGTAAATGAGAACAGCTGAGAATCTGCCCCAAACACTACAAGATTTGGCCCTCAGCCTAATCCAGCATCCGTTGAAGTTAATGGGAATCTTTCCATTGATGGCCAGCATTGGATAAGGCCCTTAATTGAGTCTAAATTCTGTCACAATTGTATTAAACAATGTATATTTTAAATAAATTTAAACTCACATGCGGCAAAGGCCATTTACTGTCCTGTTAAGATATACACGTGACATTTTAAATGTGAGCTTATGAATGACTTTTGTGACCAAAACTTGAAACCAGTCTCAGTTCTTAAGAACCCCGGTCTCTTTAAAACAATCTCTCTTTCTGTAACAATGGCTGCATGCACTAACCACCCTTATATTATATTTTTCACCCTAGACCAGGAGCTCTTTGCAGTATTTGGTTGTAAATATAAAGATTTATCTGTTTTGTAAACTTTTGTAAAAACAAGAAATTAATAATAATATTTTGGTAGGAATAATAAAATCATATTCTTTGGGTTATATTTATATATATGTGAAATAAATATACTATCTACAAAGTTGTATTTTATACAAAAAGTAAATGGTTACCTTTTGTATTCTAATATACAAAGTTTTGTATGGTATGATTGCTTATTTTCATCCTCAGACTTAACCATCGGGTTGTGGGGGAGGACAGAATGGGACCTTTGGGATCTTTCCATTGATTTCCATTGATTTCAAGTGGCTTTGGATCAAGCCTTTAAAAATACTTCAGATACATTCAAATCTGAAGCTCTCCTGAAACCTCAATATGAAAACATTCCAGGTTTCAACACTTTTTTTATTGTAGCTTTTGAGTTTTTTTATATGTAACTGTCATGTCCTTGTTGCATGTATGTCTGCTTTATACTTTCTCATATTATAAAACAGTATTTCTCTATACAAACTGAAAGGAAAAATTGCTGTACATAAATGTTTGTGTTTTATGCATTTTTACATGTGGCTGTATATACCTCCTAGTACTATGCAGTGACACTTATTCGACTCCATTTATTTTTCACCTAAACATTAATAGTATGTTTTTTTCAATAGCTATCAAAATTCCACCAAGTAAATCAATCAAAATGTTCTGGATGTCTCTTTCCTTAATGTGAATTTCATCATTAATGTCTATTTATTCAGATATTCATTTGTTTCATTAAATTACAGGAATATTTTGATAAAATGCATCCTACAAATTCTGTTTGCTAAGACTGACCATTTGAGAGGAAGATTTGATTTTTCTACAGGTTGAGGCAATATCTTCATTATTATAAATACATTAAACTTTACTGTAGTAATTATCACAACATTTTAAAACCTGGGTCACACTTTATATGAAGGCTCCATTCATAAATAGCTTATAAGGCACTTATTATTAAGAGTTACTAAATGATTAATAGATTTTTTTAGTAAAGGGTAAATTTATTGTTACAGAACTTAGCTGGTCAATCATTTGCTTATGACCGTATATAATATCTTCCACTGGTGTGCTTATAACCATTTGTAAACACATACAACTCATGTTTATAACATACTTGTAGCATGTATTAATAATTTACTAATCCTTTATAAGCCTTTTATAAATGGAACCTTAATAAAAAGGTGTGACAAAAATCTGCATGTTTTGCGCTATTGGAATATGATTTGACATTTACATGAGTCAGAAATATCAGAGTACTAGAATATTTTAAATGGAACTAACATTTTTTCTCTTGAGTCTAAATTGTGTCTGTTAAGCAGTGATTCCCTTCTAGTTTGATTTAAATTCAGTATCCATGTATCATTACATGTTATCGTAATCTCAAAGAATTTCAACATGTACAAGATTATTTTGTATTGTGTGTGATTTCACATGGTTTAAAATATTAATCGTATCCTGGCTATTTTTAGAAGTTCCACAAGTTCTGTGGAATTGATTTCTTGGCAATGACAAAATTTTCATGCACTTCAGCTACTGTTTTAGTCTCTTGGTGGGCTATGAATTAGTTCCCATAAAATCAAGGCTAGTGGGCACCTGTTCTAAGGGGAAATGTTCAATGCCAGTTTCAGCAGAAGGATTTCTTGTGCCATTTCAGATTTAGGGATTAGTTAAGGCTTTCTGCCTCTTACCCACTACACTGCTGCCCAACATACCAGGCCTGTGGGTCAAGACACACAGGGTGAGTTTATCCACTTATACGCAAGGGCCAACACAAAGCATATTAACTTCTTGAGTCCCATTTACGGCCTCTACATGGGGTAAGTGGGACCGAAGTAGTTCATAAGTCTTGTCTCAGCACTGCCAAATGTCACGCACCTTGCACAGTACTCATGCATTTTCCTACCCTCCTACAGAGCAACTGTGATTGCATACACAGCCACGGAAAAGCACTATATTCAAGGGACATGATACTGGCCCTTTAAGGGCCCGAGGTGGGAGAGTAGCAGCTCATATTGCCCAGAAAGGAGCAGGCCAAGGAGTGAGAGCTGCCCCCAGCTAGTGAAGGCCCCCCTGACTGCTTCAGCCCAAATCCTCCGACTCCCCTTCTCAGCCCTGCACCCCCACCACACTATTCCAGCCATTCTGACCCGACCCCCATGTCCCTGCCCCCAAACTCACCCCCACCCCCCAGCTCCAGTCACATGAGCTTCCATGCTTCTGCCTGCCCAATCCTCCAGCCCCCACACTGCTCCAGATACCTTGACCCCCATATTATTATTCCTGACCTTCCCCGCTCCTCCCACATTTTTGCACCACTCCCCTCTACTCCAGTTACTCAGTTGTGGGTTGCTGCCCCCCCAAAATTGCTCCTGCCCCCGCTGCCTTAAAATTGCTACTGCTCTAATGTCCATCCCCTCCTAAGTCTAGGGGGATGGCCCAGTGGCCTTTCCATTCTCCCCTCTGGTGTGGTCTGGGAGTGATCGGCTGCTCCAGCCTCATTCTATAAGGGATTGCCCCTGGGGCTCGCTGCCCCCCAGTCCGTCGGGGAACACATCCCCTTGTGCTGGCTGTGCTAATCAGCTCCTGCACTTAGCTGGCTTGGGGAAGCCCTCTCCCTGCACCCACCCCAATAGGATGGCCAACTCTCAGCCCCCTGCACATAGAGTTGGGAATCCCTGTCCCCCACCTCTGTCCATTGGGAGGGGCCCAGCCCTTCCTGCCCCCTCCACCCCCTACTGCTATTGAGCCCTCACCATCACCACCACTGCCCCAGGGACAGACCTGTTGGCACAGGGAGGCTTTGCTTCCCCAATGGCTGTGCAGCCGGCTACAGAGTTCAAGGCATTCTTGCCCCAAGAGATCAGTCCCACCTCCACAGCCTCAAGCACCGTCTCCTCCGCTTGCAACCTTGTTCCACTCCAGAGCTGGCTTTCCAGCAGCTGCTCCATCTGGCCAGGGGGAAGTGACGATGGTAACACATTCCCAGTATTCCTGAAGTCTGGCCCAGGGCTCCCTGGTTGGCCCCCAGCAGACACAGCGGCAGCAGCATCAGGATGCACAGATGTTGGGGACACTCATTGACTTTTGGGGAGAGGGGTCGGTAGCTGCAATTGACTTTGTGGAGGGTGGGGGAGACTATGCAGCTACTTGTGACACATCTGGCTAATGCAAAACCATCACCCGCTAGGCCCAGCCCCAGCTGTGAGAGAAGGTGGGCGGGAGAAGGGGTCTCAGGAACAGCCTGGTCCCTGGCTAGCGGGACAGTGACCTTCTGGGGGAGTAGAGTGACCAGATGTCCTGATTTTATAGGGACAGTCCCAATATTTGGGGCTGTGTCTTATATAGGTGCCTATGGCCCTCCACCGCCTATCCCGACTTTTCACACTTACTGTCTGGTCACCCTGTGGGGGAGATTGGTGATCTTTTATTCCTTGCAAGTAAAATCACTCATGGAGCTCCACAAAGGGCTGACCTTCATCCATGCAGCTGATTTGACTCGCAAGAACTGCTACTATTCCAGCACTTTAAAGAATGCCACCCTATCCCACTGTAATACTGACGCTACAGGGAAAAGCAACAAAGGGGGGAAAACTAGGATACTGTCAAAATAAAAGTCATATATGTTCTTAGCTTCCGTCCCTGTGTTACAAATAACATTGTGGATAATTAAAACTGAATGACTTTTAAAATTCTCAATTGCTTTACACTGTTTATGCAGTTTGTTTCCTTTTTTGTGTGTTTTGCTCAGTTCAAGCAATGAAACTACAGGTCTGTTTCAGTTTTGTTTCTAGTCAGTTTCATTTCCTGGGTCCCAGGCACTGCCATAAAGCTGTTGTTTCTAGGATCACAATTCTGAAAAGGGAATGTTTAAATCCCCCAATTTCTTTCTTCTTTGCATTTTTAAGAGTCTCATGAAAATAGTGTCATGTGCAGTGTAAAACCATC
This sequence comes from Chrysemys picta bellii, assembly GCF_011386835.1. Classification (NCBI taxonomy): domain Eukaryota; kingdom Metazoa; phylum Chordata; order Testudines; family Emydidae; genus Chrysemys; species Chrysemys picta. Next base: position 326,107,203 of record NC_088791.1, read on the forward strand.
ATCTTTAAAAAAAAAAAAAAGAAGAACCTGAATGTTTGGTGTAAGCCAAGTTGCTAGAGTCCCTATGATGCCAGCTCAATCAGACTCATAAACTTAAAGGCCAGAAGGGACCATCATGATCATCTAGTTTGACCTGTGAAGCCCAGGCCACATAACCTCATTCACTCGCTCATCCTGTAATCGGACCATAACCTGTGGCTCAGTTACTGAAGTCCTCAAATCTTGATTTAAAGACTTCAAGTTACAGAGAATTTACTATTTACTCTAGTTCAAATCGGCTAGTGACTCATTCCCCACACTGCAGAGGAAGGCAAAAAAAACCCCAGGGTCTCTACCAGTCTGTTCTGTGGGGTAAATTCCTTCCCAACCCCAAATAGGGTGATCAGTTAGGGTATGTCTACACTACAAAATTAGGTCAAATTTATTTAAGTTGACATTTAACCTCCGATTTTACAAAGTCGATGCTGCACGTCCCCACTATGCACATTCCGTCAGCAGAGCGCATCCTCACTACCATGGCTAGCATCGACTCACGGAACGATGCAGTGTGGGCAGCTATCCCACAGTTCCTGCTGCCGATTGGAATTCTAGGTTAGGATTCCAATGTGACAAAAACATTTTTGCGGCTTGTTTTGGGTACATGTCAACAGCCTTCCATGATGCACTTGCCTCCTCCCTTCCTCCATCCCTGAAAGCAATGCAGACAATCGTTTTCATGCCTAAGCCTGGGTTACCCATGCAGATGCTATAGCACGGCAAGCATGGACCCCACTCAGCTGTACATTGTTGTTGTGAGCGTCGGAAATAGCTGTGCTGGAAGGCATGGAATGGAGCAATTTGCACATGCTGGCGGCGGCAGCTGGGCTTGTTGACACAGTGGAACGCCACTTCTGGGCCCGGGAAACAAGCACAGACTGTTGGGACCGCATAGTTATGCAGGTATGGGATGAGGAGCAGTGGCTGCATAACTTTCGAATGTGTAAGGCCACTTTCATGGTACTTTGCGAATTGCTTTCTCCAGCCCTGAAGTGCAGAAATACCAAAATGAAACCTGCTTTGACAGTTGAGAAGCAAGTGGTGATAGTCCTGTGGAAGCTTGCAACACCAGATTACTACCAGTCAGTCGGGAAACAGTTTGGAGTGGGTAAATCTACCGTTGGGGCTGCTGTGATCCAAGTAGCCAGGGTAATCAATCACTTCTGCTAAGAAGGGTAGTGACTCTGGGAAACATGCAGTATATAGTGGATGGCTTTGCCACGATGGGGTTCCCTAACTGTGGTGGGGCGATAGACGGAACGCACATCCCTATCTTGGCACCAGACCACCTTGCCAAAGAGTACATAAACTGCAAGGGGTACTTCTCAATGGTGTTGCAAGCACTAGTGGATCACAAGGGCCATTTCACTGACATCAACATGGGATGGTCAGGAAAGGTACATGATTCGTGCATCTTTAGGAACTCCGGTCTCTTCAGAAAGCTGCAAGAAGGAACTTTCTTCCCAGACCAGAAAATTACTGTTGGTGACATTAAAATGCCAATAGTTATCCTTGGATACCCAGCCTACCCCTTGCTCCCGTGGCTCATGAAGCCGTACACAGACAGTCTGAAGAGCAGTAAGGAGCAGTTCAAACATAGGCTAAGCAAGTGCAGAATGGTGGTAGAATGTGTCTTTGGACGTTTAAAGGGGCGCTGGCACAGTTTACTCACTAGGTTAGACCTCAGTGAAACCAATATTCCCATTGTTGTTGCTGCTTGCTGTGTGCTCCATGATATCTGTGAAAGTAAGGGGGAAAAGTTTCTGGCGGGGTGGGGCCTTGAGTGAGATCACCTGGCTGCCAATTATGAGCAGCCAGACACCAGGGTAATAAGAAGAGCATATCGAGGTGCACTGCATCTCCAAGAGGCTTTGAAAGTCAGTTTAATGAATGACCCAACACTGATGTGACAGTTCTGTGTGTTGTTCCTTACCAAGCTGCCCCCTTTTTTGCATGTACTGCCCTGTAAACTAAACCCCCACCAATCACAGTGTGCACAATGAATAAAGAGCCTCTTGTCCTCAATCCATGCATTTTTATTATGCTAGCAAAAACTGAACAGAGACAGCAATGAATAGCAAAATAACCCGTGCCTAAGGGCCTGATAACACAAGGGGGAGGTGCAAGCACATGTAGCTTATTACAATTGCATTGTCTAGCAGTCAAAGCTGTGGGAATGAGAGCCTTCTGCTCCATGAACCATCCCCTGAAGCTGAGTTCAAGGGATAACAGAGCTTCCCCTTCTCCCCTCCCCCGCATTCGAGGACATCTGGGGGAGGAGGATATGGAACTTGGTGAGGAGGGCAGCTGGTTCCAGGGCTGGCCTTACCATGAGGCGAACTGAGGCGGCCGCTTTAGATGCCAGACTGTGGGGAGGTGCCACTAGGACCCAGAGTGTAGAAAATCATGTCTGCTGCTGGCGGATATGTATTCTCTCTGCTCTAGATGCACAGAGATGGTGGAGTGCTGTGCTGGAGGAAGGAGGGCACAAGAGACATAACAGGCAGGCAGGAGAAAAACTGATAGGGAATAACAGAAAGCAGCAGGAGCTGCAGGGAGAGAGAGGAGAAGGAGCCTCTTATGTACCTCTCTGGCACCCCCAGGAGCCTGGACTGATTAACACCAGCTTCTCAGGGAGCTTCCCATTTCCTGCTGCTTCCCTGAACCCACTTCAGGAGAACAGGCAGTCAACTGAAGTAGTAGGAGCCAGTTAGGCCCTTAAGATGCTGATATCTTCCCTCACTCAGGCCCTGCTACCAGCCTGCTTATTTGTCCCCTTGAATTGAGTGTTGAGAGCGACTATAGGTTGTACAGAACAGCAGTCATGAGTGAAAGAAGAAAACGCCCCTCTGGGGCAGCATTCAGAAAAAGAAAGAAAGCAAAGGAAGCTTTTCTATCTAAGCAGGAAGGAGCTCTCCTGAGATACATAGACACAAATGTTCACGGTGAGCCTTCCGGCCCCAGTGAGGATGTGAGTGGTGAGGAGATGCCTGATCTTCCAGTTAGTCAGAGTGCAGGTGACCTGGCAGCTACTGCAGCATCCATATCTCCATCTCAAATGGATGTAACCGTGCACATTCCTGAAGAAAAGTGTAGATCAGAGAAGAGGGTGGTGGAGGCGCAAGAAACAGCTGCTGATGAGTTGAGTTCCTTAAGTCTAGATGATCCAGGACTGTGGACCCACTTGAGCAGTAGCCTGAGGGACTTCCTTGTACTGCATGGGCCACAGCAAGTGAAAAACTTCATGTTCCTCCAAGACAATGAAAATAGAAGTTTCCATCCAACACATTACTGGCGTGAAATCCCCAATCGGGACAAAGTGGAGAGGCCATGGCTTATGTACTCAGAAACCCAGAATGCTGCATACTGTTTCTGTTGCAAACTCTTCCAGTCTAATGTTCCAGCCACTTTGGATTCTACAGGAACAAAGGACTAGAAAAATCTGGCTAGAAATCTGGCATCAAGGGCAGTTTAGGTTGGACATTGAGAAAACCTTCCTAACTGTCAGGGTGTTTAAGCACTGGAATAAATTGCATAGGGAGGTGGTAGAATCTCCATCATTGGAGATTTTTAAGAGCAGGTTGGACAAACACCTCTCAGGTATGGTCTAGATAATACTTAGTCCTGCCATGAGTGCAGGGGACTGGGCTAGATGACCTCTCGTCTGGTCCAGTCCTACATGGCTATGATCCTTCTGTTTGCTTAGTTTAGCATTTAGTGATGACTGAGAGTATGCAATAAAGAAGTGAAACCTACCTGTCCCTACCAAAAGCAAGACACTACATAGCCCTGTGTTCAGGTGGAAGATTAGTTCCAGAATTGCTACTTTACATTGTTTCCCAAGCATTCAACAGGTTATGCCTCCTCCCATCATATTATTAGAGCCTTTTATCACCAGAGCCAAGATTTTAAGAAAAGGGGAATCTAAAGTTAGGCGTCTAAGTCCATGCAGTTCAAAAGGGCACCATGTGGCCCCGAGTTATAACCTCAATATTTGGGTAGCAAAATATTCACCCTTCCTGTAATGAGACATTCTAGAGCAGACCTTGAGAAAAGCAAGGGCGATATGTCAAATAGTTTATGCTGTCCTTGCAAATATTAGCCCAAATGCCCCATTTGTGGGGTGGAACCTTAAAAAGAGGCTAACAGAGGGAGTTTGACTGGGATCTGTCCAAGAGGAGGTACGCTAAGTGCTGCATTGGGGGGCTGTGTTGGTGAGTATCTGAGTGTCTGTTGTGAGGACAGTTTGTCAGTTTGACCATGTGCTTGATTGTTTGAAAAGTGTGAATTGGGAGTGCTTAGTTCCAGGTAGACCTTGAGTGGGCCTGACTGTTATAAAAAGGCAGTCAGCTGCGAACCAGCTAAGCGGCGAACAGAGGGAGTTTGACTGGGAGTTCGCCTGGGTAGAGCCCACTGAGGCTTTCATCTTGCAGGCTTCTCTGAGTAGTTACTGCAACAGCTGAGGAAGCTCTTAGAAGGAAGGTAATATGGATGGTGAGCAATCAGCTGTTGTGACCTGCACAGGATGTGCCATGTTTGTCTTTCTTCCACAGGACAGAAGTGACTTTGTCTGTACAAAGTGCAAGCTGGTATCCATATTGGAAGAGAAGGTTCAAGGTCTGGAGAAACAAGTATCGACCCTGCATTGCATAAGAGAAAATGAAGATTTCCTGGACAGACGTCAGGATATACTTCTACGGGCACAACATAATCAGAGCAGGCTGTGCAGCGGGGACAGAAGGACAGTGAAGAAATTTGGCAGCATGTGACCGCCAGAAGAAGAAAGAGGAGCATCCGTGTACCAGCAATGCAGATACAGGTGAGCAACCGTTTTCATGTTCTCTCCACAGTACTAATGCGGAGAGTGGACTAGCTGATACATCTGAGGGAAGGGAGCAGAAGGAGACTCTACTGATTGGAAGGCATGAGATGCACTGTACTAGGGATGGGGGTTCCACGATCACCGCTCTCAAGAGAAGGAGGTGGATGGTGGTGGTCAGGGACTCCCTCCTCAGGGGGACTGAGTCATTTATCTGCCGTCCCGACCAGGAAAACCGAGAAGTCTGCTGTTTGCCAGGAGCTAGGATTCATGATGTGATGGAGGGACTGCCGAGACTCATCAAGCCCTCGGATCACTACCCCTTCCTGCTTCTCCACGTGGGCACCAATGATACTGCCAAGAATGACCTTGGATCACTGCAGACTACGTGGCTCTGGGGAAAAGGATAAAGGAGTTTGAGGTGCAAGTGGTGTTCTCATCCATCCTCCCAATGGAAGGAAAAGGCCCGGGTAGAGACTGTCGAATCATGGGAGTCAACAAATGGCTACGCAGGTGGCGTCGGAGAGAAGACTTTGGATTCTTTGACCATGGGATGGTATTCCAAGAAGGAGGAGTGCTAGGCGGAGACGGGCTCCACTTAACAAAGAGAGGGAAGAGTATCTTTGCAAGCAGGCTGGGTAACCTAGTGAGGAGGGCTTTAAACTAGGTTCACCGGGGGAAGGAGACCAAAGCCCTCAGGTAAGTGGGGAAGTGGGATGCTGGGAGGAAGCATGAGCAGGAGAGCACAAGAGGGGAGGATTCCTGCCTCATATTGAGAAAGCAGGATGATCAGTGAGTTATCTTAAGTGCCAATACACAAATGCAAGAAGCCTGGGAAACAAGCAGGGAGAACTTGAAGTTCTGGCACAGTCAAGGAATTATAATGTGATAGGAATAACAGAGACTTGGTGGGATAACTCACATGACTGGACTACTGTCATGGATGGATATAAACTGTTCAGGATGGACAGGCAGGGCAAAAAAGGTGGGGGAGTTGCATGGTATGTAAGAGAGGAGTATGACTGCTCAGAGCTCTGGTATGAAACTTCAGAAAAACCTGAGACTCTGGATTAAGTTTAGAATTGTAAGCAACAAGGGTGATGTCATGGTGGGAGTCTGCTATAGACCACCATACCAGGGGGATAAGGTGGACGAGGCTTTCTTCCAGAAAGCAACTGAAGTTACTAGATCACAGACCCTGGTTCTCATGGAAGACTTCTATCACCCTGGTATCTGCTGGGAGAGCACTACAGCAGTGCACAGACAATCCAGGAAGTTTTTGGAAAGTGTAGCGGAAAATTTCCTGGTACAATTAGGGGCAGAGCTCTTCTTCACCTGCTGCTCACAAACAGGGAAGACTCAGTAGGGGAAGCACAAGTGGATGGGAACCTGGGAGGCAGTGACCATGAGATGGTCGAGTTCAGGATCCTGACACAAGGAAGAAAGGAGAGCAGCAGAATACGGACCCTGGACTTCAGAAAAGCAGACTTTGACTCCTTCAGGGAACTGATGGGCAGGATCACCTGGGAGAATAACATGAGGGGGAAAGGAGTCCAGGAGAGCTGGCTGTATTTTAAAGAATCCTTATTGAGGTTGCAGGAACATCCCGATGTGTAGAAAGAATAGTAAATATGGCAGGCGACCAGCTTGGCTTAACAGTGAAATCCTTGCTGATCTTAAACACAAAAAAGAAGCTTATAAGAAGTGGAAGATTGGACAAATGACCAGGGAGGAGTATAAAAATATTGCTCAGGCATGCAGGAGTGAAATCAGGAAGGCCAAATCACACTTGGGGTTGCAGCTAGTAAGAGATGTTAAGAGTAACAAGAAGGGTTTCTTCAGGTATGTTAGCAACAAGAAGAAAGTCAAGGAAAGTGTGGGCCCCTTACTGAATGAGGGAGGCAACCTAGTGACCGAGGATGTGGAAAAAGCTAATGTACTCAATGCTTTTTTTGCCTCTGTCTTCACGAACAAGGTCATCTCCCAGACTACTGCACTGGGCAGCACAGCATGGGGAGGAGGTGACCAGCCATCTGTGGAGAAATAAGTGGTTCAGGACTATTTAGAAAAGCTGGACGAGCACAAGTCTATGGGGCCGGATGCACTGCATCCGAGGGTGCTAAAGGAGTCGGTGGATGTGATTGCAGAGCCATTGGCCATTATCTTTGAAAACTCATGGCGATTGGGGGAGGTCCCGGATGACTGGAAAAAGGCTAATGTAGTGCCCATCTTTAAAAAAGGGAAGAAGGAGGATCCGGGGAACTACAGGCCAGTCAGCCTCACCTCAGTCCCTGGAGAAATCATGGAGCTGGTCCTCAAGGAATCAATTCTGAAGCATTTAGAGGAGAGGAAAGTGATCAGGAATAGTCAGCATGGATTCACTAAGGGTAATTCATGCCTGACTAACCTAATTGCCTTCTATGATGAGCTAACTGGCTCTGTGGATGAGGGGAAAGCAGTGGACATGTTATTCCTTGACTTTAGCAAAACTTTTGATATGATCTCCCACAGTATTCTTGCCAGCAAGTTAAAGAAGTATGGGCTGGATGAATGGACTATAAGGTGGACAGAAAACTGGCTAGATCATCGGGTTCAACGGGTAGTGATCAATGGCTCCATATCTAGTTGGCAGCCGGTATCAAGCGGAGTGCCCCAAGGGTCGGTCCTGGGGCCAGTTTTGTTCAATATCTTCATTAATGATCTGGAGGATGGCATGGACTGCACCCTCAGAAAGTTTGCAGATGGCACTAAACTGAGAGGAGTGGTAGATACGCGGGAGGGTAGGGATAAGATACAGAGGAACCTAGACAAATTAGAGGATTGGGCCAAAAGAAATCTGATGAGGTTCAACAAGGACAAGTGCAGAGTCCTGCACTTAGGACGGAAGAATCCCATGCACTGCTTCGGATTAGGGACCAAATGGCTAGGCAGCAGTTCTGCGGAAAAGGTGAGAAGCTGGATATGAGTCAACAGTGTGCCCTTTTTGCCAAGAAGGCTAACGGCATTTTGGGCTGTATAAGTAGGAGCATTGTCAGCAGATCGAGGGATGTAATTGTTCCCCTCTATTCGACATTGGTGAGGCCTCATCTGAAGTACTGTGTCCAGTTTTGGGCCCCACACTACAAGAAGGATGTGGAAAAAACATCCAGCAGAGGGCAACAAAAATGATTAGGGGGCTGGGGGACATGACTTATGAGGAGAGAGTGAGGGAACTGGGATTGTTTAGTCTGCAGAAGAGAAGAATGGGGTGGGATTTGATAGCTGCTTTCAACTACATGAAAGGGGGTTCCAAAGAGGATGTATCTAGACTGTTCTCAGTGGTAGCAGATGACAGAACAAGGAGTAATGGTCTCAAGTTGCAGTGGGGGAGGTTTAGGTTGGATATTAGGAAAACCTTTTTCACTAGGAGAGTGATGAAGCACTGGAATGGGTTACCTAGGGAGGTGGTGGAATCTCCTTCCTTAGAGGTTTTTAAGGTCAGGCTTGACAAAGCCCTGGCTCGGATGATTTAGTTGGGGATTGGTCCTGCTTTGAGCAGGGGGTTGGACTAGATGACCTCCTGAGGTCCCTTCCAACCCTGTTGTATTCTATGATTCTATGATTCTAAAAGCAGAATTGGGCCCTAGCTACATCCTCTCTGGTGTTTACAACTTTTGTTTAGCAAAAATTAATATTTCAGTGTCACAGTTTTGGAGAAAAGACGGAGCAAATAGATTCAGATTGAATCATAGAATCATTGGTGCAAGATGGTTTTGTAATTTATGAACCAATGTATAATAAGGAAGTCTTAAAACATTTTCCTTTGTTCATTGATGTCATAGTTTGAATGCAATCGTTCTACTTCCAAACTACAAAAATACTGCTGGAGTCATGAGCGCATTCGGTCCAGGTTGTTCTGCTGCTGCCTTAGTTCTCTTCTTTATATACATATAAGATTAACATAAGAAAACTACTATTCATACCTTCGTGAAAAAGAGTTTTTTATTCGAAGTTTCCCCTTTGTGTTAAAGTGACCAAGGCACATTGGTTAATCATTGGTATGATCAGGAGGTCTGAGGGATGCCTAAATCCAGTCCTGAGCATGTCTAAATTGATGTCTTTGTTCATTTCACAAAACCAAACAAGAGTAGTTTGTGTGAGGATTAGATATCTGCAATTCAATCCAGATGACTGCTTTATTATGTAAAAAAAACCCACTCCACGCCTCCCAGAAAGATAGTCACCGCGGAAAGAAGTATTACAGGCTTCTGTTCAGATCTGATGAAGCTGCAAACCTAAAAGAAGAGTTAGAGGAAGACATACAGCTTCTAAAGAGCCAGGCTTAAAAGTGTGTGAGTGCAATGTGCTTTTGTGGATATTTAAAAGATTAGTGAAGAATTAACTATTTGGCTTTCTTCGCTGTTCAATGCAACTTCAAAGCTGTTGGATGATAGTAAAATAACTATTTTCCTTTTTAAATCCAGGATCTGGAAAGATTGAACCATTTTTAAAAAAAGACTCTTGGAAAATGCATACATGATCTGCAGATCGACACATGGATGTGTCAGACATTCCTTTTTGTATGTATTTAAAAAATCTCCATCATTTTATCTGAGCATGTGGGCTGGCAATGTACAACACTAATGAACAAACCCCACCATGGACAAAAAGCCAGCTCAAAGCTTCCCTCTGGAAAAGGTCAAGGAACACAGCAGTCTCCAAAAGAAACCTGAGTGGCTTTGTTGCTACTTTCTCAATAATCTTTTCTAAACAGGATGGCTAGAATCAGAACATTCTGATAGTGAGATTGTCAGCTCTATCTTGAGTGAAGGCCTAACCAAAGGCCGCTTGAGCAAAGATAGTACCTTGGCCCACAAAGGAAAGAGTTGACAATCTCCGAAACACGGAGCCCCATACCTCTCAACAGATTTAACCAGCCCAGATAGCTGAGGGTCCAATTTGCAGGTCAGAAACGGTAGTTCTCCCAGCATATCTACAGCTTTAGCCTTTAACAAGCCAGACTGGTGGAATCTAAATCAGAAAAGACATTGGGTGAGCATCCATGCTGTACCTCTAAGGTGGCTTTTAAGACACCTTTGTGCCCTCTCAATCTTACGCTGCTCTGCAGAACTTAGACTAGCCCTGAGTCCTGGTCTAAGTTATGGCAGACTTCGTCCTGAGTCCCAGTCCCAGAGCTGCAGAGATTCCAGGCAGTGCCATATATATATATATATATATATACAGCTGTTTGGCGCCGCAAGCTTGGGAGGGAAAGAAGCAGAGCGGGGCGGCATGCTCAGGGGAGGAGGCGGAGCAGAGGTGAGCTGGGGCGGGAAGCAGTTCCCCTGCGTGCCGCCTCCCCCCTTACTTGCTGCAGGCGGTCCTCCCCGCGCCCCCCTGCCCCAGCTCCCTCCGTCTAAATGCCGAAGACAACCGGGGCGGCTGAAGATCTGGCCGCCGCTGAAGGACCCGAAATGCCGCCCCCGAAATGCTAGCACCCTAGGTGACCGCCTAGGTCGCCTAATGGGTTGCACCGGCCCTGAGTGCCTATATTAACGAAACATATGAGAGCACATCTTCATATTTCCTTTCCTTCATTTTTCTAAACCAGAATAAATGTAGATCTTAGGTGGGCGCTGACAGTGACCTCTGCATTTGGGTGGCCTAGCTCTTTCCATTGCAAAGTATTCTTGTGACCTTTTCTGAGAGAAGCCTTCACATCTCCAGTGTTTGCAGCAGACCTTTGATACTGGGCAGGGGAAGTCTGCTCAGGCTAGAGAAATACCTTTTCTTTGTCCAGTGAAAAGCCATTCAGCTTTGGGTGAGTGTTTAACTCATCTTCATCGTTTCCCTTCTCTCACTTCCAGTGTGCAAGAAACGTTTGGCCACATGCCCAGTTCATTGACGATTCCAAGGCTGGGTTCATGCTGCTCCCACAGTGCACTGAGAATGTGTGTGAGCTGCCCCAAGCACCTGTAGCATGAGGGGGTGGAGACAGCAAGCTAGCCTTCCCTCCAGAATCCCTCCCCATCACATGGAGCAGGAGTGCCCACAATGCCTGCAAGTGGCCAGAAGGACGGCTGGAGGAGAGGAACAGCAAGCGGCCAGGACAACTGGAGGAGAGGCGCAGCAAGCGGCCAGCAGGGCGGCTGGCGGAGAGGGCCAGAGCAGAGCACTGCAAAGAGGCATGGAGCAATCGGCTGGCAGAGAGAGGTGGCGAGCGAGTGCCCAAGCAGTGGAGTGAGTAAGGCTTCCCTCCCCCACCTCCCCTCACTCCTCCCAGGCGGAAGGTGAACTCTGCAGATGCACCTCTGAACTCTGGGTCTGAGGTGACCAAGGACAGCAAATGTGAGTGGGTTGCAGAGACGGGATGGGCACCTTAAAGGGACTTTTGGGTTGCTAGACTTAAGAACCTGAGGGGGGAAGGACTCTGTCCAACTTACTTTGGGATGGCTCCTTGGCTTATGGTTTTTGTTTATGAACCCTGTTTGCAGTGTTTTCCAAAATTAATGCCGAGTTACTTCCCTCCTTTTATTAAAAGTTTCTTTTTTATACTAAAACTCTGCTTGCAAGTGGGGAAGTATTGCCTCTCAGAGGTGCCCAGCGGTGGTGTGTAATTTTCCCAGGTTACTGGGTGGGGGCTCAAGCCGGTTCTGTGTTATATCGATGGAAAGGAACCCCTAGATTTTGAACCTGGCCTTGATTGCTGCTGGCTTCACCTGGCAGAAGGGTTACAAATGTTTTTACCTTAGTCCTTTAGAAAAACGTAGGAAATCACACACAAAAACTATGCTGAAAGAATGTGATTTAGGTTGCAAAGTCAAGCACTCGAAAGTTAAGCAATGCCAGCTTTACAGCTGCATGGGTGACCTTAATTCAGCCCCCTTGTGGGTATGCATCATGATCTAGCCTTTAATTACATGATCACGTATTATATTTTCCACAGAACCCCAGCCTCATTCGAAGCCCAGGTTGGATGCACAAAGGGGGCTGAATGACAGTTCTGTGGGCAGCCATAAATCTGGTATTTCTTAACTTTCAAATGCTTGACTTTGCAACCTAAATCACATTATTTTACCATAGTTTTGTATGTACAATGTATTATTTGACTGTGCACATAAAACACTTGGGGGTGCTACATAAACAGCCATAATAAGACTCCAAGAAGATGACTCAGTGAGGATAGACTGGGACCATGTACATATTATGCCTGCAAAGGAGCATGCATAATTCCTCCATGCTAACTGGTGGCCTCGCAGACAGCTGTAGAGCAGAAATTTTATGTGCTTCTTCCCAGTGCAGTTGCACACCCACTGGCCAGAGTGTGTTAGGAGTCATGACAGCTAGCACTGCCTCATCATGCCCCCGTATGCCCTTTTTGGGGTAGTCTATGCTGCTAGAAGCACTGGCCAACTTCCTCATCTAGGTGCCTCAAGTTCACATGGCCATTTGACAGAAAGCTTAATTTCTTTCAGTATTCTAAGTTTGGCAAAACACCATCAAACAAATCAGTCCTTCTAGAGTCTAGAGCAGGGGTCGGCAACGTTTGACACACGGCTCGCTAGGGTAAGCACCCTGGTGGGCTGGGCCAGTTTATTTACCTGCTGACGCGGCAGGTTCGGCCGATCGCGGCCCCCACTGGCCGCGGTTTGCCGTCCTGGGCCAATGGGGGCAGCGGGAAGCCATGGCCAGCACATCCCTCGGCCTGCGCCACTTCCCGCCGCCCCCATTGGCCCAGGACGGCGAACCGCAGTGAGTGGGGGCCACGATTGGCCGAACCTGCCGCGTCAGCAGGTAAATAAACTGGCCCAGCCCGCCAGGGTGCTTACCCTAGCGAGCCGCGTGCCAAACGTTGCCGACCCCTGGTCTAGAGTGTTTGCACCTGCTCTTAAGTTTGTACCTCCTCATCCCGTTAATAACGAAATCTGCACACCTTATTGATTCTAAAACAAGTCAGGCAGCTTTGCAAGAACTGGTACAGTGAACCTGAAATCGTTCTGGCAAACGAAGGAGCAAAATGCATCCATTCCTACTTTATTCCTACATCCATCCTCCCCCGGGGGAGAGGATGAGAAAACAAACAACACGTGACAGATGAGTAGTTGCTTAATGCACTACTGGAAGGTGCTCAGGTACTATGTTGATGAAGTTTTAAGAACCTATATAGAATAGAATATTTGTTTTGTGTGTCCTATCTCTGTCTCTCCAGTTTTAAAATCACTTTCTGCAATTAACATCACCGTATGGTTTTGCTTCATGTGAATGTCATTTCCCTCAGAGGGACATGAACATAAGTGAAACAGAATTTATGCATGTTAATTATTTCAGTTGCAGTAGCACTTACATGCACCAGTTGTGGATCAGAGCCCCACTGTGCTAAGCACTATACACACATATAATAAGAAGACAGTCCCTGTCCCAAAGAGTCTGTGATCTATATATACATTTTGGCTATTTATTTCTTTGAAAAATCAGCGTTTAGTTCTAGACTGTAAGATTCACTCTAAGGCCCCAGTTCCGTGACTCAGAAGCATACTGAATAATAACACTCACGTGGACTTCAGAGGAACTGTTCAATGTAAGGGTGGCAGAATGAGGGCCCAGCTTTTTAGGGATTCACCCATTCCTAATAATTGAGAATGGTACCTAGAATTTTCTTGCTCAAGCTTCTCACAAGCTCTCTGACTACTCTAAAAGTGGTCCTGCTGCAAAGGAACTGACAACACACTTCTAACAATGGTGGTTTAATTTTAATGGGCACATAACTGTGAAACCATGCGCAGAATTTCAGTGGGATGTAATGACTATGGACCAGAGCCTACCGGCCTGGCTCATGTGAGAAATCCTTACACGAGCACTGTGACGGGTTGGAGAACAGAAACCCCCTTGGGAACTGCCAACTGATGTGCCAAGACTACTTCTGCCCCTGCTTTCCCTGCCAGCTTGGGACTCCAGCATCCTGTCTTGTTGAGCCAGAGACGCCAGTCTGCTCCAACACAGACCCAGGTTCTGAATTATGTGCCCCAAAGCTGCAGACTTAACTGAAAGCCACTTAAGAAGTGTTCCTGTCTTTAACACTCATGCTCAACTCCCATTGGGGTCCAAACCCCAAATAAATCCATTTTACCCTGTATAAAGCTTATACAGGGTAAACTCATAAATTGTTTGCCCTCTACATAGAGAGATATGCACATTAATGCATACTCTGGATTAATTAATAAGTAAAAAGTGATTTTATTAAATGCAGAAAGTAGGATTTAAGTGGTTCCAAGTAATAGCAGACAGAACAAAGTGAATTACCAAGCAAAATAAAATAGAACACGTAAGTCTATGTCTATGAAAACTGAATAGAGATAAAACCTCACCAGTTCCAGTAAGCTTCCTTTTACAGACTAGTCTCCTTCTAGTCTGGGTCCAGCAATCACTCACACCCCCTGTAGTTACTGTCCTTTGTTCCAGTTTCTTTCAGGTAACCTTGGGGGTGGAGAGGCTATCTCTTTAGCCAGCTGAAGACAAAATGGAGGGGTCTCCCACAGGCTTAAATAGACTTTCTCTTGTGGGTGGAGACCCCCTCCTCTCTCCTATACAAAGTCCAGCTCCAAGATGGAGTTTTGGAGTCACGTGGGCAAGTCACATGTCCATGCATGACTCAGTTTTTACAAGCAGCAGCCATTGCTTACCTGCTACCTTGAACATCCTCATGTAGACTTCTTTTGTGGATTGGAGCCTTCCAAGATTCATTGTCCCTTAAGTGCTTAATTTGGGTACTTAATTTGCACATTTCTTTCTCAAGAAGCTGACCAAATACTTTACAAAAGCTATTTAAAAATCAAGACAGTACACAGCCAATATTCATAACTTTGAATACAAAAATGATACATGCATACAAATAGGATTAATAGATTCAGTAGATCATAACCTTTACAGAGTTATGTTACATGGCATATGTAGCATAAAACATATTCCAGTTATGTCATATATACAGTCATAAAAATATTTCCATAAAGCCTTATGAGGGGCACTGTCACAAGCACAATTTGCTAGATCAGGCTCTATAGCTGGGGACTATCATGAAGATGGCCAAGTTGCGTTCTGAGCCCTGAGAAGGCCGAAGAGCTGCAGTGAAGTATTTAATCCTTCAGGAGGAACGGTGCTGTATTTTTATTCAAAGCAATACTAAAAGTTGATCTTCTAGTGGGTTGAAATTACATCTTTCAGCAGCATATTACGGTGGTTCTTCCACCTAGGGGCCTGAAGAGGAAATACAAGCTATAGTACCAGTTTCACAGCTCAGAAGGTGCTAAGTCTGCAGAGAACCACGGCATGTGTGTGCAGGGGGTTAGAACAGTTAGGGAATTAGGACACCCTCCTCCCAAGCAAGTAAGCCTTGCACAGCCCAGGGCAGCTGGCAGCAAGCAGAATATCCTGCCTGCCAGAAATGTAATGTAAGCCGCTCACTGTAGGGTTACACTCAGAGTAGTGGTGCATAGTCCTCCGCAGGATCAGCCCCATGGCGAATGCAAAAATCCAAATCTGTAACTGCTGTCATGGGTATGTATTTATTTATTAATCTGTGTAGCATCTGGATGCTGCAATTACAAAGATGACAACATAAGCTACACACATCATGCAAAATAAATAAGGTGCTAAACATAGGTGTAGTTTGACTTCTATATTTGGGCAAGCAGGGGCCAGTACTCTCAGTGCATCTTTCCACTCGTCTCCTGACCCGACCCTTCAGCGCAGCTCCAGGGCACACAGCCCTGTCCACTGGTCCTGGCCACTGGCTCTACCTGACAGAACCTGTGCAGGGTGTGACGGGTTAGATCACAGAAACCCCCTTGGGAGCTGCCAACTGATGTGCCAAGACTACCTCTGCTCCTGCTTTCCTGCCCTGTCAGCTTAGGACTTCAGTGCCCTGCCTGGTTTGAGCCAGACTCGCTGGCCTGCTGCAAACCCACCCCAGGTCTGAACCACGTCCCCTAACAGCTGTAGGCCTGACTGAAAGCAGCTTACAGAAGTGTTCTTATCTTTAATACTCAGATGCCCAACTCCCAGTGGGGTCTAAACCGAAATAAATCCGTTTTACCCTGTATAACGCTTATACAGATGTAAACTCATAAATTGTTCACCCTCTATAACACTGATAGAGAGATATGCACAGCTGTTTGTCCCCTCCCCCCCCAGGTATTAATACATACTCTCGGTTAATTAATAAGTAAAAAGTAATTTGATTAAATACAGAAAGTAGGATTTAAGTGATTCCAAGTAGTAAGAGACAGAACTAAGTGAATTACCAAGTAAAATGAAATGAAACACACAAATCTAAGTCTAATACAGTAATACAAGCGAGTACAGATAAAAACCTCACCAGTAAGCTTCCTTTTACAGACTAGTCTCCTTCTAGTCTGGGTCCAGCAATCACTCACCTCCCCATGGTTATCGTTCTTTGTTCCAGTTTCTTTCAGATATCCTTGGAGTGGAGAAGCTCTCTCTTTAGCCAGCTGAAGACAAAATGGAGGGGTCTCCCACGGGCTTAAATAGACTTTCTCTTGTGGGTGGAGACCCCCTCCTCTCTCCTATGCAAAGTCCAGCTCCACAATGGAGTTCTGGAGTCACCTGGGCAAGTCACATGTCCATGCATGATTCACAGTTTTTACAGGCAGAAGGCATTGCCCACATGGTATCTTGAATGTCTCCAGGAAGACTTCTTATGTGGATTGGAGCATTCCAAGATGCATTGTTCCTTAAATATCAGAGGGGTAGCCATGCTCACCCACGAAAGCTTATGCTCCAATACGTCTGTTAGTCTATAAGGTGCCACAGGACTCTTTGTTGCTTTTATTGTTCCTTAAGTGCTTCTTGATTGGGCACTTAACTTTGTGAAGTCCTTTCTCCAGGAACTGACCAAATGCTCTACTAAGGTTATTTAGAAATCAAGCCAGTACACGGGTAATATTCATAACTTTGAATACAAAAATGAGACATGCATACAAATAGGATTAATAGATTCAGTAGATCATAACCTTACATAGATATGTTACATGGCATATGTAGCACAGAACAGATTCCAGTTATGCCATATATATTCATAAGCATATTTCCATAAAGCCTTATGGGGGGCGCCATCACACAGGGAAAGCAGACATGGCCACGCTCAAGGGCTAGAGTCAGCAGGGGGCCCCGTCCAGCTGGGGGTCAGTACTCATGGGTGTGTCTTTCCACTCCCCTCCTGACCCTGACCTGTCAATGCTGTGGCCTGAGGGCAGATGCTACCCCTCATCCCCATAGGCAGTGGACCCCACTGATGCCCAGCACCCCTTCCCTTGCAGAGCCAGGAGCAAAAGCTCTGACCTCACCCCCCAAATAGAGCCAAAGCTCCAGAACCCCCCCTTACCATAAGCAAGCTCCAGCTGGCCTCTGTCCCCCGGGGGCTCTTGTCGGGGGGAGGGCAGCTGAGGTCCCTTGGTGTTGCCCATCACACACATTCCTTTCGTCCCTGGGACTGGGTCTGCTGCAGCAGGCAAGGAGAGATTAGGAGGGGTGGGGGAGCAGAGAAAGGAGACAGAGCCTGTTACCCTAATCAGAGAAGAGGTTCAGCCCCAGAGAACTGGGGTAGAGGGTTGAGGGGGTGACACAGAGACCAGTTTGGTCCAAGATGGAGGACACTGATGACAGATGGCTCATGGGGGGGTGGAGGAGGTGGGGTGGGCTGTGGTATATGAACAGTTAAGGGTGTTTCGGAAGGGGTGGGGCAGCCACATTGTGGGGGGAGTGATGGGAGGTGTGGAGTGGAGGAACCCCAAGTTTGGGACAGGGGAACCCTGGGTTTGTCAGGGGAGTGCCCAGTTGGCAAAACGGGTATGCCCGGCTGCCAGCAACAGGCTGAAGATGCTCCCGCTGGCAGCTTCATGCTCCATCCTGACAAGGGATGACTGGCTGGGGAGTGCACCGTGCGCAGCCTGCAATGGAGGGAGGGGTGGCTCCTAGCATGGACAGCGGAGATGGGAGGGGGGAAGGGGACAGGTCAGTGCCCTGGAGAGAGGGGTCCCTCGACCCCCCCACTGCAAAAGCGCACACCCACACCCTGCCGCTGGCAACTGAGATGGAGGTGACAGCTCAGTGCACGGGGGACAGGGAGTGTCCCCGATACTCTCCACTGCAAAATAGCAACTCCCCTCTCTCGCTGCCTGCAAGCCAGATGCTGAGGAAGGGAGGAGGAAACCTTCCAGATGCACCTTTGCTGCTCCCCTGGCCCCAGCTTACCCCCCCCCGAAAAATCCTTCTTTTCCAGATCACCCCCCACCCAAAACTCCTCCCTACACATGCTCTCCACCAAGGCTCTGTCAAGCAGGGCAAGTGGACAGGACTGTGTGTTCTGGAGCTGTGCTAAAGGCCAGGGTTGGGAGGGAAGTGGAAAGATGTAGTTTGAGGGGCAACACCCCTACCTGCCCCCCCAATCTCCACCCCTGGTGCTAAACAAATGAAATATCATACACTGAGGCCTAAAAGCCATTGTATTCTGCCTCTAGTGGACATGCACGGAATGCAAGGTAAAAGCACCATCAGGATGCTGTTAGGACCAAAAAGAACATCATGGTCTTCTCTGGATTTTAGCGTAACTAATCTGCCTCAGTTTGACCTCTTGTCCAGCAATTTTGGGGATGGGAAGACAATCTAAGTGCAGCCTTAGGCACCCATGCTGGTTTTGCTGGTTTTGACTGGCACCTATGCTGGCAACAAAAGCCATCATGCATGAGCAAGAATTGTTGCACATTCCCCATGACCATCTTGTAACAGGTGTTCCTGAAACCACCAGCAGCTATAATCCCACATTCAATACGTGGCAGCTTGTTCTTCGTCAGCCTCCCTGCGAGTTGTCAGGGCTCTCACTGCTCCTGCTCTGACCCTATATACTGCAATCAGTGATGTAGCTTGACAAAAACAACACATACCACCTCCAGTGTGATTCAGGGACAATACATCCCTGCGTAGTCTAGCCAGTGACAATTCATCCTTTTTTTCTCAGCTGCCCACTGCCCTTAAACTGTGCAGCAGAGAGACAAGAAAATGTAATAAATCTGAGTGCCATTTTAATGAATCTGAGGGAGAAACCAGGGTGTCTCTGGCTGTGTGGTTTTAGAACAATTATTGGACTGAGTCATGCTGCAGATTTGTTGGAGCCTGATACAGATACTATAGACGCAAGCACACTGTGTGAAACTGGCAGGGCCATGAACTATTTAATAAGTTGGCTAGAAAGATTCAGGCAGTGACACAGGAATTTATGAGTAAGGAGAGGAAATATGGAGGCTTCTAAGGGCTCCAACAGACAGAACTGGTTTTAGGATTTTGCAGGACCCCACCAGTGAAGTTTTTTTCTTTGGCCATTTCCAACAGCGATCAGGACCCAGTGATGATTTATTTGTGTTGCAGAGAGTAGAGCCTATGAGTTCCAAGCATGGACCAGGGCTGTGTTGCCCTAAGAGAGAGTCCCTGCTCTGAAGCTCTTACGGTCTAAATAGACAGGACAAACATTATCTGAATTTTACAGATAGAAAACTGACTCCCAGGGTTTGATTCTCCTCCCACTTATACCAGTTTTACACCAGCAAGAGGAGACCCAGACCCTATATGATTTGCTTAAGCTCACATAGCAAGTAGGAACTGAACTAAGAACCGTTAAAGCTCAGGCTAATTCCCAAAATTCACAAGCCCACCCTTTCTTTTGATCTTTCAGCTAATGGCTGCCATAGGTGCTAAGCACCTCTGAAAGTCAGGTCAAATGTTTTTAAGCTCATAAAAGATGTTACAGATCAAGGGAGACTATGAAGCACAATTAACAATGGGATTTTTTAGGACATCTGACAGTCCTCCTTTTCGGATAGTAGCCTTAGTGAATTTTCTCAAGCAACTTTCTCTCTATCTCTGACTCTTGGGATTTCATTTAACTTACCTGTGTCAACTATAAATATTTAAAGATGAGCACATGATACTGTGTTACTTATTTGATGTGGTTTTAATTTTCTAATAATATTTTCTCTGTTTTGAGTCATTACATCACAGTTAGGCTGTCCTCTCATTAAAGGAACAGCTTCTAATGTGATTTGTAAGACAATAGTAAGGGATCTGGCAAGAAAAACTAGGCTAAGAGACTGAGTTCTGCTCATTTTACACCAATTATAAAACTGTTCTGGGAATTGCCTTTAATTGGTTTTGGTTACGGTCGAGCCTTTCGTTAATTCTCTGGCGTTTGTAAGAGCCCTGAGGTAACTCACTTCACAGAGAGAAATTCTTGCTGACTTTAAAAAAGGGGTATTGCTGGGCAAAAAGACTCACTGTGCAGATTGTTAGTTGTTTTCAACAGCAGGACAGATCCAGGAGGTGATTAGCTTTGTTCTCATTTACTAAGCATCAGTGGGGATTTCTATAGGGTTTCACAGTCCCTGGGGATAAGGCCAAGAACAAAACAGGGAAGTGAAAAGCAAACAGAGCACTTCATCAATAAACTACTTAGCAATGCCACATCAATGGCAAATTAGGAAGAAAGGCAGGCGCTTTAATACCTTCACATAGCAAAGGAGGATGTATTTTTTGTAATTCCTACTTGACTTTTGTAACAATTACACCATTATCAAACTATGGTCAACAAAGACAGTAAAGGTAATATCTAAACATAGATAATCAAAGGCTCTGTATGAAAGTCTTGAGGACAGGAAAAAATTATTGTACATTGCCTTGTGCTAGTTATACAACACTGACTTGGACTCAGGGGTTAACCTTGGGAATTCAGTTCTGAGAAGGGCTGGCAAATGGGCTGTATCATCAGGAATGGGTAACATTTAATTTAATCTCCTACAAAGATGCAAGTTTTCTGCTGTTAGTGCACCCCCTGATGGCTGATTCATGAAGCAGTATCAGCATTCACTTTGAAGGATATTTGCCTGTTTACCAAGTGTTCCACAATAGCAGCCTATAGTGGGAAAGAGTGAGTGGGAAAAGGAACAGAATGGGGAAAACAGGCATCACTGGAATGGGAGAAGGAAAATCCACTTCCTGCTGGATGAGTTATTATCTGGAGATACTACTTCTACAGGTATCAGAGAAAACAAGAAATCTTGTGACTTAGCTCACAACTATTAAAACAGGTGATTAGTCACACACGTATTAGAGGGATACTGTCCAGAAGCCCCGATAGAACAGATTATTATAGTGGTGACTGATCCTATTCTAAGCAGGGTTGGTGTATATTTAAGTTTGCAAAAATGCTTCCCTATTCATAAATCCCTGCTATTGCTTGCTCATAAACACTGATATGTTTAGTCTGACATTTTCCATGGATCCTGCCTGACAAAGTTGTAATTTTTGCTAGAAACCTTTGTATGAGTTATGGGAAATATTTTCCCCATTTAAAAAAAAATTCTAAACACACTTTTTTAAATGACAAGGTCACAGCAAAAATGGCTGAAATTAAAACAAAACTTGGCACAGATTCCTCACTTAGAAGTGGTGTGTTTACTTGGTTTGAAAAGAGAATTGGTTTGTTTGAAGGAAGTTATGAGCATGTGAAAACTGTCATTTTCAGCCTGCACAGAAGACAATCTATCAAGACACTAATAATCAGAATTTTGAAGTGCTCAGCACACAGCAGTTTCTGCCATAAGGTGTAAACATCATAAGACATGAAGTACACCTGTGTAACACACTGGCCTGGTTAGGGTTGCCAACTTTGTAATATCTAAAAGCTGGACACTCCAGCAGGAGTGCTGGAAGGAACCTCTCCTTGCCCCTGAAAACCCTCTCCTGCCCCTTCCTTCTAGACCCTGCCCCTCAGGCCTCACTCCTGCCCCACCTCTTCCCCCTGAGGCCCCGCCCCCATTCTCTCCTCTTTCCCTGTCCCCTCATTGCTCACTGCTCTTCCCCTCTCTCGCCCATCTCTGCGCAGGTTGGGAGGGACTTGCCTGCAGAGCTGGGGCTGGGAGCTGCAGCCGCCTGAGGCAGGTAGGAGGCAGCCCGTGGCTAAGTAGGGGCTGGTGTGGGTGATGACTTGGCACCTTCCTGCCCTGCAGTAATCGGGACTTTGGGTGTCTGGTCAGTAGATCTATCAGGTCCCCTTTCGGTCAAAAACCAGGCACCTGGCCGCCCTAGGCATGGTAAGTAAGGTCTGCATAAGAACCATACAGACTCTTACTTTCTCTTTACTGACAGAGGTTCTCCTTTAGCTCAAATAGTAGAGTTAACGGAGCTTTGGCTGTAGAAGGTTGTGGGTTCTATTTGCCACTGATGACAATGAGGGTGTTACAAAGCAGTGGCCTATTTGAATAAGCACCTGTGAGCACTGTGAGATGGCATGGCTGCAAACTCCAACTCCTGTTTACACCTACCACTGCAGGTCTTTTTGGTGCAATTTATACTCTGATGTTAATAACAGTGGGTGTTCTTCTGCCAGCAGACAGACATGGTTAGTGGGCCTTGCTGGATTCTTGTGCTGACTCTTTCTCAGTTCTTTGGCTTCTTTCTCTGCTTCACAGGGTCTCACTCTAAACAGTTTTGAATATAGAAGACTCCTTTCCTTGCTGTCATCCAGGATAACCCAAAGCTGCAACTCTGTAATCTTTGCAAATATTTTCTCTTGCATATTGAGGTGTTTCAAGAGGCTGAATATCAAGCTGCTTCTCACACAGAACTATCTAACTCTCGGTAGTGATCTTTTATTGTAGCACCTTCTCTGGCACCCAAAGTGACTTGTGATCCATGTAAAAAAGCAACCGTTCAATCAGCTTCTTTTTTGTGCTGGGACTCAGACCTGACTCCCTACTTAGTCACATCATTTTGACCCACCATGTTCCATAATACCCATCCCATCTGGTTTTGGGATAACCTTGGAACAATTTTTGAGGTGAGGTATGTATGCCTAAATGTAAGCTTTTGGAGGAAGTGACTGTCTCTTACCATATGTATGGACAGCACTTAGCACAAGGGGGACCTAATCTGGGGGCTCTATCGACCGTGTAGTGTAATTGTTTTATGGAAATAATGTTTTATGGAAATATGCTTATGAGTGTGAATATAATGTAACTGGAATATGCTTCATGCAAAGGGTGTCTTGTAAGGTGCATTACAAAGCTTATAATCTACTGAGTGTGTTCATCCTGTTTGTTTGGATGTATTATTTCTATGTCTGAAGTTAGGAAAATAAGATATAAATCTGTATTACTGATGTAAACCTATTAAGTGGAAGCCATTAAGGGTGCTTCAGAATCAATGACCTGTAAATGGCTCTTTACTTGCAAACCTTCCTGGGCATAGGCGCCAACTTTTCCCAGCGCCGGTGGGTGCTCGCGCCCTCCCGCCCCTGGCCCTGCCCCCATTCCAACCCCTTCCCCAAAGTCCCCGCCCCAACTCCACCCCCTCCCTGCCCCTATTGGACCCCTCTCCAAATCCCCTCCCCGGCCCTGCCTCTTCCCCTGAGCGCACCACGTTCCCCCTCCTCCCCCTCCCTCCCAGTGCTTACTGCTGTGAAACAGTTGTTTCGCGGCACAAGCGCTGGGAGCCAGGGGGAAAAAGCAGACAGGCGGCGCACTCAGGGAAAGAGGCGGAGCGGAGGTGAGCAGGGAGCTGCCGGTGGGTGCAGAGCACCCACCAATTTTTCCCCAAGGGTGCTCCAGCCCCGGAACACCCACGGAGTCGGCGCCTATGTTCCTGGGTATGTGTGGGTCAGCCCTGGAAGAATGGAGGCTGGGATCTCACAGGACATGTAAACATGTCACCTGATACTGGAATCCATCTTAAACCTGGTGCTTTTCCATTTAGAAGGGAGGAGTGGGGACCCAGAGAGACAAAAGATTCCTGCCTTGTGCCAAAGCTATAAAACGGGGTGGAACAGAACAAAGACGGCTGCAGTCATGAGAAAGCCCCTGTTTTCCACCTAAGATGTCTGCTGGAACTAACAAGGACTGTACCAGGGGAGAGAATTGGGCCCAGACTAGGAAGGAGTCTAGTCTGTGAAAGAAGCTTATTGGAACATCTCTGAGGGTGAGATTTTATCTGTAAACAGTTTCTTAATGTATTAGGCTTAGACTTGCATGTTTTTGCTTTATTTTGCTTCTTGGTGACTTACTTTGTTCTGTCTGTTATTACTTGAAACCACTTAAATCCTACTTTTTATACCTAATAAAATCACTTTTATTAATTAACCCAAAGTGATTAATACCTGGGGGATCAAACAGCTGTGCATATCTCTCTATCAATGTGATAGAGGGAGGACAATTTATGAGTTCACCCTGTATAAGCTTTATACAGAGTAAAATGGATTTATTTGGGGTTTGGATCCCATTGGGAACTGGGTGTCTGGATGTTGGAGATAGGTGACCTGCTGAGCAGTTTTTGGTTAAAGTCTGCAACTTTGGGGGTGTGGACCAGACCTGGGTCTGTGTTGGAGCAGGCTAGCATGTCTGGCTCAAAAAGGCAGGGTTCTGGAGTCCCAAGCTGGCAGGGAAAACAGGTTCAAAGGTAATTCCAGCATGTAAGGTGACAGTCCCAAGGGGGTCTCTGTGACTAAACCCGTCACAGTAATATTACTTCTAACAGTCACCTCAGGGAGTTTTGTAGGCATAAACCCTTCTAGGGAATAGCAGGAGAATTGGTGCAGCATTCCATGGCCTTTAGAAGCAGCTTGCATCTCCAAGGGCACTAGACAGGGGAGTTTGGGGATTACCATTGCACCTGACCTTGAGGAAGAGGCACATAGTGGAGTGGGGAAGGTTCCTTGTGAACTCCTGCCCAGCGCTCTGCAGTTGAATAAAGGCCAGGTGCAATCTGGTTCTTTGCTATTACCAGTGATAGCTGTGTTTCAACAAGCTCTCTCCCACATGCCTAACTTCTGTGTGATCCCACAGAACAGTCATAGCCATGCATTTGTCACTTGCGGCTGCAGTCCTGTAACATGGAAATAAATATGCTGTCATCGCATCTGCAGGATGAAGTTGGGAGAGATGCTGGGAAGAAGAAAAGCCCTTTTTGTTTAAATGTAAATACCTTTAGTGATTAGCACTGGAGAATATACTGTAGGGAGCAATCCTTCCTCCATAACCCTGCTCCCCCCTCCCCCCCCCTTAGGGGCCTGCTAAACAGGGTGTTTCCAGCTTTGCTCTCTATGATCTTATAATAGTTAACAAAGGTGGAAGGCAAAAAATGATAGACAAGAATGAAACATGACTGGCTGTTAGGCTGGTGTGGTTTTTTTTTTTTTTTTTTTAAGAGATCTGAATGTTTTCCTTGAGGTTAAAATCCTTCTTTAAGGTGTCAGCTGTCTAGTTCCTACTAAACAGATGCCCCCCTCACAACCTCTGCAGGAGGCTATAACACATCACAGATTAAATCCCCAAGAAATGCTTCTGACGGGTCCTTCCAGCAACTCCACTAAGCAGAAAATTACAGGCCTCCTGGGCCTAATTCCTTCTGCTTGTTACCACCATATCCATCCATCTTTTGTATCATCCCTGGGGCTCTCTCCTCTTTCTGCTCTGCTGGGCAGGGAATGATCTCCAGACTTGTGGCCCCCCTCCAGCAGCATCCTACCCATCCCCAGTTCCTGCTGTCATCGCCAGCAATGTGTCTCTGTCCCCTGCGCCTTCTGTCTTGGCTGGGAGAGGGGAAAGGCCGGTGGTCTCCAGCAACGTGTTCATCCCACCCCCGCCTCTTAGCAACTTGATGGTGGCTGTTTATCACCCCCACGGGCCAAGTTAATCCCTTGACAGAACGCCTTTGGTATCAAAGGGTGGTGAAGCACTGGAATGGGTTACCTAGGGAGGTGGTGGAATCTCCAGCCTTAGAGGTTTTTAAGGCCGGGCTTGACAAAGCCCTGGCTGGGATGATTTAGTTGGGGATTGGTCCTGCTTTGAGCAGGGGTTGGACTAGATGACCTCCTGAGGTCTCTTCCAACCTTAATATTCTATGATTCTATGAAAGGCATCAGGGATGAATGGGGCCCCTTTTCCCTCCTCCTGCCTTTCTTCCTGGTCTGCCCTACACAGAAACTGTGATTTTGGGCTGAGGCTGGTCTCCAGCACTGCGCTGGTCCCACCCACCCTGCGACCACCGCTTCCTTAGTAGCATTATTTCCCCTGACCTCCCCTCGTCCTGCACTGCTGGCCAGCGGATGAGACAGGGAGGGGGCGTCTTGCACGATCAGGCCTACCCCCACCCCGCTTAGCAGCAATCTCCCTCTGCTAAATCTCTGTTGCTGCAGGACCAGTCCCTTGCCTTGAGCATCTCCTCCGCCGGGCGGGCAATGGGAAAGGGAGGGAGTGGTTGCTCTCCAGCCTGGATCTCAGGCGTCCCGGGCCGGCCAGCCACCCTCCTCAGGGCCGGGATGGAGGGGCTCGCCTCCGCCCCCTCTCCCGGGGGATAGCCGAGGGCACTGGGCAGGCGGCCCGGCGGGAGCCCGGCCGGCACCCTGCGGAGGCTGCGTGGTCGGATGGTCCCAGCCTCCTAGCGGCCTCCCGCGGCCCGGCTCGGGGGGCGTCTCTCCTCCCCTTCCCCGCCGGCTGGACTGCGGGGCCGGGGGGCTGGTTCTTCCCCCGCCCCCTCGCGCTGCACGCCGGGCGGACATGGCAGCCGCCCGGCCCCACCTCAGCCGCCCTGCTGCAGCCCGCGGGCAGCCAGCCGGCCCCGGGCCCCGAGCCTGAGCGGCCGCCGGCGGGACCCGCCCCTTCCCCATCTCCATCCCCCGCTCGCAGCCGCCGCCGCCCGCGATGGAGAAGAGCTCCAGCTACGAGAGCCTCGGCTCCAGGCCGGCTGCAGCCCGCCAGCCCAGCGTGGACTCGCTCTCCAGGTACCCCGGCTCCCCTGCAGCCACCGCCCGCGGCAGCGGGGCCGGGCTCTGGCTTTGCAGCTGCCGCCCGCGGGGCCTGCCTGGCCGGCCAAGGAAGCCACCCGGCGGGTGTCTCTGGCGAAGCCTTTGCTGAGCAAACCCTGCAATCACCCCCCACCCCCGCGTGTGAGCAGCTGCTGCTGCCGGGGCCGTTTCCTCCCCTGCCCGGGGATATTCCGCCCCTGCTTCGCTTGTGGGCGCCCGGTCTCCAGCAGTCACATCCCTGCCCCGGGGGCTGCTTCATTTGGGCTGAAGTTTCTTGGAGGTGGGGGTGGAAATCAGGTGTCTGGGTCCGTTTGAGGTGGCCCCCGTAAACAGCCCTTAGAAGAGGATATGGGTCCGGTGATTGATGGGTCTTTTAAAAAAAAAATCCACTGCCAACAAAGCAAAGAAACGGCGGATAAAAGCGATGGGACTGGTGCAGTTTTTAACCCAGCAGGGGAAAGGGATTGAGGTCCCATGTGGGGCAGGGCTCCGTGATTTGACATTTGCCCTTGGATGTGGGTTGAAGCATTCAGCCTGGATTGATGGCTCACGCTGAAGTTGAAATTGGGGCTCAGGAATAGCATATGTATTTTTAATGCAGTGATTTGCAGTTGAATCTGTGTTGATTTAAAAAAAATGGACAAAGAAAAAGAAAATCCCCTAATAACTAGTTTGAAAACTTCCAATTGTTTTGTGATCACTTGATATTTTGTAAAGGTTTTTGCAAATGCATAACTTTCACTTGTTTTAAAACATAACTTTTGCTTGAAAATCAGTAAAAACTCTAAGAATATTGTGTAATTATACAATTCAGCACTTCTTAAAAATCTGTCTGGTTTATCCATTGGATCCCATAAGAAGTGATTGTTTGTGTGTGTTTTGCTGTTTACAAAATTACACTCCTATTGTATAGTTATTGGTAATGATGCTTCTGGGATATGTTGATAGTGATGTTTGACCATTTATATTGTAGCAGTTCCTAACTTTTGAGTACTTGACTTTGTATCCTTAATAATTTGCCTACAATGTTGTAGCTGTGCTGGTCCCAGGATATTAGCGAGACAAGGTGGGTGAGGTAATATCTTTTATTGGATCAACTTCATTGGAACTTCATTCCAACTTTTATTGGAAGTTGGTCCAATAAAAGATATTACCTCACCCACCTTGTCTCTGTAGCAACCTTAATAATCTGTTGTTGTTTCTGTATAATTTCCTAGGTTTTCAAAAAAGCAAATAGAAAAAACAGAATTTCTATCATGTGGCATCATATTTACACTCACATGGGTCATCAGCAAGGTTGGAACCTTTAGATCAGTGGTTCTCAAACTTTTGTACTGGTGACCCCTTTCACATAATAAGCCTCTGAGTGCGACCCACCCTTATAAATTAAAAACACATTTTAATATATTTAAACACCATTATAAATGCTGGAGGCAAAGCGGGGTTTGGGGTGGAGGCTGTCAGCTCGCGACCCCCTCTGTGTAATAACCTCGTGACCCCCTGAGGGGTCCAACCTCCAGTTTGAGAACCCCTGCTTTAGATTCTCCCACAAGGACCGCTGCCACTTGAGCTAACTGAGTTACTGATAGAACTAGTAGGTTGTCATCCTCTATTGTGGACCAGCACTAAAAGGGAGTGGGACACTTTGCCAGTGGGTTTTACAGATGTTTGCTGACATCAGAGGAATGGTAAGACTCAGGAATCTTGGGCTCCATTCCAGTCCCTGGAGTCTCCAGTCAACCCAGTCTTGTTGCCCAGCCATTCCCAGTTCCCTCCTCCCAGGTCCTCATCTGATCTGTTTTCCCCACCAACTTGAAGTCAACCCCCATGCTGAATCACAGAGCTTCCCCCTCCCCCCCAGCTCCTTGTCAAATCTCTCTCTTCCACCCTACTGGTTCTCAGTCCCAGTCCCCTTGCCCAGCCTGTCCCAGTTGCTCCAGCTCCTCATCTAATCTCCTGACCCCTGACCCCTACCCCAGCTCCCAGTTTACCCCTTGGTTTCTCTTCCTGGATCCCAGTCCCCCCCACCCCAACTCCCAGTTTCTCTCTACACCCCCCATGCCAGCCTTCAGTGCCAGTTTTGGGCTCCCAGTCCCAATCTACTTCCCTTTCCCCTCCCATGGGTCCAGCTCTTCTCCCCTCTTCATTAAAATCAAGGCGCTTTCTCCTCCACGCTGATCATTGAGGGTATGTCTACACTTTGAGCTGGGAGTTTGATTCCCATTTCATGGAGGCATACCAGCCCTAGGTCTGGTGAATTAGATGAAGGTTTCTAACCATCAGAGGAGTGAAGTTCTGGAACAGCCTCCCAAGGGGAGCAGTGCGGGCAAAAAAACCTAACTTGTTTCAAGACTGAGCTTGTTAAGTTTATGGAGAGGATGGTATGACAAGACTGCCTACAATGGCATGTAGCTGAGGTGTGGCTGCTAGCAGCAAATCTAATGGTTGGTGATGGGATGCTAGATGGGGAGGGCTCTGAGTTACTACAGCAAATTCTTTTCCCATTGTCTGGGTCTTGCCCACATGCTCAGTGTATAACTGATGGCCATATGTGGGGTTGGAAAGGAATTTTCCCTCAGGTTGGATTGGCAGACACCCTGGGTTTTTTCGTCTTCCTCTGCAGCATAGGTCACGGGTCACCTGCAGGTCTAAACTAGTGTAAATGGTGGATTCTCTGTAACTTGAAGTCTTTAAATCATGATTTGAAGACTTCAGTAACTCAGTCAGAGGTTAGGGGTCTATTTCAGCAGTGGGTGGGTGGGTAAAGTTCTGTGGCCTGCAATTTGCAGGAGGTCAGACTAGATGATGATCCCTTATGGCCTTAAAGTCTGTCTATGAGTCTGATTGAGCTAGCATGCTAAAAATAAACTGTAGTTGCAGCAGCCTGAGCAGCAGGTGGCGCTAGCCATCCCAAGTATGTACCCATTGGAGAAGCTAGGTGCACATACAGGGCAACTTGCCCCTTCCGCTGGTGGCACTACCATGGCTGAAGTCTATATTTAGCTGGCCAGCTCAATCAAACCTAGCGTTGGTATATCTCTTTGAGCTGGGAATCACACCCCCAGTTCGAAGTGTAGATTTACCTTGAAAGCTCAGGAGTGACAGCCTCCCACTCTCAGTTCAGGTGACCAGACCTAGCATGGTCCAGAGCTGCGGTTGTAGGGAAAGTCCTGCTCAGCCTTGGGCTGGAGCATGCCCTGTGTGGATGGAATCTTTGGGATTTAGCTGCTAAAATCTAAGAAGTCTCTACTAAGCATGTGTGAACTGTGGTCTCCCCCCACACCCTCAATGCTTATCTCTGAGCCAAATTTGGGTGGATTTTCACAGGGGTGGCAAAAATCACATTCCTGACACAAAGGCTATTCCCCATACAAATTTCAAGTCCCTGCTCCGAAGGTCACCAGAATTTTTTAACATGAGCATAACAATATATTTTTCCTTAGCCTTGTTCTTAGCAATGGCTGAACTTCTTTAGGTGGAATTTTCCATTAAAATTCAGCCGAGTCAGACCCCTTGCATTGAAAATTTCATCCCAAGCTGTTAAAGTTTGGCAAAGTTATAAGCAACTGAAAACAGGGTGTTCTAATGGGAAGTGTTAGGAAACCTGCATAATATATGGTAGTACCATCCCCTCCTGTAATTCTAGTGATTCGGTTGCAGAAGGAAATAGTTTTCCTGTGGACTAAACAACAGATTTTCTGTTTGCCTGTCTCTCTCACAGAGGGTTATTTATTAATTAAGGCTCCAGTCCTGTGAAGATGTGAGCATATATGTAATTTTATGCACATGAGTAGTGCCATTGAATTCAGTTGAATTACTTATGCATAAAGTTACACACACTTAAATTTTGCAGGATTGGGGCCTAGTTTGTAACACCTTTCCTGGAGACAGTTGTGATTTACTTCTTTAAGTCTTACTTATAATAGTTTGATCTGCTAGACTACAGTAATGTTGAGTTGTTACAGTGTGATTGTAGTGATGTGTTATAGTTGCAGTATATCTGCTTGCTAAAAAAAAAAAAAAATCTTACATTTTTATGGGGATGGTGTGGGGAGTACAGTGTACTGTGCAGGTGCCATAATTAGTTTTATAAATCTGGCTTTCTTATTTAATAGTAATAATCACCTTCTGAATATAGATATAATTCATTCAAAATTCACAACTCTTACCTATGTAAACATGAAACCTTGTTGGGTTATAGGAGCATGAATATCCATTTTAAATGACACTAAAAAAACTGGAAAAGTGAAAGATGACTTGACAGATATGATGCATTTATACCCCACCCTGACATAATTTTATCGTACAGCTTTCTTAGATCTGATTGCGAAGTTAGGTCAGTTGTGTATGCCTGTAAGTACATAAGATGTGTTTCTGGAAAAACACGTGCATACCCTAGAACTCACATAAGTAAAGGTACTTGCATGAGAAAGTGCTCTCAGGATGATACTGTAGTTTTTTGGGAGTTAGTTTTTTCTTTGTAGTGAAATGTGTGGGATAGATCAGCAATGGTATTTGACATTTTATATACTTTAAAATGGAAGGATGGTCTAGTGGTTAGGGCACTAGCCTAGGACTTGGGAGGTCTAGGTTCAGTTCCTTGCTCTGTCACAGACATCCTGTCTGATCTTGTGCTTCAGTTCTCCATCTCTAAAAATGAGGATAGTAAAACTTCCTATCTCACAAGGGTGTTTGTAGGACAAATGCATTAAAGATTGTGAAATGCTTTGATATCTACCGATGAAAAGCACTATATAAGAGCTAGGTGATCTTATTATTAATAGAACCTGGTATGTGTGCATTTCATGAGTAACATGCAGAAATAACTCTTCATGGGACTAAACAAACTGTTGCCCATTTTCTACCCCAACCTAGAAGAACATTTGAGAACCAGTTTGCCCTCTGTTGCACGCAGAAGGCGATGACGAGCTTGGCCATAAAAACTGATTCCCTTTTGCAGTGTATGAGGTTGAATCTTTGTCAACAGCACAGATAAGGAGTTAGTGATTTTTCTCTCTGTTATGGAGGAGTCTTTCTCCCGTGTCTTCTCCCAGGATGATATGTCACTGAATTTGGCTGCTTTCACTTACCACCACTTGTCAATCAGCTGGCTTAAGCACTGGTATTTCTCCATTCATTACTCAGCACAACCGACTTTGTCGTTGAACGGAAAATGAACACCATCTATCCACAGAGTTTTTAGCTTTGGCTTTAAAAGACAATGCAAAATGTTTCCCCCTTGCCTATAAACTTACATTTAACAATCACAGTATAGAGCCTTGGGGTAGAATTTTCAAAGATGACTTAAAGTCCATTGGCTTTCAGTAAAACTTAGGCTCTTAAGTTCCTAAGGGCTAGACTTTTAAAAAAAGTATTTAGACACCTGAAGATGCAGATATGCACCTATAGGAATTAGGCAGTTAATGGGATTTTCAGAAGTATCCATCTGCATCTTCAGGTGCCTAAGTACTTTAAAAAATCTGTCCTTAAGTGCCTGTCACTACTGAAAATGGGACTTAGCCTAAGTCATGTAAATGCTTTTGAAATATTTACTTATGGTAAAATATTGATGGGTTTCTCTTTAGTGTATTAAAAAAAAGTAATAGCCTATTTGAACACCAGAACTTAGATTTCCTCAAGCAATTAAAGATGTCTGACAAAGAAAGCAGATTATAAAGGAATGCAAATCATATATATCTGATGTAGCACACAGTATTTTTAAAAGGTATTTGGAATAGATCTCCAGCTCTGGGTTCTGTTGTTGTGCCAGATGGATGGGGGTGAGACTAGCAACTAATGAGAGGTGGAGTAAGGGGAGGAAGTGTTCAACTATCTCCCACCAAAGAGCATTCACGTGCCTTGGGGAATCATACCAGCTAGCAACCTCCACCAATTCCTTTATTCTAGAGCTCTGTATCTACAACGTTCAAGTTATTCTTTGCCCTGCTTCTGAGAAGTGATACTTTAAATTCTTAGCTCTTTCCTTTTGGTGGTTCTGCTTTCTTTTCATGTCAATCTGTTTTACTACTTCTTCATGTAAGCTAGCTTACCTGCAAAAGGAAAGATAACTTTAGAACTCGGAACATCTCATTTTTGTGGATGTTGTCTTGAACTGTAAAGACTAGAGAGTTTGCATTTAACCTTTTAAAAAAATCTCCTGATTCCTTCTATAAATCCATTTTGTTGTAATAAGAGGCCTTTGAGGCACAGTCCAAAAATGTTGGATGGCCTAGCACAGGTGGAAAGGTTTATTGCTCACTCAAGAACCCTGATCGTTTTAATGGTATTGAAATGTATATATCAACTGAGAAAGTTAGGTCTCATGCTCCCAACAGTGTCTGAGCTCACCATGGAATGTCTTCAGGACGCTGGAATCTGTAGTTTACAATGACCTTGTATCTGAAGTTTTGACTTCAGGAGAATTACTTGACAACTTTAACTCAGAAATAAACTGAATTTGGCTTAACCTTTGTTAAAACAAACTGTTTCTAAAATTAAGAGAGAAAGCCACCAACGAGTGATGTTCATTTTGAAATCAAGCTACATAACCATACAGGTGATGCGAACACACCCCACAGTGAGGATTTATAAAGTTTGTTGTCCCATTGGGTAGCAATAGTCCAATGCAATACTCAAGCAACAGTCTGTTCTGTCTACTAAGAAACAGATTCAAAGTGCCTGTGGGAAGTTATGGAGGCACTTGAATACTAAACAAATCATATTATGGGAAAAGAGGTAACAATTAATGTTTTAACCCTATTTTATGAAGAATACAACTAGTTCTAACAGCAATAGTTTAGCTCAGGGGTTCTTAAAGTAGGGATTGTAATCTCTGGAGAGTCACAATCATGCTCCCTTTTCTTCCCTTTCTTAAAATAATTATACCACTTAGTGTTATGGATCCATTGATAACTTTGATAACATGAATTGAGCATAAACAGATGCAGTGATGCCTGCCTTAATCTGCAGACAGGCTGAAACAATAGCTGTAAGTGGTGTGAAGGGCCCCGTTCATCTTGATTATGGCCCTGTGGATACCTGCTCGGATGGCAATTTAAGGTCCTATTTGAAGAATTTTTCCCCGAGGACAAGGCTAACATTGGAAGGAGATGGATTTGGAATCCCTTTAGGGGCTTTCTCTCTGAATTTTAGACACCAAAACCACATTGCTGCCAGATATGTCACATTGGTGGATTGAGTTGCCTTGTGATGACTCATTGAAGTTACAGTTTGAAAGAGAAGATTTTTTTTTTTTTGCCAGTTTTGGTGATCAGTGAAGCACAAATATCCATCACTTTTTTCAAAGGCTGTGAGAATGCTTCTTCCTTTTGATTCCTCATATATATGTGAGGCAGGATTTTCAGGAATGGGTGCCATTAGAAATAAGTACAGTAGGTGGCTGAGTGTTGAGAAGGAGCGACTTTTGTGTCTGAGAAACTTCACGTTGTGTCTAGAACCTGTTAACGACTCCAAACAGGCTCATCCATTCTTAATAATCATTAACGTTAATACGTGAAAGACAAATTATTACACTTAATTGAAACAAATACATTTGGGTGCAAATTTGTACAACTGTACATTTTTGTGTATGTTGCTAACATAATGAATGGATTATAAAGCCTTATAATTCATTTGTATCATAGGGAAAGTCCATTTTCAGGGGCTGAGGATTTTGGGAATTGTGAAAATACTAGTAGCCTAAAAGGGAGTGACAGTTTTGAAAAGTTTAGGAATCACTGACTGAGAAAAAATGTAATCTTCCAGGAGCTGTCAAAATAACAATCTTCAACCTACTTTGGTACTCTCTACTTTTAGCTAATGTAGGTTCTAAACATCCTTGGCTGCTCTGACAATTCGCCTCGGCATTTTTTTGTCAAGGACATATTTTGCCCAATGATGGTAATTCATACTAAGAACTCTTGGGTTTTGGTCAACATTATCCTTCCATCTTCTGTTTAGTCAGACACCATAAGGGTATCTGTCTTCTATCATCTCAACTATATGTCCTCTTCACAGAAGTAGTTGCTTACATCATTTCCTCCCTTTAAATTATTGTCCTGTTAGCTATGCTCCTTTAATTATGTATAACTTTTACTTCTACTGTTTTCTTATCACTGTTCTTCTTTTTCTAATTCATTTATAGCCTCTGTACAAAGACAGGAACTGATTCTGAAAAATAAGGAAAAGCCAAACACACCCTCTCAGCCTAATCAGCAGGATCTATAAGCTCCTGGCTTCTCCTTCATGATCCTTTTTCTCTTGACCTACTTTGCTGCTATTGTTTATTCAGTGCTTATAGTGTGTCCGGTGCTGTATAAAGAGGCATGAAAAAGATTTGAGGGATGGTGGTGGATAGTCAGCTGAACATGAGTTCCCAACGCAACACA
The DNA here is from genome assembly GCF_011386835.1 of Chrysemys picta bellii. Classification (NCBI taxonomy): domain Eukaryota; kingdom Metazoa; phylum Chordata; order Testudines; family Emydidae; genus Chrysemys; species Chrysemys picta. The sequence continues at coordinate 326,142,283 of NC_088791.1, forward strand.
CTGGCCAAAAGAGCTGAAGCGGTGCTTGGATGCATAAACAGGAGAATCTCAAGTAGAAGTAGGTGGTTTAGGAAGAGCACAGGAAGTGAGAGGGGAAGTGGGAATAAATGAAATGAGGAATCCTATTACAGTTAAGTTTCACTCCCAGTAATCAGTAGTGCATTGTAAGACAGTTAAAAGTGAAGGGTGGGTCTGTTTTTAGCTGCTCTAACTATCACTACACTTCTGCAAGGGTTGGTTGAAAAAATGCAACAAGACGCAGAAAAAAATTCAGTGGAATTTTTCGTGTTCTTGTTCCCCCTTTTGTCTGCTGCCTCTATTTTATTTTGGCAGATAGTTTTTAGTCCCACCGTTACATGACTAGATAACTTTTTCCTACTTTTCTCTGGTCTTTTACACTCCATTAATTATTTTCCATTCCTTTCCAACTTCCCACCTACCTTATGGAGCGAAAGAGCTAGTGGTTCTCTAATCCACACCCCCAGATGCAGTAAATAACATTTGAAGTGCTGTTCTAGTCAATAAAGTGACTATGTAAAAATGTCACCATTTTACAGATCTCTGTATACTCAGTCATCTGTTGACTTCGATGAGAAAAATAAATCCTCATTCCTTTTTATGCATGTTAGTCCTGTAGAGCCAACACAGCTGAGAGAGAGGGAGCTGGATTCTACTCCATCATGTGGCTCATAAACAGACTTATTTATTATATTTTAGTCAGTTACACCTGACTAAACCAATTGAAGACAAATAGAGGTTGCCCAGGTGGTATTGAGCACATAAGTTAAAGCCAATGCGGTTGCACAGATGTAATTGAACTCTTCTTACTAGAGATGATCTGTGAGATAGAAAGAACCTTGCTTAACCCTCATGTTGTGTTAGCTGGGTTGACAGTTGAAAAAATGCAAACAAACCCAAAGGTCATCTTTTTACTTGTAAACTGAACACATTTGATCCAGAACCTCTGCAATGTCTTTTTAACAAAGTCACTCTTCAGAGTAAGCTTAGATTTGAAATTCAGGCTGTCCTTATAACTGAAAACGGGAGTCCCACTGCCTTATTGAGAAGGAATGATCTCAGCTCCTTGGACAGTTATTGTGTCCCCAGTTACTGGGAGCACCTTACATCAATGTACGGAAGCTCAAAGGCCCAGATCCTCAAAGGTATTTAGGCTCTTCACTCCCATTGATTTCAGTGGAAGGTAGGAACCTAAATACCTCTGTGGATTTGGGCCACAGTAACTATTTAAGTATAAGCTCTATTGGAGATGTATCCCCAGAGCACCTCACTAACCTCTGAAAGTCATGGCCCAGCATGCAATGGGCTGTGTAAAACCTCAGAAGAATTTTCAGAGGAGGGAGCTCCACGGTGGGAGGGGCAGGCAATCTCTTCTGTGGTTGTTCCAAAGCCCCGATCAAGAATTTGGAGGGGATGTTCCCAGGACCGTGTGATGCTGGATGAGCCATTCTTGAGAGGGGGAAAATGTAGCAGAGTTTCCTACTGGATGCCATCACTTATGAGCTAATATCTGCTGTCAAGCAGCTGATCAGCTGTGACCCATTACTTATGTGATTACATAAGAACGGCCATACTGGGTCAGACCAAAGGTCTATCTAGTCCAGTATCCTGTCTTCCGACAGTGGCCAATGCCAGTTGCTTCAGAGGGAATGAACAGAACAGGTAACCATCAAGTGTTCCATCCCATGTTGCCTATTCCCACCTCCAGGCTAGGGACAGCATTAGCAACATCAATATAGCTTCTGGTGATCTGGTGGGGGCAGGATCATAACCATCTTCTTCACTGGTTGCGATAGGACAGCTACACTCCAGTGCAGTAGATGGATGTATTTCTAGGTTAATATGTTCTGATTCCAGACCATGACTCCAAGTGGTCTCAAGCAAGGAAAAGCAGATACCCTATTGCTACATTGCTAAAAAGTTACCTCCACTCAACAGAAGAGGTGCCCTGGCCTTAGATTTTTCCCTCCTCTTTTAGGAGGGGAGGAACTATTTAAATGCCTTTTTTTTCTTATTTAGGTGTTTAAATCCATTGGCAGGTCAGGAAAGATGAGTAGTTATTTTCTTTAGCAGAATAAATTCTTTTCTGGGTGGGACAAACATAACTTCCATTATTTATGGAGATAACAGCCTTTACTGTTAGGTGAGTAATCTTACAAGATTATCCCCAGTATATAGATTCGACAATTGATATATAGAGAGGTTGGGGACTCACCTTTTCAAAAGTGTTCACTCATTTTGGATGTCTCCATTTTTGGGTGCTCAGCTTGAGACAGACAGAACCAGATTTTCCAAACACCATTTAGACACCTTCAGAAGTGGCGAGTATGTCAAGTGCTAAACTCTTTTGAAATCCTGGCCATGCGTCACAATGGGAGCTGCTGGCCGCTGAGCTCTTTTAAAAAAATCTTATTTAGGTACCTATGGGATTTGGGCTTTTTTAGAAATCTGGTCCTAGTTGTGGGTGCTGAACACTTGGAAATCTGGACTGTGGGGTCTGATTTTCAGAAATGCTGAGAACCCACACCTGCAGTAGATGTTGATTTACCTAGGGACACGTAACAGTTCAGTGGCTGACCTGGGATTAGAAAGTAGGCTTCTGATCCCTATTCCAGGCTTCGTCTGCAGTCAGAGCACACTGCATCTCAACATCTGACTGCTAGAGAATATCTAGGTATCCGTTGGAGGATTTCTACTGGATAATAGGTGACTCTCCAAATGGGGGCGTATTTATGTGCTGTATTCAAAAATACATTTTCTTCTTTCTTTTAATTAATCCCAGTCTGGAATTACAAATGTCAATGATTAGTCATTTGCTGGTATTCTTAGTAACTAATTTTTTAATGAAAGATAAACAGCATGTTTGACAGTACAAGTTATTGTCTTATGCAAGTATTTAAAAATAGAGAAAGGAATGCAACAGAATAAGGACTGAGTTATGGTAGGTATACAGACTTACTGTTAAATCGGTGTGTACAGCGGCTAGCATAATAGGGTCCTGTTCGTGACTGGAACTTCTAGGTACTACTGCATTACAAATAAGTTATTTTATCTGTTCATCCTATTTGGGCTATCTTCCTTTGGTGTCCTACCAACAAGTAGAAAGTTTTCCGGTCTTTTTCTTGATCCAGTTCTTGCAAGTTTTGTTACCCTAATTATCACTTGGTAAAGATTTAAGATCAATTAGTTTCAGTTTCTGATTTTTTTTTCCTTGCACGCATTGGACTGATCTAACGTGCTGACTAGTAAGGGCCCCTAACAAACTGTTCTCTGGGGAATCACTGGAATACATCAACATTTTGGCCATGGCTTCATCTTTATTCCTGCTCTTCAGAGAAACTGTGCAACATAGTACAATCTCTCTCTCTCTCTCTCTCTCTCTCTTTTTTTTTTTTTTTTTTATAGGCTGTGTTTGTTTCTTGACTCTGAAATACTACCTCCACTTTCTTTTCTCAGGGGGAACCTTCTTCATTCAGCCCTGTTCAGCCCTGCTCTCTGCCGTGTTGCACCTTTGGAAAGCACTGAGTAGGCCTGGTAGATTTTCCGACCTTCACAGTACTCTCCTGCCCCATCTTTTAGCAATGGCCCACTGTGTGTGAGAGGGCTGAACTGAGTAGACCATTAGCTGGCAGTGTTGTTTGACAGGTTTGACAGTAACCTACGAGGACTCTAATTTAGGTTACATACCCAGTCTACGTTTTTGAACCTCCACTCTTTAAAGGTAATTTATTTATTTTTTATTTTAAATGTTAACTGAAGTTTTAGTGATTAGAAATGGGACCAGATTGGATACCTATAAACAGAAAACCTCAGAGTGCACAACAGACCCAACTTAGGTTTCCCTACACTGACACACAGGACCGGCTCTAGGCACTAGCAAACCAAGCACGTGCTTGGGGTGGCACAATTCCAGGGGCGGCATTCCGGCCCCCTTTTTTTTGCTTCGGCAGTTGTGCTCTTGGAGTTGTTGTTTTTTTTGCTTGGGGCGGCAAAAAACCTAGAGCCGGACCTGCTGACGCAACAGTGTGCCTCAATCTTTATTGGGGTGTCAGGGAGAATTATTTGGCTTGCCCTCATCATAATATCCGAGCACCTTACCATCTTTAATATATTTATCCTCACAAAATCCCTGTGAGGTTGGGATCATTATTCCCATTTACACATAGCAACAGCGGCGCAGAGAGACTAAGGCCCAGTTTCTTAAAGGCATTTACGTGTCTAACTCCCATTGATTTGAATGAGAATTAGGCAGCCAAATAACTTTGAGGGGCTAGACTTTAGGGCCTAAATCCTATTGACTTCAGTGAGACCTAGGCTCCTAAGTGCCTAAGTCACTTTTCAAAATGGGCCTGATGTGTCTGTCACCTGGGCCATACACCGCTAAGCGGAGCAACTCCTAAATACCTTTACAAATATGAGTCTGAGTGACTTGCCTGAGGTCACACAGGAAGTTTGTGGCGGAGCAGGGAATTGGATCTGGGTCTCCCAAGTACTAGGAGAGTGCCTTAACCATCCAACAATCCTTCTCACTCTTCCTTCTTGGGAGTGGTGATTCGTTTGCCCTGCCCATCAGTCACTGTTATTGCTACTAAGTCTGCAACTGAAATGACCAGTGATGGTGGTGGTTTTTGCAATGCGGACACTGATCCAGAAGGAACTGGACTAAGACCAGCTAAGTCACTTCACATGGGTTATCCATCTGCTTTCAGATAGTAAGAAATTTTGATCCCTCCTGACATGGACTGAATTTCAACTGATGATGCAGAGGTAAAATGTGGTGTATTCCCAGTACTCATCTAAAATCTTTTGGATAAGAATATTATTTTGGCTTTTCCTTTGCAGCTGAGTGCCATCCTGCACCAGCCTGGAGCCTGTTACTAGGCGGATTCCTCTTTTGTTTCTCTCATGAATACAGATCATGATGTCGTCGTCTTCCATGTGATGTTTTTGATTTGGGCCTATGTCACTTGTATTCTTCTGGTTTTACCTTCTGGGCTGTTTGACTCAGGAAAGCGGGATACCGAGGGCTGCTTGTTATTATTAATTATGTGCTGCTTTTCAGTTAGGCTTTGGGTGTTGGCTTTCTATCCTTGGAACCTTGCTAATATCTCAGACAATTGGCCTGTTGTTTAGCCAGTGCTGCAGGCCTTTTGTGAATTTTGGTTAAAAAAAATAATAAAAGAATGACTAATTGAGCATGAGCAATGCTGGTGAGACTGTAGTCCATTGTGTAACTATTGAGAGCAAAATTTGCATTCCTAGAAAAGCTTGTTCACGGTCAAAATATAGGGCACTCTCTTTATTGCTCATGGGAAAACATGTACTATATATTCAGCTCAGGATGCTATTTAAAAGAATCAACTTTATAGAAAGTGACATTTTCTTTGCTTGGAACACTGAAGTCAGATTGAAACCCTGGTTTGCTTGGCAACAGAAGTGAATCTTTCTTATTCAGGCAAGTATCGCGGGGGCTATTTTAAGTCTGTCAAGCACACGCACAATGATTTGTGTGCTGAAGTGGCTTCTTTTAAGATTGTTTAGCACTGTGACATGGCCAAATCTTTTGAAGGGGAAGGCTACAGTCCTATGTTATATAACTATCTGCCTCTTCTGTGTGCTAGAGAGCACCCGCCAATTGTCTCTCTCTTATTTCAAAAATATATTTGTCTGTGGCTTTTTTCCTGAGATGTGTAAGTCAAGCAGAAGATAAAGTAGGTATCTAACAATGTTCAGAGAAATCATGACTTCTAGGTAACTCTTAAATATAGTCAGTTGTATACTGAGTACATGTACAGTATAAATACAGTATGCTGAGCTTTTGTATGTGTGCATGTTTTATATAAATGTATAATAGATTAAGTTGCTCTCTGTATGTGCATTCTGTTGTAGGTAGGATAATCTGTTTTTTTGGTCTATTTTGGTGTGAAGATTCAAGTCTGACTCATCGATGAATGGGGGATAGTGGTTCCTTTGTCCATCTTCTCTGTTTAGACCAGTGTTTCTCAAATGCAGCCCCTGTGGCCGCATGCGGCCACCAGGGGGTTTTCTTACGGCCACAGCCTCCTGGGCAGTGATTAGGGGGGTGGGGCGGACGCAAAGCAGCGGCCCCTCCCCAGGGGCCACCAGGAGTGGTTTGGCCCTGCCCCCCCTTTGGAGAGACACAAGCTGGAGGAACAGGCAGCCAGTGAGTTCCCCACCTTCCCAGGGGCAGTGGGATCGGGCTTCAGCCCTCAGGTGACAGGCTCCAGCCACGGGGCTTCGGGCTCTGTCTCCTGGGCATGGGGCTTTGGGCTCCAGCCCCAAGCTCATTCCCCCATCACCTTTGCCCCCCACTGCTTCCCCCAGTGCCCCATCACCCCTGGCCCCTGCTGCCTCTGTACCTACCTCCCTATCCAAGGCTTAACTTGTCCCTGGGTTTGCCGGGGCTGACTAAGTCTGTTGTGAAAAGTGATATTTGTATGTTTGTTAATGTAACTTTTCACAGCACACTTAATAGCTAGCAAGTCTTTAAACAACAACAACCAAAAAAAGCAACAGAAACAATAAGAAAAATGACAAGAATGGTCAAAGCACTTGATTTGTGTTTCTATTCTGTTTAGGTCCAATAAAGAATAGAGACAACTGTACACTATTTTTATTATTGAGTCTGTTTAAAAAAAAAAAAAAACCACCCTATATAGATAGATTACAATGATTTGGACATGTACCTGTGCAAATTTATTTCTTTTTTCTAAAGTTAATTAAGTATTTTAGGAAAAATTGTCACAGCAAGCATTGGTGGCTGCACTCTGAGGTCACGAAAAAATTTGTTTTGAGAACCCCTAGTTTAGACTAAGGCTAGGTCTACACTGGCGGGGGGGCGGGGATCGATTTAAGATACGCAAATTCAGCTATGCGAATAGCGTAGGTGAATTCGACGTATCCGATCCGACTTACCCTGCTGTGAGGACGGCGGCAAATCGACCGCCGCGGCTCCCCTGTCGACGGCGCTTACTCCTACCTGGGTTGGTGGAGTATGCGCGTCGATTCGGGGATCGATTGTCGCGTCCCGACGAGACGCAATAATTCAGTCCCAGAGAGATCGATTTCTACCCGCCGATCCAGGCGGGTAGTGAAGACAAGCCCAAAGAGAGTTCTTCGGGGCCCAGAGTGACTGTCTGCACTGTGTATGTACAGTGCCTAGCACAGTGGGGCCCAAATCTCAATTGTGGCTTTTAGGTGTTAGTGTCATACAAATCAATTAAAATAGTAATCTTTAAATGTTGTAGTTTGGGATCCTATTCTGCAACCCTTACACAGGCACAAGCACTCTACTCCTGCCGATAGGCAAAGCAAGCATCTGTTTAAGTACTTGGCAGAATTGTGCCATTAAGGGGCTACTGCGTAGTCGCTGGGATCCTTGCGTGAATGAGGGTTTAGGCCAGAGGTGGGCAAACTATGGCCCACGGGCCACATCTGGCCCGCGGGACCCTCCTGCCCGGCCCCTGAGCTCCTGGCCCGGGAGGCTACCCCCGGCCCTTCCCCTGCTGTTCTCCCTCTCCCACAGCCTCAGCTTGCTCCGCTGCCAGCGCAATGCTCTGGGCGGTGGGGCTGTGAGCCTCTGGGGCAGCGCAGCTGCAGAGCCCGGCCTGACCCAGTGATCTGTGCTGTACGGTGGCAACGGTGTGGCTGGCTCCAGCCGGCCAGTGCGGCTGTAATGCCGCCAGCCACTAGTGCTCCAGGCAGCGCAGTAAGGGGGCAGGAAGCGGGGGGGGAGGTTGGCTAGAGGGCAGGGGAGTTCAGGGGGGTGGTCAGGGGGTGGGGGTGTGGATAGGGGTCAGGGCGGTCAGAGGACGGGGAACAGGGGGGTTGAATGGGGGCAGGAGTCCCAGGGGAGCAGTCAGGAAGGAGGGGGAGTTGGATGGGGCGGCGGGGGGCTGTCAGGGGCAGGGGTTCTGAGGGCAGTCAGGGGACAGGGAGAAGGGATGGTTGGATGGGGCAGGGGTCCCGGGCGGGGGGGGCGGGGCACGACCCACTCCCCTAACCGGCCCGCCATACAATTTCCGAAACCCGATGCAGCTCTCAGGCCAAAAAGTTTGCCCACTTCTGGTTTAGGCCCTTAGTAACTGCTAAATGGGAAACGTGGATTGAACAGCAAGGTGGACTTCTTGTCTTCAGGCCAGCACTGGCTGGGTGGAACAGTGTAGAGGAATGGGGTTCTGTTTTGATATGAGCCAAACTTTCTTCAATATTTCTTTTTCCTTCTGTGAAGGAGAGAGAGGAGCAGGGAAGAGTGTTGAAAGGGAAGTGTTGCCATCTTGGATGTTGAAAATGAGCAGGGAGTGCTCAATAACTCTGTTTATTTCTGCTTTAAAAGAAAGTACATGAGGTACTAGAAGTGCTCCTATGCATGGTCCGACTACAAAATTCAAACCCATTAGATGCCAGTTTTCTGGCATCTGGAATTTCCAAATTAAATTGTTTTTGCCACTAGTCATGATTAATTTGCAGTTTTCACCTTGCATTTTCAGGATTGCACATAAAGAGAAACTTTGAGGAAAAACAGGAAGAGAGGAAATGGAAAGTATATTCTGCAGTGCTTCTCTCCTTTATGACCTCTGCAGCTGAAATAACATAGCACAGTGCTGCATTTTATCACCTGTTTTCCATATCAGCTCAGTGGCTGCAGAAAGAAAATATACAGTGAAAATGTGTGAGCAGCTTATACCAATTAGTATCCGAGCAGCTGGCACACCTCTGCAAGCAAAAAGCAGCTACTTGTTGCAGCACCAGGCAGGAACATTCATTAAGAAAGCATTGGAGAATCAATCTGGCATCCTATGAGGTTATTTTGCTTGCTTTCCCCATGAGAATGAGCCTGGCAAAGATTGTCAAGCTTGGGTACCAAATTTAGTGTCCTAACATATTATTCAGTCACCCTAAATGAAAGTGGCCCTATTTTCAGAAGTGCTGACCACCTCCACCCATCCCATTGAGTTCACTAGAAATTGAAGATGCTCAACACCTTTGAAAATCAGGTCAAACTTATATTTAGGGGAGCATAAATAAGGATTTAAGAGACTAATTTTAGGCACCCAAGTTTGAAAATTTTGGCCATTATTTTTTCTTGCAGAGAGACAGAGGCATCTGTTCCACTTTCACCCTTCAGAGGTTGAACAAGTATAGCAGAAAAATAAAGTTTTGGACGGTTTCCTTGGGAAACATCCCATCCCAAGCGGCACAGGATTGGTTGAGGCTATTGGTCTGCCACATGTATGCTTTCCTGTGTTTCTGCTGATCAAGAGGTGGAAACAATTAAGATGCTGCTTAGGAAATTACCATTAGCGTAATTACAAGTCCTGATGGCTGATTCATCTTACACAGTTTCTCACAGGGACAAAGTAGTGTTATGACTTTACTCTAAATTCTTGCCAAAAGTTGTTACAGTGCTTGAGCTTCATATAAATCGGTAAATTTGTTTCCACAACTTTATTTTCAAAACCTGTGACCTACAAGGAAAGGTTATGTTGTATACTTGGGATGTGAAAAAAAAACCATAGGTTTTATTTTCACAGAAGAAACCTTTCTGAAATTCCCCTAGGATATCTGTTTCCTTTGGAGAAAAATCTAAATTTCAGACTATTTAAGTACAAAAGATATCCAAATAGATCAATTTGCCTGCTACAGGAGAAGGCTAGGTACTATATGGGGTGAGATTTCATTACAGCTTAAACCAAAGGCGGCACGCGAGCTGATTTTTCAGTGGCACTCACACTGCCTGGGTCCTGGCCACTGGTCCAGGGGGCTCTGCATTTTAATTTAATTTTAAATGAAGCTTCTTAAACATTTTAAAAACCTTATTTACTTTACATACAATAGTTTAGTTATATATTATAGACTTATAGAAAGAGAACTTCTAAAAAATGTTAAAATATATTCCTGGCACGCAAAACCTTAAATTACAGTGAATAAATGAAGACTCGGCACACCACTTCTGAAAGGTTGCCGACCCCTGGCTTAAACAGTGTGGCAATCTGCATCAAGTTTAAATTTTCTTTTTTCACCTTCAAGGTCCTTCATAATTTGACTAACTTCAGCTTCTATGTCCTTCCTTCCTTATCTGCTCTTATTCCTTATTGCATCTTCCCATCTTCACACTGCCAGATTGTATGCTTCTTCCAAACAGTATCGATGCTTTCTTCCGCACATGGAATGCCCTTACTGAACGAGTCTGGAGGGCCCAAACCCCCTCCTCCTTCTAATCCCTTCTACAAGAATGTGAACTAATAACGGGCAAATAAATGGGCAAAGCAAATAATTAATTAATGGAGATAGGCTATCTCCTAGAACTGGAAGGGACCTTGAAAGGTTATCGAGTCCAGCCCCCTGCCTTCACTAGCTGGACCAAGTACTGATTTTGCCCCAGAACCCTAAGTGGCCCCCTCAAGGATTGAACTCACAACTCTGGGTTTAGCAGGCCAATGCTCAAACCACTAAAAATCACTATATGTTTTATTTCTGCCTTCACCGTTTGTGTGTGGCTTGCTTTTTTAGATTGTGAGCTCTTTGGAGCAGGGACTGCATCTTATTATGTTTGGAAAGCATCTAGCCTCTTGTGGGTAATCCTAGTAATGATCAGCACCCTACCAACAGCTGAGCCACTGAATTTAGTTCTCATTATAATTCCCTTATTAATTGCATATATCTGCTCCCCATAGCCCAGGGCTCAATAATGAGGGTAAATATTAAAAGAGGGCATTGCGGACTCCGTCCTCTGGACAAATCTTGGTCTAATTTATAGTTAAAAACCTGGCCTTTAGAAATGCATTTAACTGTTCTGCCAATGTAAAATATAATTATCAGGATGAGGAGTAGACTGTACATCGGTGGTAGGCAGGGAAAAATTAGGATCGAAATAGCAAGAATACCCTGAAAAGTCATTCTTGGTTATTTCCCCAACAGTGCCTTTGAATCACTGCGGGGATCTCTGTTCCCGTTTAATAGTGGTAGCAAAAAGGAAGTAGGCAGAGCAGCTGGGTTTTGGAGCTTGGGGTGAGCAGAGGTTAGGAGGTACTTGGGAGACTGAGGTGCATTCTAAAGGATCAGTAATATAATATTTAGCACTTCCAAAGAGCTCCAGGTATTTTGAAAACATTAGTGAATGTAGTGACATGGTGACGTAGCCCCGTTGACTACAGTGGAGCTGTGCTGATTTACACCTGCTGAGGTCTAGCTGTTAGAGTTCTCACATATACATGGCCATCCCATTTTTTGGGTGCCCCTTCCAATTTTCAAAACCAGCAATTACACAGAACCATTAAAATCCACAGCCACCCATCCGTACGCTCACAATTCACCCCCATCCCATATTGCCATTATTCCATTATTCCCCAGGTAACAAATTCCTCCCTGACATCCTCATCTCAGCCTCTCCCCCCCCCCCCCCCCAATAAAATAAACATAAAATGGACAGTTTTACAGTGGGTCTGGAAGGCTAACAAATCCCTGGGAGTGAAGGCGCATTGCAGAATCTAAGGGCCCTCATAGAGAGTGCCTGGGCAGCAGCTCTCTCTGTTCTATATTAAGGAATCTCCACCTTGAGTGCCTCCACTGATTGTAACTGCAGTAGTGTGGAGCAAGAAGAGAGGGGGTCTGCTGGGTAGCCTAGACCCATGTTATTTAATGGTTCAAACAAACATCTTGAACTCAACCCAGATGCCCACAGACTGCCAGTGCAGCTCCCAGAACACTGGTATAATGTGCTCCCGGTGCAAAACACCACATACCAGGCAGGGCTGGATTTACACCTTATGTGCCACTAGGCACAGCATCTTCTTCATCGTCTCCTCCCTCTTCCCCCTCCTCCCGCCCCCCAGCCTACAGCTGACCTTTGTGTTTTCTGTAAAAAATGAAATGAAAAGAAATATAAACACAGCCTCCCCAGGAAGGCACAAGACCCTCTGCCATGCATGGTGCTCCCTGCCTGAGCTGGGGCGCAGCCCACCTGTCCCAGGCGAGATGCAAGGGGGGACTGTACCTCTCCACAAGGCGAATGGTCCCTGGGTGTCTTCCATCCCTCCTGCAGCCCGATGCAGCAGCCGTGCTCTGGCTCTGCCTGTGCAGGTGAACAGGCTGCTGGTCACGCTCCTCCCTCTCTCTTCCGTGCATGGGGCAGAGGCAGCGGGCGGGCGAGATTGGGAAAGGGCTGGGATGCTCCCAGCTCCTTCAGCAGCTGCCCTGACCGTCCGCGGCTCACAGCGCGGGCTGACTCAGACGCTCATCCTGCTCCAGCCCCACATGCTGGGCAGCCACCAGCCCATGCCAGGAACCTGGCTGCCCACGGGGGAGCTGTATGTATTAACTTTTAGGCACCCCTAAAATGCTGGTGCCCCTAGGCACATGCCTACTGTACCTAATTGGAAATCCAGCCCTGATAGGCAATTTGCCATGTTCCAGCCTAAGCGCAACTTCTGAATGGGCCCAAGTACAGTGGTCTAATCTCAGGGTGGCAAAGACTTTGATACGCTGGAGAGACGACAACACAGAGAGGTTAAATAATTTGTCCAAATCACACATAACGTCTGTGGCAGACCTAAGAACAGATCTCAGTTCTTCTCATTCCTGGTCTGTGTGTTAGCCGCAAAACTATCTTTCCCTTCAACGAGTATTAGGCCACATGGCTTCAGGTTTTTTGTTTTTTTTTGCCACATAGGAGAACTCCAGGTTAGCTAAACCACTGAAGGTAATAAATGTGGTGTGTAAAGGGACATCAGGTTAATTAGTTTGCTCAGTGAAGCCATGTCAACCCAAACCTGACTGATACTGATAGGAGGAAGAATGTCGTGAGCCAACTGAGTTTAAGTTCTTTGTTAAGTCAGTGTTTGTTCCTTAGCTTCATTTCAGTTCAGTATTAATGACTGATGAGGCGAATAGAGGCACTGAGCCAAACACATGCAACCTATGTATACTTTTCAGAGCTGCCTAATCCAGCTATGTCATAAGTGTTGTTTGCTGTGTATGCAGGGTAGGTTTTTCAAAAGTGCTGTGCTGTCACTGATGTTAGGCCAATGATAGATTGGCACTTTTGAAAATTTTGCTTAGAATGTGCAAACATTTACCTGCATTAAAAACCATTTGGGACTAAGCATGATCAACAAATACGAAATGCTCTTACAACTGAATGTCCACTGCCTTGTCCCTTAGGTAGTCATTTCTCCCTGTGCAAAATGAGCCTAAAACTCTACCAGCCAGATTTGGTAGCATTTTACTTACACTTTGCATCAGTGGACACAAAATGCAAGGCAGTGGAGAATCTGGCCCCTACCATATAGGTCTGGACTCAAATGCAAGGAACTGAAGAAAAGAGAACTGGAAGTGATATTAATGATGGGGGACTTTTGCATATAAGTGACACTTTTGGGGATGACTCCCATAACTGAAATGTTGATGCTGATGGGAAGGAGTCTGTGATAGGTGGTGGGAGAGGAGAGTTAGAAGAGGTGGCATTGTGTGCCCAAGGTGCGTACAGTGCCAGTGAGCTGATGTCTGTATAAAGACCTGATCCTGTGAACCTTTACTCAGGATTTGTCCACACACAAAGTCGCACCAGATGAACTAAAGGTCTGATTATTATTTTTTTAAGCCAAATTAGTTAAACCTTTGTATATCCCTGGAAGGTGCAAGCCAAACTGACATAAACCAGGCTTAAACTTGATTTAAGAGGGTCCATCAAGGGGTTTGCACTGGTTTAACTAAACTGGTATAAGCCAATCAGTGCATGCTGTGTAGACAAGGCCTTGCACAAGTAAGGCCATGCCTACGTGAGGGAATGTTGTGGGATTGGGCTTTACATTATTTTTTTTCCAGGACTTTGCTTCATTTACTGTCTGTGAAGCACTGGATATACAAGTGGTTCTATGATGACATCCAAAATACAGCATTGCCTTAGTGTATATTAATTCCCAGAACTAAGTAGTTTGGAAATGAAGTGATTGGCAGTCCAATGGTGTACAGTAAATAAACCACATTGAATTGTGTCTTAAATTCTTATTTTAAATAATTTATTCTTGAGTCCATTTCTGAAACTTCAAATGAAAATAATTATTCATCACCTGGTGGTAGGATAAAAAGTTACCATTGCATTTTTATCCTTGTAGCCAAAGTATTTACTCCTAGCCAGAGCCACATTTGCTGTAGTAATCCCTCACTTTTTTTTTAAATGTCACCAGTGTGGGATTTCCCCAGACTTGAAAGCAGGGAAATTGAATGTTTTTTGTAATTTGATATTTGTTTGTTTTACCAGTGAAAGAGTCAAGTAGCAGGGGGGAAAAAAACAACCTGTGAGACAGGTCTCCAGACCTATCTGAAAGCCTACACCTAGATGTTTCCAGCATGGGATGTCACGTGCTCAACTAAAACAACAGTTGATGGTGACATTAAGGCTGGACTTTGGCCCTTGGCTGAAGCTAGGCTTGACCCCTGCAAGCTGTGTGTGCAAGTTCTTTCTCCCTACACAGAGCCCCGCTGAAGTCAGTGGGGCTCCACGTGGACACAAGGTTCCACCCATACGGAGTTCATTGCTGCATTGGGACCTTTTGCTACAGTTGCACAGCATTTCAAGAGTGCTAATGCTAGGTGTAAGCTGTTAAGGTTATAGGGAACGTTGCAGCGTGAATATACAGTGCAACAGTACTAATTTTATTTATGCACAGCCATACTGGAGGGGCAATATAGAAAAACAGGATGATGCCATGATGTTATAGTTTGTCAAATAGTGCTACATGTCACCAGGGATGTACGAGGATCTAGGGGAAGAGGCTGTTGTAGTGCATGAGAGTTACACTAAAACCCAAAGGGACAAAGTTACAATTGATGGAAGAAACTTTTAGTTTGTTCTGCTTTCATTTTCACTGCTTCCATGGTAAATCTGTGGTCAGGCCGGGGGTGTCTTGCACTCAGGATCCTGTCTGGTTTTTATCCCGTAGTAACACAGTAACCTCTCTTATATAAATGTTTGAAATTGAGGCTTTTCGCTTTAGTTAGACTCAGAAATGCACAAGTCTGACGTGTATTTGTCTCTTTGTAGTGCTTCCACCTCTCACTCGGACCAGTCAGTGCATACAAAATCTGCTTCGGTTGTGTCATCGGATTCTGTCTCCACCTCCACAGACAACTTTTCTCCAGATTTGAGGGTACGTATTCCCTGTTTTGAGGCTACAGTGAGATCCCCAGTACATTGTTTGGTGGTGGCGTAAGACTTCAGCCTCCAGATTAATAGCACAGTTTATTTAGCAGGAGCTGGGGAGGGACACAGAACCCAACAGCTGACATAGGAGTTAGTTTGATCTCTACACCATTGCTTCCTTTGTTACTGAAAAAACAGTCTTGTAAGTGGTCCCACATTTGGGACCAGACTTTCAAAAGAGTTCAGCTTCCAAGAGTTCAGTCCACCTAAATAAGGGCCGGATTCAGCACCCAGCTGCTCTCACAGCACCTTATTTTGGTGCCTAGATGGAAGCTGATCCTCTGAAAATCTGGCCCCATTTGTGAGCATTGAACTCTTGAAATATCTGGCTGTTAACATCTGTCTTAAAATAGTTTGCACTGGAATGATCACTGACAAATACTAGCTGGTACTCCCAGTAATATAGACTTCTCCTCCAATAAAGACCTCTTAAATCAAAATGTCAAACTTGGGTACCTAGAGCCAGGCAACTAAATCCATAACTGGACACCTAAACACGTGGTCTGATGGCCTGGATGCTGAAATGTACCTGCAGTTCATACTGAAACCAGTGGGATTTGTGGGAATATCCAGACCAATGAGGGGCTGTGTCACCACTTGCCCTGCAACTTGGGGTGCCTCACAATACTTTGCAGCTGTAGCTTCCACCTGGGCCGCTCACAAACAGCCTGCCAGCATGCAGGTCACACCCCAAGTGTGTGTATGGCTACAGCTCTGGTCCAGCAACTCTGACCCCAGCTGCCTGACAGCAAACACCAGCCACACTCTGGCTTCCACCAGCCTTGGTAATTAATTACCGGGTGATCCAAACATACTCCCAGTCTCCAATTTTCCCCCAAATCTGTGTGTTCTGCACTGTCCAGCCTTCTCCTGGACAACCTAGACATATTAGGTCCATTGCCTTTCTACGGGGATCAACATACAACAGTTTGCTACCTTAAATGAAATTATGCAAACATTTCACAACACTGGTTTAATTTTAATAAAACAAATGCATTTAACTACAAGGAGATATGTTTTAATTGAATAAAAATATAAGCCATAAAGTCAGAAATGGTTACAAGAGAAATAAAGATAAAATGCTTCCTAGTACTAAACTTAACAAATTAGATTTTGTTCAAGGTGAAGTCCCTTACCACGTTTTTCCATTAACATTGCTGACCCAACTCTCAGGCCAAGATCTGCTCCCAAAGTCCAATGGCTGTTTCTTTTGTCGTCTTAAGTGAAAAAGAGAGATGGATAGGGAGAGAGAACTTGGTGTGTTTTTGCCCCTCACTTTTATAGTTCAGTCACACTTTGAAATGCATTTTCCTGAGGGTTACCTTACCCCTAGTTAAAGTTCATTCCAAGGGTAAAGAAGACGACGGTGAAAGAGGACGCACACTGTTTCTTCTCACCTCTGTTTGCTGAAAAGCAGATCTTTCTTGTCTCCTGTCTTCCCCCTCTTGATATCTGAGGACCCTGTTCACAACTTATACGTAAACTGAGGTAAACACACATTTCTGTGTTTAAGACTGGCTTGACCAGTCCTAATTGGGACTACGTGGGTTTGAACCTGTGCTACCAACATTATTCAGGGGGAATTCCTGACTTTACATATAATGTTGCTACACACATTTCATCATGGTATTATTGACCAGTGAGTTATTAGTTTTCAAATGATACCTCACAAGGCGTATTTTGTAAAAGATTATTACAATGGGTGCTCAGCACTTTTGAAAATCAGACCATTTATTTCGGTACTTAAAATTGGTTACACATTTGTTTAAAGTGTGTACTGGTTTGAGATAGATTTTCATGTACCTATAATGGGGGATATTGGTAGAACCATTAATAGCTTTCAAAGTGTGGCCACTACTTTGTAGTTAAGTTAATATCATTTTCATTATTTTTAGTATTTATTATTTATATGACAATAGCATCCAGATGCCTCAGTCAAGATCATGGGCCCATTGTGTGAGATGCTCTGAGAACCTGTATGAAGACATGGTTTCTGCCCAAAGAAGAGCTTAAAGTATTGCCAAAAGTATTTAAAAAAATCATGCATCTTCCTTAAAAACCATGGGATTTTTAAAAAATAGGGATTCACTTATTTTCCTTCTAGTTTCTTTTCTATTCAGCGTTCATGTTCTCAAGCTTGTCTGCAAATATAAGGTCTAGAAACTTCTTTTTTTTTTTTTAAATGAAAGCTGAGATTCTCATCATCAACAAAACTCCAGGAACTGGGGCTATAAAACAAACACCATATGCTCACAATCAAATTGTAAGAGTTGGCAAAAGCAATACAGGCCTTTTTCGTTTTTATACTGTGGCTTGTGTTAAGTTTAGTCTCAGTGCTGTTTTGGCGAGTGTAATTTTTTCCACGACTGGTATCTTTCCACAGCTAACAGAAAATCCCCTAGTTTTACTATTACAAGGACTTGATTGTTTCCATTTGAAGAAGGTACTTGACTCTTTGAGGCTTCTCAGCCATTTGTACTTAAACATTAGGCTGCCGTTTGAAAATTAAACATATGTTCCTATTTTCTGATGATAATTTTCATGTCTTTAGTATCTTCCATCTGAGAGTCTCCATCTGCAACACAAGCACATGAATTCATCCTCACAACAACCCGATAAGGCAGATAAATATGTAAATCTATAGCTTCCCCCACTGCAAAATAGGGATGTTGAAATAAGGAAGTTAAATGATTTATTCATTTTCAGAACTGGGATCAGATCACAAGACATTCTGATTCCTCGTCTCATTGCTTAGACCATGCCTAAGATTGGAAGCTCTATTACAACTTTAACTGCAATTATATCAAATTCTTATTCATTCCCTCAATTCAGACCATGCAACTCCCACTTAAATTAACCAATGTTTGATTTGTATGTGTGCATGCCGGTGTGTGTGTGTATGTATGTATTGTGACGTTGCATTCTATATGATTTTATGAAAATATGCTAATAAGTGTAAATATAATGTAACTGGAATATGCTTCATGCAAAAGGTTTCTTGTACGGTATTATTACAAAGCTTATAATCTACTGAGTGTGGTCATCCTATTTGTATGAATGTATCACTCTTGTATCTGAAACGAGAAATATGAAATGTAACGCTGAGGTCCTATTGTAGTTATGCAAAGTGTAGGCCATTAATGGTGGTTTGGAATCTAGATGGCTTCCATCAACGAGGACAATTGACTGTGGATGGCTCTGTTTGCTTGCAGGTCTTCCTGTGAGTCAGGCTGGGAGGAATGAGGGTTTGAAGTCTTACAGTGACATGTGATCATGTCACCTGAACTGGAATCCATCTTTAACCTGGTGCTTTTCCATTTAGAAGGAGGGGTGGGAACCCAGAGAGGGACAAAGGAGTCCCGCCTTGTGCAAAAGATATATAAGGGGGTGGAACAAAGGGGGTTGCAGTCATGAGAAATCCCCTAGCTACCACCTGAGCTGGAACAAGGGCTGTACCAGGGGAAAGGATTGTGCTCAGACTAGGAAGGCGTCCAGTCTGTGTTAGAAGCTTATTAAAACATCTCGGAGGGTGAGATTTTCATCTGTAATTACTTTCTTACTGTATTAGGCTTAGACTTGCGTGTTTTATTTTATTTTGCTTGGTAATTCACTTTGTTCTGTCTGTTATTACTTTAAACCACCTAAATCCTACTTTTTGTACTTAATAAAATCACTTTTTACTTATTAATTAACCCAGAGTATGTATTAATACCGGGGGGGGGGGGGGATGGGACAGCTGTGCATATCTCTCTATCAGTGTTATAGAGGGCGAACAATTTATGAGTTTATCCTGTATAAGCTTTATACAGAGTAAAATGGATTTATTTGAGGTTTGGACCCCATTGGGAGTTGGGCATCTGAGTATTGGAGACAGGAACACTTCTTAAGCTGTTTTCAGTTAAGCCTGCAGCTTTTGGGGGATGTTGTTCAGACCTGGGTCTGTGTTTGTAGCAGGCTAGTGTGTCTGGCCCAAACAGGCAGGGCACTGAAGTCCCAAGCTGGCAGGAAGAATGGGTTCAGCGGTACTCTCAACGGCAGTCCCAAAGGGGATTTCTGTGATCCAATCCGTCACATGTATGTATTCATTCATTCTTGGGCTAAAACTACACAGATGATTGAGAGATGAGTGGAAAAAGCAGTAATGGACATGAAAAAGAAATTTCTATTGACCTCTTTTCATCAACTGAAAGAATTCTCTTTAAATGGTTACTCTACTTTTCTGTCCTAATGCACAAGTTTAATGGAGATCAGCAAGTACCGTTGCCATTGAAAATGCTGTAAACACCTACTGTTATCTTGGAGATTATCTTCCACAAATGGAAAATCAAGCAGTACTTAACAGATTACTAAATACTGCTCTTTTAGGATCCAATCCTCTAAAGTGCCTGGTGTTTTTACCTTCCATTCACTGAATTGGATGCTGAGGTCACTCAGCACCTTAGAGAAGGGGGCCCATCAGTGGTACTGCTTTAACGAAGCCCGTGTCATGAAAGGAGGAATTATCAGTAAGTTTACTAAACAGCCAATTTTATTTTCATTAATACCACTTTTGATCCCTTGTGTTTTGATTGCACCAGAGAATGTATTTTCCCAATAATTCCCTCTTGAGCAATTATCATGGTGGAAGGAATTCTGCATCTGTGTCTAAATCTGAGATTGTGAAATCTGGTTTGTATGCTGGTACTTTTCCATCTCTTGGACCTTGCTAGCTGACCTTTTGATTTCCAGCTTCTCTTCTTACCAGAAGTGGTGTGGTGTTACCTTATTTTAGTGACAACATTGGCAGCTGTCTTGGCAGATATGTCCTCTCAAGTTTCATACATCTGTAGGTTTTTTTGGTTTGTTTTTATTTTTTGCTGACCACAAAAAAGACGGAAGAGTTTGCTCAATGGCTCAGTTAATTAAATCAGAACCAGCAGGCAAAGGGGTTAAATATGCCACCCCTCTTAGGTTTTTTGGCCAGTAAGAGTGAGCATATTTTCAAAGAACCCAGCCTTGTTCTAGATTTTCTTTTTTTCTTTAGTGCATAGTGGTTTCTGCTGCAATAGCTAGTACTTAACTGCATGCTTTTGTGTTTCTATAAAAAAAATAAATAGATTCTCCCCTCCCCCCATAAAATGCAACATTAGGGATGGGTATTTAAACACACACATTCAAAAATAAGGTCACCATGGCAGCATCACCTCAGCTACATTATATATACTTCAGCCAAAATGTACAGACTTATTTAGAAGTATGGGGGAGGGAGGAAGGTGGCTTTTAAAATCTAAATAATCTTTACAATCCTCACACTATATCACACGCACGCAATCCTCACACTATATCACACGCACACTTCAATTCCTAATTTCCCCCAAATGCCACTTCTCCTACTGTAGCCCAAGGGCAGGGAGTAAGAGAGTTAGGCTTGCCTACACTACAGAGTTTTTGTCGACAAAAGTCAGCTGTCATCAACAAAACAGTAGAGGTGTACACATTACAAAGGTCCTCCTGCCAACAAACTTTCTCACTTTGCCGACAAAGTAAAACCACCTTAATGAGAGGCATAGAGCTTTTTGCAGCAAAGTTACATTGACAAAGTGTCAGTGTAGACACTGGTTGGTTATGTTGCTGTAAATGGCCTCCAGGAGGCGTCCCACAATGCCCATCCTGACTGCTCTGGTCAGCAGTTTGAACTCTGCTGCCCTGCACCCAGGTACACAGGCTTCTGTCCCTCCCCCTTTAAAGGCCCGGGAATTTTTAAAATTCCACTTCCTGCTTGCTCAGTGTGGACAGCTCACATCGCATCTTCCCAGCTGACCATGGCAGATTCACGAAGCAAACACTCTCCTGCTTAGAGCACACCTGAGTTGTTGGATCTGCTGGTACTGTGGGGAGAAGAGGCTGTTCAGCCCCAGCTCTGCTCCAGCCATAGGAACTTAGATACCTATGGTCAGATTTCTCCTGGCATGTTGGATAAGGGCTACAAACGAGACACATATCGGTGCCCTGTGAAGATAAAGGAGCTGAGGCAGGCGTACTGTCTGCAAAGGCCTATACTTTAAGAATTTAGGTGTATTCTTATCACTTAGCTAGTTATAGAGGTATAAAAGAAAGAATCAAAATCACTGTCTGCTGGTGTAAGGGCCTTTTCGTACTGTGACAGGCTGAGGCCCTGTTCTTAGGCTAAGGCCTTTGGCGAAGCAGCAGAGGCAGCCATAAACTGGGAAGTGTATGGTCACATCCTCACATCCCAAACTAGTCACATTGAAATAAGGTGCTATTGGCTGTTAGGAATATCAGGACAGGATTGTATTCCTATCACCTCCAGAGAAAGGGAAGAGCCTAGAAGATGTAAAAGGAAACTTGATTTGATAGCATCCTGTCTGGCAAGAACTCACTTATCAATAGCTGGGATGTGAAATCCTCATTTCTATATTGTTCTATCACTGTAGTCTCCACTTCCCTATTGTTTGTCTGTATAATCTCTGTCTGGTTCTGTGATTGTTTCTGTCTGCTGTATAATTAATTTTGTTGGGTGTAAACCAATTAAGGTGGTGGAATATAATTAGTTAAATAATCATGTTACAATATGTTAGGATTGGTTAGTTAAATTTCAGTAAAATGATTGGTTAAGGTATAGCTAAGCAGAACTCAAGTTTTACTATATAGTCTGCAGTCAATCAGGAAGTAAGGGGGGGAATGGGAACAGGGAATGGGGGCGGGGGAATTGGAATCATGGTTCACTAAGGGGGAGGGGAGAATGGGAACAGGGAGTGGGAACAGGGACACAGGCAAGGCTCCGTGGTGTCAGAGCTGGGAAGGGGAACACTGAGGAAGGAAACTAGAATCATGCTTGCTGGAAGTTCACCCCAATAAACATCAAATTGTTTGCACCTTCGGACTTTGGGTATTGTTGCTCTCTGTTCATGCGAGAAGGAGCAGGGAAGCGAGAGGGTGAAGGAATAAGCCCCCTAACACCTACCAGAAGGCAAGGGAGTCAAACCGTTGATCTGGTGCTGTGGCGAAGACCTGCTGCTTCTATAAGGAGCTGGACACCATGCTCAGTGGCAAGCCCACCTCCGCCACCAAGAGCCCTCTGAATACTTCGGCAGGGCTGGAGACCGCGGATAGTGGACTCAACCGCGAGGACAAAGCTGTGGATGAGAAGGTCGAGTTGGAGGATGATATGGAGCACACGGCAGGGTCGTCTGGTGGTGCAGTGAGTCAGGACCTTTTTTTCCCACTCTGGAGGGATCCAGTCAGTCCCAGCAGTCCGTCTCTGGTGCACATGAGGCAGGAGAGGAGAGTCTGGTAAGTGATCTTTTGATGCTGCTCGGTTACATGAGGTAGAGCTATCCTTTGCTCTATATATTCTAGAAGAGGGTGAAGGGATAGGAATGTACATGATTAGCTGTGTTTGTGTGCTTCACATTCCCCTGTGCAGCTAAGCAGTGCAGTGGAACAGTGTGTTAATGCACACTTAGATTTCACGGGAATCTTCCAGAGAGATCTCTAGGAAACTTTCCTGGAGGTACTCGCCAATCTTCTTCTGGAGGTTCCTTGGCAGAGCTTCCTTGTTCCTTCCCCACATTGTAGAAAACTTTCCCATGCCATTCGGCAATCACTTGTGCAGGGACCAAAGTGGCACACAGGCAAGCAGCATAGGGACCTTGTCTGATGCCACACGCATGCAAGAGATGCACCCTTGCATCCTTGCTTACCCTCAGGAGTGACATATCAACTTCAATGACCCCCACCTGTGGATAATGGTGTCTGAATTTACAATATTGTCCCTCGTCGCCTGCAGTGATCCCGTTAAAAAAACATCAAGATCCTTTGCCCCATCTTCAGTGCTCTACGCTCCCCCTGGGCTGAACTCACCATGTTCAGGGTGTTCGCCGAGCTGTGTGCTTGCCAACGGACAGTGAGAAACTGATTCATATTTTTAAAATAGGTGCATTTTACTATAATGATTCGATGCTGTGCGTGCACTAACAATCATGCTTCTGTTTATTGTTTCTTGTACTTCTGCAGATGTGGCCTTCATAGGAACCCTACACACCAGCGGAGCACCTCCGCCAGTTAAGGAAGAGACCAAGGAGGACATGTTTCGAGAGGTGCTCCAATCCTCAGAGGCCAAAAAAATGGAATGCGGGGCGTAGAGAGAAACTTTAAAAGAAAATGATAGAATAGTACAGAAAGGAGGAGCAAACTGAGATGTTGAAGTTTCTAATCAAGCTGCAGGCTGAATTCATACGTGCTCACGCCCTCCCTCCCCCTGCAGCTGATACAGAACTACTTTCCATGCCATCCCCAAACTCCTCCCACACATTCCTTGCAACATCCCAGCCTGTCTCAGTACCTTGTTCACTCTACTCCTTCGGACAGATTCCAAAATGATAGCTGGACTTACATGCAGCTATAAGAGCCCACACTGCCCTTCATTGTTATCTCCCTTCCCACCAAGCCTTTTGTGTGTGTTGGTAATTGGTATTTAATAAAAACATACTCTCTGAAAGATAACCAATCTTTATTTGTCTCCTACACACGGTAGTTGCTGCTGGAATTAATACACAATGGCAATTTGATCATTTGCTGAGTACAAATCCTGTTCAGGAATCAACATTTTCATGCAAGGCAGCAAGTTAACAAATCATGGCAGTGTCAAAAGCCTCCCTAATTCGAATAGCCCCCCATTATGCCCCTCTAATAGGCTTGGTGTCTGGCTGCTCAAAATCAGCCACCAGGTGATCTACCTCTGTGCTCTACCCCAGGGGCAACTTTTCACCCCTAGCCTCACAAATATTATGGCGTGCACAGCAGGCTGCTATGACCATGGGAATATTTTCCTCATTTAGATCTAACGTGTTGTAAAGGCAGTGCCACCGTGTTTTTAATCTGCCAAAGGCACATTCTACGGTCATCCGGTACCTGCTCAGCCTATTGTTGAAGCGCTCCTTGCTGCTGTCCACATTTCCCATGTAAGGTTTCATGAGCCATGGGAGTAAGGGGGATGCTGGGTCTCTCAGGATCACTATGGGCATTTCAACATCCCCCACTGGAATCTTCTGGTCTGGAAACAAACCCTCTGCTTGCCGCTTTTCATACAGGCCAGCGTTCCTGAAGATGCGTATGTCATGCACCTTCCTGGACCACTCCGTGTTGATGTCAATGAAACAGCCACAGTGATCTGCAATACCATAGAGAAGTATCCCTTTCTATTGATGTACTCGGTCTCAAAATGGTCCAAGGCTAAAATTGGAATATGCATCCCATCTATCGCCTCACCACAATTAGGGAATCCCATGCTGCAAAGCCATCCACCATTTCACACACATTGCCAAGAGTCACAGTCCTTCGTGGCAGGATGTGATTAATGGCTCTGCACATTTGTGTTAACGCAATCCAAACAGTGGACTTCCCAACTACAAATTGATTCGCAACTGACTGGTAGCAGTCTGGAGTTGCCAGCTTCCACACACTGATTGCCATGAACTCCTCCATTGAGAGAGTAGCTCTCATTTTGGTGTCTTTGCACCGCAGTGCTGAGGCGAGCTCTGCACACAGTTCCAGGTGTCTTTCTGCATCTGAAAGTTCTGCAGTCACTGCTCATCATCCCAGACCTGCATAAAGATGCAATCCCACCACTCACTGCATGTTTCTCTAGTCCAAAAGCGATGGTCCACCATGTGCAGCTGCTCTGAATGCCAAAAGTAATCTGGTGTTGTTTCTTTCCCTGGCACACCTCTGATTCCTGTTCAGATTGGGTGCTCATGATGTACTGCATGGCCAGTCATGATGCATTCATAAGAGTGACAACAACAGTGGAGAGCAGTGGGACAGACATGGTGGGCACGCAGTAAACGGGTCATTGAAAAATGCTGTGAAATGCAGTTGGAAGTCCATGGAAAGTTGGGACGGAAAAAACTGCATCATGGGACGTTGAACGCACGCTTTTGATGCACTGCGATCCACTTCACCTTCCCACAATTCCTAGCTGCAGAAACTCACTGTGGCGAGTAGCACAGTGGATAGCTACCCACAGTGCACTGCTCTCTTTATCAATGCTAGAGCACCAACTGCTGACAGGTGGAGTGTTGTGTGAACATGCACAAGCAATGTAATTATACTGGTTTTTGATTGTCGGCGTAACTTGCATCAACAAAACTGTAGTGTAAACAAGGCATTAGAAGCCACAGATACCAGTCTCTGTACACCTTTAAAATTGGTGAAAATGCTCTGGAAACCTATAATAGGTGCTTCTTCCCTGTTCAGGATGGAGAGTGGGGCTCAGTCCTTCCCACAGCAGGAAGGTTGGGTAGGACATTCTGCATGGCTGTCTAGCCCCTGCTGTGCGAGCAGCTCTTGTCATTTCTGCCAACGAATGAGGACATGGGGGGAGGGATAGCTCAGTGGTTTGAGCATTGGCCTGCTAAACCCAGGGGTGTGAGTTCAATCCTTGAGGGGGCCACTTAGGGATCTGGGGCAAAAATCAGTACTTGGTCCTGCTAGTGAAGGCAGGGGGCTGGACTCGATGACCTTTCAAGGTCCCTTCCAGTTCTAGGAGATGGGATATCTCCATTAACTTATGTTTCACAGTGGTCCCAAGTGCCCCAAGGGATGGTCCAGTTCAGGAGCTATCAAATGGCTCATGGAGTCTATTACTTTAGTTACTTTAGATACAGAGTGTTCACATAGACATTAGGAAGGTCCATCTCAATCACCGGCTCCAAATGGAACAGAAGTAGCTTTAGTAGTAAATAGGATGCCTCGATGTAGCTTTATAACTTGTCTTGAGTTCCCAAGATGTCAAGAGAAGTATACGCGATACCTTCTCGCTACAGCATTTACAAGACATTTCTTGTTACCGTTACCTTTTCCCCTTTATGTTTTTAGTTTTTATAAGCAGCCCAAATAGCACAGGACTATAGAACAAATAGTGCTAACCCTCCATTATTTGCCGATTTTAGAATGATGAGCTACGAGAGATCAAAATATGAATGCAGCTATTTTTATTGCTTGAATCTGGGGTCTCCTAAAACAGAAAAGCTTCTGTTCATGGCTACTGATTTTTTTTCTGTCTGTCTATAAAAGGAAGAGTTTTTGTTGCTATTTTTACTTTAATAGATTTTTTTTTTTTTGCTTTGCTCTGATGTGCGTGGAGTCTCAGTTGCAGCCATCTTTATAATACACACACAAGGCCCTTTTTCCCCTTTCCACGCCATGGACATATCTTCTGTGGAAGGTGAGAGGATGACCTCCATGGCATTATTCCCCCTCTGCTTTGCCTGACCACTTGACAGTCTCTTTGGGGGGGATTCCTGGTGCTTGGGCTCCATGCCCGGAGAGGAGACCATAAGGGTCGGGACTGTGGGAGAAGGGGAGACTGCTGCTCTCTGACATCATTCACCCTTCTCATTGCATCCTACCAAAAAGATCTTATCGTTTTACTTGTGTGCCTTCCCCATCCGTGTTGTGGAACCATGTCCCAGCCTGATATTTCTCCATACGGCAGGTTCAGGGGGAAAACATGTAGCAGGGGAGTACCCAGTGTCATGTCCTCTGAAGCCAAAGGGGGCCAGGTGGGGGTCAGAAGCACTGGTACATAGGAATTGCCATACTGGATCAAAATCAAAGCCCCATCTCATCTGGTATCTTGTCTCTGATAGCGGCCAGTGCCAGATGCTGTAAGCAGTGGTTTTCAAACTTTTTGTATTGGTGACCCCTTTCACACTGCAAGCCTCTGAGTGTAACTCCCACCCCTTACAAATTAAAAATGGGGGAGGGTTAATTTAATGTAATGGGGGCTCGGAGCCGTCAGCCCCATGGAGTTGACAGCTCCTGATCCCCATGTAATCACCTTGCGACCCCCAGAGAGGTCACGACCCCCAGTTTGAGAACCCCTGTGTAGAGGAAGGTGTAAGGATGGGAGTAGATCACTACACAGTAAGCAGAGGAGGGGTAATCTGCTGCCATCCTTATCACCAATAGTTAGAGACTGACGTAAGCCCTGAAGCAGTAGTTTTAATTTCCTTTCCACAAAATTTGTTATCCTTGATCATTCTGGATGTTCTCGATACCCACATAAATGCTCAGCCCCTTATGGAATCTTGTTAAGGTCTTAGCCTCCGTGACTTTCTGTGGCGATGAGTTTAATCACACATTGTGTGTGGGGGAAAAATGTATTTCCTTTAGTGGTTTTGAATTTCCCACCTTTTAATTTTACCACGTGTCCCCTTGTGATTGCGTTATGAGACAGAACAGAAGCTCCTGATCTCCATTTTCTAGACCATTGAATATAGTTTTATCATGTCCCCTCTTATTCATCTCCTTTCTAAGGTAGACAATCCCAGTCTTTTCAAACTGTGTTCATATGAGAATTTTTCCAGGCCCTTGATCATACTTGTCATCCTCTGAACCCGCTCTAGTGCTGCAATAGCCTTTTTGAGATGGGGTGACCAATGCTGCACACAGTATTCCGGATCAGGCTGCACTATTGACTTATATAAAGGCATTTGAAAATTATCTGTACCATTTTTTTTCACATCCTAACCTCTTCTTTGCTGTTTTGGCCACATCTGTGCACTGTCACACAAGCCAGAGTAGATGCACAGGGCTTCCACCTAGATGGTCCTGAGATCTGAAGAGAATTTGAGGGAGCCTAGATGGTCCTGAGATCTGAAGAGAACTTGAGGGAGCATCTTATTTATTTTCTATTCTGAAAATCTTCTGTCTCTGTGGAATTGCTTATGTGGGAGACAATAGACACAAAATGCTTGGGGCCTGTGATGGTCTTATAAAGAGGGTGCCTTGTAGGAGCATTTGAAAAAAGCATCTTTCAGATTTTGAAGTGATTCTGTCAATCATTGAAAATGCACTTGTGGTGTGTAACTAAAGCATCCATGCTAGAATAAGCTGCTACATGGATCTATCACTCCTACCTCTGCTTGATCTCTTGCTCTGCGTATGAGTCAGCTCAATTCTAGAAATTAAATCTCTGTGGCAATGGAAAAACACTCTATTGTAGCTTCAGCAAGGCAATTTGCACTAGTGCTTTCTGTGGGGAATTTTTAGCAGAATTGTAGGAGTCCACAGGGGGGAACACAAATCTTTTCTCTAGTGTCTCTGTGCCTGCAGACTTCCTCTGGGCAACAATGTAGTGTGTGTGTGTGTGTGTGTGTGTGTGTCTTGGGGCTGAGGGCACAAGAGAGGCTATTACTAGTGATTCCTACAGTGTGCGTTTTCAGTATTCTTAAGTCTTTGACGCATCTCATAATAACGTATATAAAGCTTTTCATAGTAAACATTTTGATACCTGGATCTAAGATTAAATCCACCCTTCACTGCAATTTACAAAATTTTTCACTTCATAAATCCAACATTAAGTAATATTTAGCTGCTACAATCAGCAGTATTAAGCTGCAGGCATTGTTGGATTGTCTCCTGACTAAAGAAGCTTAGAATCTGATGTAGGGAATGCACTTTTCCCCCCTGCCACATGTATTAGCATAAGCCATCAACCTGCTACCAGACAGGAACAGAATTAATTCAAAGTGAAAATCCCTTGGAAAACCCATGATGTTTTGTATAATTAGGGTGAGATTTTTAAAAGGCCCAAAGTGACTTAGGAGCATAATGGGAATCATGCTCCTAAACCCCTTAGATGCTTTGGAAAATCCCCCTAACTGCTTACAATCATGTATTGTACATCTCACTAGTTATTTTTTAACTAGTGCTCTGTCATCCTTATGGGATACAGTCCTAGAGATTGCCACCTCGACTTAGTTCTTCACTCATAGGAAAATGCCTGGTTTACTACATTCAAACTTTGGAGTAGTTCTTGGTAAAAGGATTGAATTCACTCCCAAGGTACCACCTGCAGGTAGAAAGCAGTGGATAAGGCGGTATGGAAATTGTCAGCAAACTCCTCTGAATAGTAGAATGTTTGACCTTAATCTCCATTAAGGCCTATGTGTTCCTTTATGGACTATAAAACTGGGAGGAACAGAGCTGTTTTTTATGGGCAGAGAATAGGACCCATAACTATGTTGCTGGGAAGTGGAAGAGGAATTGTTTACTGGTAGTATAGCCAATATTAACCTCCCAATAAAACCTTATGAAGTAGGGGATTGCTCACTGGAGCTATGCCATCAGCGATGAAGGCTTGTCCGAAATACCGCCTTGGTCATTATGCAAGGTAGACAGATTTAACGTGAACCCTGAAAATGATGGCTAACACAGGCTGCAGGGCAGCAGCTGCACCTAGCTACCTGAGGCGAAGGAAGTCGCTGAGAAAGACTCAACGGCTCGGGTCACACAGCGTGAAGCCAGTACTGGTAGAAAAGAGGAAAAACAGGAAAAGAGTTGTGTTACTGCACCTCTGTCTCATCCCAGTGGGGTGAAGTATTTGCTGGGATAATCGTTCGCTCTGGGTTTTTTTGGACCATGAATAGCCTAGTACTCAGCACCAGAGTTAAAGCCCCTGCCTTACTTTCAACTGTAGATGCCTTGTTGGTGCTGTCTCCCCACAGTGCAAACGTGACGGGTTTGTGCCAAAGCTCCTCCGGGGATGTGCATTCTCTGATGTCGGCAGGCACTGTGACAATGCATCCAATTCTATCTGGGATCTCCAATAGTCCACCAAAATTGCAACTTGGAATGTTGCAGCTCTTCACAGGCCTGGTCATCAGGTCGCTGTCTCACGCGAAATGGACCGGTTTGGTATATCGATTGCAGGACTAACAGAAGCAAGACTGATAGATCACGGACGTCACAAGGTGGAAGATTCTTTACTTCTGTATTCTGGCAGTCCCAACCATCTATATGGGGTAGCACCACTGCTACAAGGTGAGGCCAAGCCCTCCCTGACAACCTGGACTCCTGTGTCTCCTCGTTTACTTACTGCACGTCTTAAACATCGGCATGGTTCCTCACTGTCATAGTGGTCTATGCGCCGACAGAGGAATCTGTTGACTCAGTTAAAGATCATTTCTATGATCAATTGGAACATTTAGTATGCACAGTCCCTCCACATGATAATCTCGTGATCCTGGATGACCTAAATGCAGTTACTAGCTCCCTGCAAACTGGGTTTGAACATGTCATTGGTCATTATTGTTCAGGCACACCCAATGATAACTCTCGCCACTTGCTTACATTCTGTGCCTCCCAGAATCTTTCCATTCTTGGGTCATGGTTCAAGTGGCAATGCATACACCAGATGTCATGGATCTCTCATGATGGTATCACTCAGAAGGAATTGGACCACATCATTACACGGGATAGGCATCTCGTCGCCTCTTGTAGAGTATATCATGGTGTGGAATGCGTGGAGAAAACAGATCACCATCTAGTGATCACCTGTATGGTGTTGATTCTCCAACGAGCACATAAGCCCTCTGCAATGATGAAGAAATTTGACATGGACACACTCCGTGTGCCAGTTTAGCCAACAGGTTTTGTACTGATGTCAGCAACAGATTCTCAGCTCTAACTAATTTGCCAGACGACGTGGAGGTTGCCTGGTCCCTGATCAGTTCTACCCTTAACCAATCTGCTGAGCAGACGATTGTCTATAGGCATCCAGCACGCTGACCTTGGCTATCAGAGGAGGCCTTCCAGATAATTAAACGAAAGGCTGCAGCCCACAAACGTGGTGATAAGCGCACTCATAATCAGCTGAAGCGAAAATTTAACACCCTGGCACTCCGCGATCGCGAGGCATATTATAACCAAGTGGTGGATGATGTTGAATTTTGCTTAGCCAGAGGCGACTTGAAGCCAGCATTCCGTGCCATTCACAACCTCAGCAGTCAAGAGGTAGTCACTACAAACAGCATCCTGAATGACAGCCAAGGCCATCCATATAAATCGGATGATGACATTCTCTCACACTGGGTGGAACATTATCACAATGTCTTGAACCATCCTCCAGCTGCCGCTTGTTCAGAGCTGGATGATCTGGCAGTCACTGCGGTTCTGGATCCAGACATTTGTACTGATGCACCAACATTGGGTGAAGTGAAGTGTGCCATCTCTAAACTGAAAAATGGACGCACAGCCAGTGCTGATGGCATCCCCTCAGAGCTGTTAAAATGTGCTATTGATCTTGTTGCAGAATCACTTCTGGCCATCTTTCGTTTGGTGTGGAGAACTAGAACCCTGCCAACCGCCTGGAAGGACAGTATTGTGATCTCACTCTATAAGGTCAAGGGACCACACAGTGAATGTAAGAGCTACAGGCTGATCACCTTGCTCTCCATTCCAGGGAAGGTGTTTGTGCATGTTTTGCTGGCACGCCCGGCGCCTTTGCTACATTGGAAGCGTCGTCCCCAACAGTCAGGCTTTACTAGGACAGGACCACATTAGATGCCATTTTGGTCCTTCGCTTGTTGTCAGAGATACATCGCAAGTTCAGGAAGCCCCTGCACTTAGCATATGTTGATCTTAAGGCTGCATTTGATTCAGTAGACCATATTGCGTTATGGAAGGCCTTAAAGGGCATAGGTGTCCCTACCACTCTGCTGGGCTTGATTAGAAAGCTTCATAATGGAATCACTGCCTGTGTTCGTCTGGGGAACTGGATGTCAGCGCGTATTAAATCAATATCTGGTGTTAGGTAGGGTTGCATTCTGGCCCCTGCACTATTTGGTCGGGCAATGGATTTCATAATGCAGCATTCCGTCAGGTCCATAGGCACTGAGATCGGTGATCTCTTGCTCGCAGACCTTGACCACGCTGATGACATTGTTCTTTTAAAGGATATTACCTCACCTGCCTTACCTCTTTAATGTAGGCAAGGCCTTTGGGAAGCAGCCAGTCACAGCAGTTGTTTTGTTTCTTCTCTTGCTCCTCTTTTTCTGCTTCCTAAATAGAAGATAAAGTTGGTCAAATGGGACGGGCATTCCCCCCACCAAACTGTGTCCTGCATCTGGCAGGAGAATAGGCTGGAGTGGGAACTGGACTTGCTTTCTTCTCTAGAACAATAAGCTATCGATGAACAGAGATGCAAAGGACTGAGTGGTTACAGAGACTGAAGTATGCTCTTGTCCCTAGGCACACTCATTTCTGGAATGGCACGCTGGTGATGAGTGAGCAGCCCCTGCCTATGCAATAGTGTATTTGCTGAGATAGGCCTCAAGTCTCCAGGGCTATAAATATGGAATATTTCAAGAGAGTCGCCATCTCTTTTTTTCAGCTGCCTTGTGATGGGGAAGATTTTGCTTGTTTGAGCAGGATTATCCTTTTCATGTCTTTCCCACCCTCTTTTTATACCTCCATCATTATACACCAGCCAAAGTTCAGGTTGCAGGATATTGACTTAATGCAAATTAGATGGGGGGAAAAAGCTAGACGGGGTCAATTTTCTGTCTCTGTTAGATGAAAATAATATCCCCTGAGCACTCATCTGGTCAGAAGACGGCAGAAGTGGCTAACATTAATATGCCTGAACATTTTAATATAAACTAATGTAAAATAAAGAAAAAACTCTGGAATCATTTATGATTGTCATCCATAAGGAATGGAAACCTAAAGAGAATAAGCAAATGGCCTTCAGATATTTCTGCTGATTTTTTCTTAGATGCAAAGTTCCTGAATTCTCCTTTCTGCTGAGTAGAACTAGAGAAGGGGTTATGGTTTTTCCAGATAAATATTCAGTAGGCTGGAGTAAGAAGCCAACAGGAGTGCAGTACTGTACTCTAATAAGAGTCTTCATAAGGGTGATTGATTTCAATTCTTTGCTAAGATTTGATTATCTGTGGGTTTAGTTGTCTTTGCACTAGGAGAGCTATTTTTTCCTCCTCTTTTTGCAAGTGGTACATGATTGTAGACAAATAGTTGTCATTTCACATCTGGAACTTCTACTTTACTCAGCACTATTTCCTAAGTGAAATTAGTACCTTGATCTGAAAGCCAATTTTCTATGATTTGGCGTAGTTAGCAGAGTTTATCACAAATGTGAAAAACTCTGCTCAATCAACTAGAGCATTGATTTTTACTTTTAATTTTATGTTACTTACCAGCTCATTCACAAAAGTTAAACTTATCTGCCGCAGACTGGAGCTTTGAACTTCATTAATGTGCATTTTTTAGGATTAGTTTATTTCTTTCATTGGGAGCTTTAACAGTTTAACCTATGACTCTAGGAATCTGTTTAACAAATGGAAAATAATCAAAAAGTGGATGCAGACAGGCCACTGCACTGTCAAAAGATATTGGATAGCCGTTGTTCATGAATAGAACAGTTGTCTCCCAAGACACCATTGGCGCTGAAGAAAGCTCTGTATTAAAAATCTTGAACTTGTTCGAATAGATATTTTCTATGATATTCTGTGCCGGGGAGGCTGACATGTTGAGTAGGTGATGGCTTGCTCTAGGAGCCTATTGAGACAATTTTTGGAAGCACCAAGCCACATAAACTTGCAGAGAAACAGGAGACCATTCAGCTCCCATTTGGTGGCCCTCAACAATGAATTCCTTTTGAATTTCTAACTCTCAGCTCACATTCACATGTCAGTTTGAAGGGCCGAGAAATTACAACAGCCCAAGAAATGACTGAAGTGCCCTGCACAGCTGGGACTGGGGGTGGGTGGGTAGGGAGGTTAGTCATGAAAAACAAAACAAAAATAAACCAGGAAAACACTGCTGTGAGACTTATATTCCCCTCCACTGGAAACCATCTTCATTTCCTTGGTGGTCTTAGTTATTTAAAAAGAATCTTCTGGCCATAAACCTTTTTAAAGCTCTTCAAGCCAGTGGCAAGTAGGCAAGTGGATTTTTCAAGCCTTGTTATACTTACATGAAACATACAAGACGCAACGGCAGGTGAATTTTATTTAGTTTGCTTGCTTGCTTGTGTTTGTTCAAGGCTTGGAAAGCTATCACTGGAAGGCACTTGCATTGTACATTTTATCAGATGGTGGTTCTCCAGAATAGAGAAAGGCACAACCTAATATTCTCTGGCTTAATTATAATTGGAATGGGAGTTTGTTATCTTAAAGCAAGTTGAGAGACTGTCTTCAGCCTGATGTTCTGTTCTAAACTGAATGGAACGCTGTGAGATAATTCCTGTGGGCAGATTGGCCATTGTACAGAATGTTGAATCCCTTGGATGTACCATTTTGAAGTGATCCATATGCCTTTGGTGTTTTGTTCAATTCCCATTTTCACTTTGTAACAGCCAAAAGATTAAGACACAGGCATTTCTATGGGATTAATGACATGCTGGGCTGAATGGCTGTATTCAGCCCATCTGGTCATTAATCGCCAGAAAAGGCCCTACGGCTCAGTCCTGCAGTTGTCCTGTCATTATGCTCCATAGATACTCTGGTCATGGTATCCCCAGTGATTCTAAAGTAATCAACAAAAGCCCGTTTATAATTTATTACATTTTCAGTAAGAAACATAGCACAAAAATCCTCCCAAAGTGCCGTTGAAATAGTCCTAAATGACAGCAGAAAATCTCTCCGAAGATGTACAATATTTGCAGGGCACAGTGGGATTTATCTAGTAAACATAATTACTGTTTTATAGTTGATCTAATTTTGCATGAAGGAAACAGAAGCATCTTGCTTGCAAAATTCCAGAAAAACGATGCCCTCAAAATCTGCTCTGTCTCTGTAGGAAATGTTTTGATTAGTGGAGAAATTAATGCACCAGTGATCGATTATTTTGTTCTTAAATTAGCATCAAGGGCTTGATTCTGCAACCATTTGAGTGAGTGAAGAGCTCCCATTGACTTCAGTGGTGCAGAATTGGGCCTCCGTTATTTATTGTTGTGAATGCAAGGAGACTCCCACTTCCATTTCCCCCCCCCCCCCCGAGATCCTTTAATACCCATTTTACAGTATCCTGGGCTAAGAATGGATTTTGGTACATACACCATGGTAATGTCTACAGAGTTTCACTCAAACGATTAAATGCCAACTACACAAGGCAGTGGAGAACTGTAAATTCAGGAGGCGAGACTAACTTTGTGCAAAGGTAGCAGATAGATCAAGGAGGAAGATAGGGGAGGAGGCTGTGATACTCTCTTGGAGTGCCCAGAACTGTAAGCCCCTGTGTTACCCCCTGCCTCAGCAAGAGAGAGCTTTGCTGAAGTTTAAACTCTGTGTGTCAGCTCCCTGCCACACCAGTCTGTCCACTGCCCCAGCAAACTCCTTGAGACTCTGTGAGTCTTAACCTTGTCTTGCAGGTAACGTTCGGTGAACCCCAGTTCCCGAGCACCCTGGAAGAGCATTCCTCTGCAGTCTCCAGCCCCTATCATAGAAATTGCCAAGTCTGCTGACTCCAAAGACACATGCTACACGCCAGAGGATGCACACCTTACTTTAATATAATAGCACTGAGATGGATTTATTATAAAACAAGAATAAGATTATTAATAAAGACCAGCAAATTAAGTGATACTTAGCAGAGAGAATAGAAACAGAAAATAGTTATATATAAAACATGCTTACTAGTGTCTAAAATTTAACAGATTACAATCCTGGTCTCAGGCAATTTTGCACCAACAGTCATTTCTCAGCATCCACAACCCACATGGTTGGGGGATCCTCCTATCACAGATTCCAAGAGCGCAGCCCCTTTTGTCCCTTAAGTGATGGATAACAAAGGAGTCCCTTTCTTCCCAAAATCTTTGAAATGTATTCTTTGATGGGTAAATCCAGACAAAGTTTCTCTTCCCTGCTGCTTGTTCTTCGGGGTGCAGGTGCCCAGCCCCACCTTCATCCTCTGGTCACTTTGCTTTCTCAATTAACTTGACCACTCTGTTTACCTTAGATGCAAATATATTTTCATTGTCCTTCGCTTGTAATCAATGCTATTTGATGCATGCTATTTTCTTATCTGCCTGTCAGCTTGATCCATGTGGGCAGGTAAATCCACATTCCTTTGTCTAGGGAAGGCTTGTTCATCAGCTGGGTTCAAAATGTATTTCCAGCCCATATACACAACTCTATATATACAACCCATACATGCATCCTGCAGTGATATTTGTGACCAGTGTGTCACCTTACAAGACATTGTTTGGCTAGATAGCCTGACAACAGTGTGTTGGGTGTGCCCTTTGTCAGTTGACATACGGGGGCTCTTAAGGTCACAGAGGCCTTAGACTCTATCAGGAGAATGTCTTTGGATACCTTGGTATAGAGCATGTTGCTTTTTACATTCCCGGGGGGCGGGGGTGTTAAAGAACATCACAGATGCAAAAAGAAAACTCTGTATTATTATGTACATTACGGTAGTGTCCAGAAAATTGGGGCCTTGTGTCACTAGGCACTGCACAGACACACAGTACGAGACAGTCCCTGTCCTGACAGCTTACGATATAAGGCCCTGATTCAGGGAAGGATATTTATTTGGGAAAGAATTGAAGTATGCACTTATGCTCAGAAGAACTGCATTTTTTTCACAAAAGTTTTGGATATAATATTCAGGAATATGTTTTCCTTTTATAACCCATTAAAGTAATCAATTAGATAAAGAGTTTACTGAGGGAGCTTAAAGGGTTACTGCCCTTTTGGTACTAGATTTTGAATCCATGGATGTTTTATCAGCAAATAAATTGTTAGCTGGAAGATTAATTTTTTTAATCCATTTTTAGCCCAGTCCCTTCTTTGCTCACCCCACCGCTCCCACACACATACTGTCTCAGCTGTCAGTGACGTGCCAATGGCCAATGTAAAATTGACAGGGAGCTCTGAAAAATGAATGGGTGAGAGTTCAGACATTGGGAATGCAAAAGGGATTATTACTATTTATAATGTCTGTTCTGGTATGCTGAGGAGCCAACTGAGACTGGCAGCCACAGGGTGGGGGAAATGGGTATAATGTGTAAGCACAGTGAACAGAGCGATGGTTTGCCAATGCCTTGTTAGTGCCACCATTTTGGTCCTTTTTGGTGTGATGTTATTTAAAACCTTTTGGGTGGGGGCTTAGTGAGGAGGGGATTAGCTGGATGGGAAAACCAACAAAAAGGTCAAGTTTGGCTTTGTAAGAGGAGGCTGTTAATCCTGACCGTAATGTTGGCAGTAGCCATTAAATAGCCAGGGCCGGCTCTAGGCACCAGCATCCCAAGCATGTGCGTGGGGCGGCACTTTTCAAGGGGCGGCATTTTTTTTTTTTTTTTTTTGCTTCAGTGGCGGCACTCCGGCTTTTGTTTTTTGCTTGGGGCGGCAAAAAAACTGGAGCCAGCCCTGTAAATCGCAGTTTCATATGGGAACCTTTAGCCTCCCCTTACGTTGCATAACACAAGGAGATGACTGTTGGAGTCAGGACCCAAGTGCACAAGCCAGATTAGACCATGTGACCTTGGGTTTCATTTCTTGATGGCTTACTGTGCAGATTTTGCTGCTCAGAAGTCAGGTAGAAACAACACAAAAAATAATGTCAGTAAATTATGTATATAAACAACTGAGATTTCCCCCCTTTGTCTCCTCCCACTGCCAGCTTCCTAACTGCTTTCTGCCCCAATGCTTGGGGCAGGCTCTTCTTTTTCCTGTGTACTAAGCCCTCTTCCTTTTTCTCCAGCAATGTCCTGTTTAGAACCCACTTCTTTTGGGTGACCTCCTTACATGGGGCTCATTGCCGAGTTCTGGGGTTGTGAAGTGCTCTCCCCAGCTTCATGTTTGTTTTTGCTGGTATTACGGCCCATTACTGCTCACTCTTACTACTGGGCACTGTCCTGTTAATGTCAATGGGAGAATAGTAAGCACTGCCTCTGGCAGAAGTATTTTTCATGCATGCGTAAATCTCTTGTGAGAAAATCCTGAAACATCCTTTTTTTTCTGTGTGTTATTTTCCAGAATGCAGGGAAGTTATTTTTCCTGAAGTTCTGCCATTGGCTGATCCTACATGAAAGTTGACCACAGACTTGTGAGGTTCCAGAGCACAATTTCAGGCAGGCTTGTTGAATTGCCTTGACAGGGATTTCCTGATCTCAAATAAAAACAGCTCTTTCTCTTTTCTGTTTGAACAAACAAACACAAGTCTTCCTCCTGCCTTATCCTGTCCCCCTGCTATGTGTGTGTCTCTCTCCTGTCAGTATAGCTGATATGCAGTGGTGTCGTAGCCATATCGGTCCCAGGATATTAGAGACACAAGGTGGGTCAGGTAATATATTTTATTGGATCAACTTCTGTTGGTGAGAGAGACAAGCTTGCAGTTCTGAGGGTATATAAAAACAAAATGCAGTTCTTCTGAGGGTAAGCCCATACTTCAGATATTTCCTGAATAAAGATACCCATAAGGAGTCATGCTTGTCTCTCTCACCAACAGAAGTTGGTCCAGTAAAAGATATTACCTTGTCTCTATGTCAGTGGTTCTCAAACTTTTGTACTGGTGACCCCTTTCACATAGCAAGCCTCCGAGTGCAACCCCCCTAATAAATTAAAAACACATTTTAATATATTTAATACCATTATAAATGCTGGAGCAAAGCGGGGTTTGGGGTGGAGGCTGACAGCTCGCGACCCCCCCATATAATAGCCTTTTGACCCCCTGAGGGGTCCTGACCCCCAGTTTGAGAACCCCTGCTCTATGTCATTCAGGGAGATGGATTAGCTATGCTGGACTGTCTCCACTAGGGGGCTGTACCAGCATAGGCATTTGTAGATAAGCTCCTTTTGTAGAGGCAGTTATACCAGTGTAAGGTGCTTTATACTGGTATAGCTTATTTCGCTTTAGCTGAACCAGAATATCGATATACCTGTGTCTACATTGGGGGAGGGGAGAGGGTTCCATTTTAACTATGCTGGTGTAGCTAGAAGTGTGACAAGGCGTTTGTAACAAGTGTTCACACTGAGCCAGATCAGGCATTTCTTGTAGACTTAAGCCCATTGTCTTCAATGGGAGTTCTAATTCAGCTCCCACTTACAGCAGTATAAATTAGAAGTGACTCCATTAACCCGATAGCATTGGACTGGAATAAAATCAGTTTAAGAAAAGAATTTGGTCCATTTGATCATGTTTATAGATGAAATAAATGGTGGTAGAAATCACGTGTTGGTAAAGGGTTTGATTTGGTGTAATATATACACCAGGAGGAGCAGGGTGATGGCATGAAAAACAGATGGGGGGGAGGGGCTGGCTTAAACACAATTTCTGTCACAATCACCACCGCTTAAATCATTTCTGGACTGGGCCCATGAGGTGTGCAAGAGAAGCAGGAGTGGATTGAGATTTCTGAAGTGCTTGGTCACACTTCAGACGGGGGAGATTAGTCAGTTTCTCTCCGCTGCTGGAACACTCAGTGTGGAGTTGAGTGATACTACTCAGGAACTAAAAAGAGGTGTTAAAGTGGAATGCATAAAAGGGAGCAGGACCTGGAGAGAGGAGGGTAATGAATGGGTAGGCGCATGGGCTGTCAAAACTGTGTCTCGAGCAAGGAAAAGGAAATTCTGTACTAGCAGGTCATCTTGATATATAAGCCCTTCTACAAGTGTATTTAAAAGGTGGAAAACTGGCATCTGTAGACAGCTAGTATCTATCAAATGCCTCTAAAGCAGATAGCTTGGTACTGTTGTACTTTTCCTTTCTGATCACTGCCAGCAAGAAAATTCTTTTCCAGGAAAGGGAATGTAAACGTTTCCGTCCACTCTCTTGTGCCACTTGCAGTATGGCTGCTCGTTAACAGTATGTCCTCCTCCTGCCTGCTAATGGATCTCACTTGTGCTAAAGTTTACTTACTCACATGAGGTTGCATAGCCACATCAACCACCCCTCACGCTGCAATAGTGAGCTTTAATGCATATTGTCTTAACAAAACTTTTCAGATGACAAGATCTGTCCTGGTTCAGATGCCACAAGCATCAGTGCGTGATGGTGACGTCATACCGAGCCAAGTGTCCTTTCCCTGTTGAAAGGGAAATGGTCAAAAGCATGCACACCCCACATCTGCTGGAAAGTAATTAAGGAATGTTGGGCCAGGACCTGAGCTCTCACTCTGTTTCCTTTGTGTGCCTCCCACAGTGCCCAAGGGGATGGAGAGTTGGTAGGTGGGGATTCTCCTGTGCAGGGGGAATCCCCAGGTGGCATAAAGATGATGTAGACGGTTCTCTGCCATTCACTCCTGGGCTCCAACCCCCTGACATAGCAAGGACTGGGAGTTGCAAACTCGGATCTTGTCCTGGTTGGTCAAGTCACTTGGTCAAAACCTGCCTTTACCATGATGCCTACAAAAAAAATTGACAGCAGTTAGGCAGCTGGTGAACCATGAACACTGCCTTTTATGTTGACCAGTATTGTCTCATTGTTTTCTTGCGCTCCCCTGTTGGTCTGTCTGTGGTCTCATGTCTTATACTGTAAACTCTGGGTTAAACATTGTCTTTTTGTTCTGTGTTTGTACAGTGCCTAGCACAATGGGGGTCCTGGTCCAGGACTGTGACTCCTAGGCACTGTGACAGTACAAATAAATAACAACAACTTAGGGTGGGATTTTCAAAAACCGCCTAAGTGACTTAGAAACACAAGTCCTATTGAAAGTGGTGCATGTGCTCCCAAGTCACTTAGGTACTTTGTAAAATCCCACCATTAATCTCTGTGCCTCAGTTTCCTCTTTTATACAGTGAGAATAATCATAGTTATCATAGGAATTTCATGAGGCTTCTCAGTTCATATTTGAGAAGCACCTTGAGATCTACAGGTGGAAGGTCCTATCAGAGTGCTGAGGGTTTATTTCTGTTGTTATTATTGACCAATTGCATTACATCAAAAGGGTGAGCTTTTGATATATGAACATTTAATTTAATTCATTTTTTTTTCTGGGGCATTTTTATGTAGGTCCTGAGGGAGTCTAATAAATTGGCTGAAATGGAAGAACCTCCTTTGTTGCCAGGAGAAACCATTAAAGACATGGGTATGTGAACATGGCTCTAATTGCTTTTTTTATTGATTAGACAGAATTCCCATAATCCCTAGTATGTATTGAATAGATTCATTGTCACCCACAGGCATGGGCAAGGCTAACTAACTACCGTCTGCCCAGTAGTCAAATTTGTCCTGCAAGTCGATGTCTAGACCTGTCTGTGTTTCTTTTTACAGAGACAACTGGAAAGTTTGCAAGCTTAGGGTTCTTGGGTTTGGTTTTGTTCTGGCTTTTTTTCATTCAGGCTCTTTGATGTGATTGAGTGCAGTGGGTTTGCTGGTGAATTCCATGGAATGAAATTCTAATCAAACCTCTCATGCTTTGATTTGTCTCGGGGGTTCTAAAATGGGACATCTCATAAATAACAGCATTGGATAGTTGACCTGCCATGCTAGTCTTTTCCCTCGCCTCATTCCCTTCCCCTAAAAAATGACCTTATGTAGTCTTCGAAGAATAGATCATTGCTGAAAAGCTCGTGTCCTTCCCCAAAAAACTTCAAACATTCAGTAATAATCAGGCCCTGGAGACTGACATTTAAACGGTCCTGTGCCCCACAGTTGCATGTTATTTCTCACATGTGGATAGTTGTTAAATATCTTTAGCTATTAAGGGGTTGCAGACATTTCCCAGGAAATCTAAGGACAACAACTTAGATTTCTTGGCTGAGTAGACATGCTCTGGAGAGCTCCTGGGGAGCAATTTAAATATATAGAGTCACTAGTATTTGTATCTGTTTGTAAAAGATACTGCAGAATATATAGGTTCTAAAAACAAAATATAGAAAGATGGCACATGCTATAGGTTATAATAGGGAATTACAGAATTTTTAAACCAATCTATAGGATTCCATAGCTGAGATACCTTTTTCCATTAAATGCTATTGAGTTTTAGAGTCCTTTCTGTAGACCTCTATAGGTTTCATTCTGATTCCATTGTATAGGACAGGGATCGGCAATCTTTGGCATGCAGCTCGCCAGGGTAAGCACCCTGGCGGGCCAGGACGGTTTGTTTACCTGCTGCGTCCGAGGGATGTGCAGGCCGCCACTTCTCACAGCCCCCATTGGCCTGGAGTGGCGAACCATGGCCAGTGGGAGCCGTGATCAGCCGAACCTGCAGACGCGGCAGGTAAACAAACCGGCCTGACCTGCCAGGGTGCTTACCCTGGTGAGCCGCATGCCAAAGGTTGCCAATCCCTGGTATAGGAGTTTTCCATAGGGGTAGATTTTACTTACTTTTGAAAATGTTTTTTGCCCTGTAAATGGTTTAGATTAGCTTCACTATTTTAGAAACTCTACCGAGATGCCTTTTTTCCTCCCCATTATTTGGATTCAAATATTTCCTTTTCTTTGTAAAATGCCATTGGGATCTGTAGATGAAAAACACTCTGTAAGAACTAAATATTTATTATTTTAATTAGAACTGGTCAAAAATATTCAGAATTTGCAAATTTAACAAAATGGTCGATCAGAGTTTCAGTGAGAAAATAGGTTGCAACTTTCAACAATTTTTTTTCCCCATAAAAAATTCTCTGCTCCCTCATTTACTCCAACCCCTGCCTCCACCCTCTGTAAGAACCCTCAAGTAACCAATCAGGACTCTGTCTAGCCTGTCAGTATAGGAACCTATCTGTGTAATTCCTGACTTGGCTCAAAGGGGTCAGTAATGAGCAACACAAACTGCTTCAGCCCACTCCCGTGTCCTGCCCCATCAACCCCTGAGCTTAGTGCACTTATTCCACCCGGCATCCAACACTGGCAACCTGGGGAACCCAGTGATCCCCACGCTCTTGTCACCAGACTGCCAGGCAAGCTCTCCCACTGACTTCACCGGGAGTCACATGCTGTGACAAATGGGTCTGGTAGGGTTTCTAAAGGAGGTCTGTTCTTTGCGAGCTGCTTGGATTTGGCAGCTGTAGTCAATAAGCCTTTTCTGAAAAGATGGTTTGTGCCTCTGACAACGAGGGAGTGCTGGTACCTCTCATTGCAGAGTGCTGCAAGCTGGTGCCGTTGCACAGAGCCTGCAGAGTGTTTTAGTGACACGAGATGTGGCGTGGCACCGACTGAAGGTGGGGAGCGGGTAAAAAGTCACTTAACTGTTGGCATTTTTAACTGACATGAAACAGAAGGGTTGTTAGGGGAAGTGTTCCCAGTAGAGAGCCAGCAGCACCTCTTGCCTAGAATGAATGAGAAGCATTGACCGCCTTTTCAGAAGGGGACTGTTTTGAGTATTCATCACTCAAACCAAAGAATAATCATGTGTGGCAGATTGACTTTATTGCTTAATTAAAGATTAAAATCATTGGCAAATGAACTCCTTCAGTCAGATCCACAGCTGGTGTAAACTGGTGTTGCTCCATTGGCTTCAACGGAGCTATGATTATTTGTACCAGTCAGATGCAGAAGGTCACTATCTGAGAGTTAATTGAAGGATCAGGACCTACTCATGCTAAAAGCAGCCATGGGAAAAGTGGCTTCTTGCATTTATGATGGTATCTGAATTGGTATCACAGCACTGACCAGGATCCATGCTTAGTTTGATGCTGTTTTTTTACACAACGTTAACTATTTGCCCTTCAGGGCAGTAACGATCTCTTTTCTATGTTTGTGTCACGTCCAACACAAGGGGGCCCCCAGTCCTCATTAGGGTGTTTAATAAACTTTAATAGTAATAGGTTTTTTTAATGAATCAACTGTGTAACCATATGTAACTTCTGGTTTCTTCTCTTTGTGAACTGTTGTTTTATTTTGTTTTCCCCCCGTCTTTTTTCTAGTTATAGAATTTACAACACATTTCATCCATCTCATCATGTGCACCCATACAAAGATCAAAGGATTGATTTTTTTTTTTTTTGGATGTGCTAGTAGTAAAACAAATATCTCTTAAAATTGCACGGTTGTTCCATAAGATTTCTATTGGTGTTAGTGTGGTGCGTGATTTGTGCTAAAACGTAGAGGCTCTTTCCTTTGCAAACTTCTACCTTATTTCTGGATAAGCATTGACTAGACAGTGATATTGAAAGCAATGTGTGTAACCTAGAGATGTGCTTATGTGGTGGTATTTGTATGCAGGTTCAGTTTTGTACCGGAGCACAAATAGCCTTTACTTTGAACCCTTACTTCAGGGGTCCCCAACGCGGTGTCCGCGGGTGCCACGGCACCTGCCGGGGCGTGTAAGTGCGCCCGCGTACTGGCCGGTGGACGAGCATCCGCCGAAATGCCGCCGAGAAGCAGCGTCATCCAGAGGCGTCGCTGCTGAAATGCCACCGATTTTCGGCGGCGTTTCGGCGGCAATGTCTCTGGATGCTGCT
Source organism: Chrysemys picta bellii (assembly GCF_011386835.1). NCBI lineage: Eukaryota > Metazoa > Chordata > Testudines > Emydidae > Chrysemys > Chrysemys picta. The sequence continues at coordinate 326,186,677 of NC_088791.1, forward strand.
GCTTGTCGGCGGTGACGCCTATTGACGTTGCCGCTTGTCGGCGGCATTTTGGCGGATGCTTCTCCGCCGCCACGTCCTCCGTGGCTCGTCGTCTGGCGCCCGCTGGGGACCACTGCCTTACTTTATAACAGTAATGGAAATTGCATTTATAATTCTGGGCAGGGTTGTGCAACCCTTGATCATACCTGGGAGCACCTGCTCATGCAAGTCGTGCCATTGATTTCAGTGGGGCTTCCCATGTGAGTAAGAGTCGCAAAACTGTAAATGTAAGTTACTACTATTAGGTTTTTGCTCCCATAGATTAACCTTAAACTTGCACTAGCTGCTTTTCTCTTTCTTTCACTTATTAGCCAAAGATGTGACTTACATCTGCCCGTTCACTGGAGCTGTAAGAGGAACCCTGACTGTTACAAACTATAGACTATATTTCAAAAGCATGGAAAGGGTAAGCTTTGTAACCATTTAATTCCTTGGTCTACTGTATGTACTGAAGCGCTGGGCTCTCCGTTATGACTCTGTATAAATAGCGGTTATATGTTTTGGTGGTTGGTTTATTTGTTTTTTCCTTTTAAACTAACAAATTTCAACGGTCTCCAGGACCCACCGTTTGTCCTAGATGCTTCTTTAGGTGTGATCAACAGAGTGGAGAAAATTGGAGGTGCTTCCAGCCGTGGTGAGAATTCTTATGGACTGGAGATTGTATGCAAGGTAAGTGGGCCTGGGGAAAAGATTTCTTTTTAAAGAAGGTGTCCCGCTGCCTGGTATGGGACACAGATAAGAGCGCCAAGCTCAGACTGCCAGAAAACAGGGCATGTTCCCCAAACTGGTGGTACACCCTATAATAAGATTTCAGCAAGCCTGTGACAAATGTATGCTTCCAAAATACTATATTAGTTATTATGGAGCCACAGACAGTTCCCTTCAGGCCCTCTAGCCCCTTATGCACCACCGAGACTAACCAGACTTCTGTGATAAATGATTATTAAAACTAGAAATCACATATATTAGGTTCGTCCAGTTCCAAAGAACTAGACACCCACCCCAGGTCAAAATATACTTCAGATCTTATCCAAAAACCACACTGGTAGCTAATCCTTTAGAAAACTAAAGGTTTATTAATACAAAAAAAGGGAAGAGAGTTATTAAATGCTTAAAGTGAATCATATACATCATAGTTGATTTCAGAGTTTGTAGACCAGGATAATAGCAGTGATGTTAAATCTGCTATCTTGTAATAAGTCTCTCTGCATCACCCAAAAGATCGGGGGTCCTCAGTCCATTGTTCAAAGCTTCCCTTTGTTAGAAATCATAATCCAGAAAGGTGGAGCAGGAAAGAGGCAAAGAGGTGGTGTCACAGTCTCCATTTATATCCTCAGCCAATGTGTATGGAAAGTTACTGTCTCAAACATGGAATCAAGGATCACATGTTCTACGTGCCCTGCTGAGTCACTGGGCCTCCATTGTCCATTGCTCTCTGAGGCGTTCTCAGGAGGGGCTCACTGAAACAGCTCTTACAGGGGAGATTGTGTGTGTGAGAGAGAGAAACTGACTCTGTAGGCCAATCCCGTGGGATGTGGGCGATCCAGGTTCAAGTACCTCCTCTGAGTCGGCGTATTATGGGATGGGTTTTGACCCGAAATTCCATCCTGGACCCAAAAAACTTTCCTGATGAAAGTTTTATCAGAACCGATATATTTCCATGAAAAGTTTTGGTGTCAATAACTCAGCATTTTCCAACAAAAAAATGATTAGTTGAAAAATTCCCTACCAGCCCTAGAGAGCACACGAATCTCCTTCCAGATCATTAACCAGTCTTCACCTCTTGTACATAGTCCATGGCAAGGGAAGGACAAGGGGATCCAGGGCCTTTGTTGAATGATTTATTTATTTCAATTTAATAAATTCAAAAGAATACCCGTCCAGCAATCTTGGATCAATTAACTGTACAATCTTAATACAACCAGCATATTATCCCCTAACATCTAGCCACTACTTAACCAGTCCACAAATAAATAAATAAAGCCCCTACCTAACCCCGGCCAGCCACCATAAATGATTGCACACAACGGCAGATGTTGTTTCGTGCCCAGAAGATCATCAAAGCTGGGCTATGTCAGACCAAGGTAGGGAAGGGGAAAAATGAATTCCAAAGGCAACACCCTAGCTGTAGTTCCTTCCCTTATACAGCAGGGGAGCTTGGGCTCAGGCACCCCTGTTGGCCACAGCAGTGGTCGTATTCTATGGGGAGAAAGGCGGTTTCTGAAGTAAACTGAACTCAGGCCTTTAGGACAAGGCCCAGGTCCAAGAGGAAAGGATACTACAGCCTCCTGGACAAATGATTGGAAAAAAGGCAGTCCTGGTCTCTGCTACTGTTTGAGCAGCTGGGATTCTATCGAGACTCCCAAACTGTGAACATGCTTAGTTGAGGGAATTGCATATAATCTGAGACAAATCCTCTAGTTGCTTCCTCAATGCACCATAGTTGTTGTCTTCTCTGGACACTATGTCTCCTGAAATTTACTCTGTGTGAGAAGCAGGATCCAGATCCAGGCAAGGCAGCCATCTATTTTCTGTAGCTGTTTCTCTCGTTTTTTCTTTTGGCCTGACTCCTCATACATGAAAGAGGGATATTCATGTATATGAACCTTCTAGTGTGACCACCATTTTCCATTGGTTACTAAAGGCTCTTAAATTGTTTACTACAAATCTCTGTGTTTTGGGTGAGGAGTTTCTCCCTTTTGGGTAAAATGTAGTGAACCTGGCTTCTTCTAGCTTCAGAATTTTGGTTTTGTAGGAGAGTACAATATCATAGAATCATAGAATATCAGGGTTGGAAGGGACCTCAAGAGGTCATCTAGTCCAACCCCCTGCTCAAAGCAGGACCAATTCTCAACTAAATCATCCCAGCCAGGGCTTTGTCAAGCCAGGCCTTAAAAACCTCCAAGGAAGGAGACTCCACCACCTCCCTAGGTAACGCATTCCAGTGCTTCACCACCCTCCTAGTGAAATAGTGTTTCCTAATATCCAACCTGGACCTCCCCCACTGCAACTTGAGACCATTGCTCCTTGTTCTGTCATCTGCCACCACTGAGAACAACCGAGCTCCATCCTCTTTGGAACCCCCCTTCAGGTAGACCAATATATTGGTCTTCGTGATCTAGCCGGACCATTGACCTTGTTCACAGAAACTGTTCAGATGTAGAAACCCGGGTTACAATTCTGTATTTCAATTCTCCTTGGATTCATTGGAATCACTATGCACGTTCAAGTTGTATTTAAGGTAATAACAGTTTGATGTCATGGTTTGTTTAACTTTTCTAGGACATTCGAAACTTACGGTTTGCTCATAAACCTGAGGGACGAACTAGGCGATCCATATTTGAGAACTTAATGAAATACGCTTTTCCAGTATCCAATAATTTGGTAGGTACTTCTCCTGCTGTTACTGGAAGATGCAGAATGTTGGTGCACAGCTTTGTTCAGATAATGCACTATTTTTATGGGGCGATTTTATTTGTGAGAGGAGAAATGCTGATCTTAAATCCTTTCTGGGTATGTCTACCCTGTGCCAGCTGACTTGGGCTAAGGGGCTCAGGCTAAGAGGGTGTTTAATTGCCGTGTAGACGTTTGGGCTTGGGCTGCAGCCAGAGCTCTGGGACCCTCCCATCTCTCAGGGTCCTAGAACCTGAACATCTACAGTGCAATTCAACAGCCCCTTAGCCCGAGTCAGCTGGCACAGGCCTGCCGCAGGTTTTTAATTGCAGCGCAGACATACCCTGTGTGGACAAAACGCTGCTTAGAAGGACGTCTTCTGGAATTCCAGGTGTGTTGAAAAGACAGGAGGTCTGGTCTAGTGATTAAAGCACAAGCTCAGGAGTCCTAAGGTTGGATTCTGTTCCTGTATCTGTCAGTGATGTCCAGGATGACCTTGGGCAAGTCACTTTTTTGTCTCATTTCTAAAATAATAATAATAAATTGCTTACTCCCCAGGAGTGCTGAGACTGTATTAATTAATATATGTAAAGCACGGCCATGTTAAATGGAAAGTATTCTGTAAGTGTAAATGATTATGATTATTTATTAATAGTTATTAAATGCCTGTTCAGTCTCAAAGCCTGATCCAACTCTACTAAAGTCAACGGGAGTCTTTTCATTGACTTTATGGGAGTGAGAGCAGCAGTTTGTCACATTTTACATGAAATTGTTTGAGCAAAGGGAGAATGCATGGTTCATAAATTCCCCAATCCTGCAACTTTGTGTGCATGTGCATTCCGTGCCTGCACCAGGGAGACCCGCTGATGTGAGCATCAGCGAGAGAACTCACCTGTACCACGCTTGAGTGGGACCTACTTATTTCAGTGGGGCTCTGTGCAGACAGATTGGTGCGTCCACATGCAAGCAGTTGCCGGATCATGCCATATTTTGTAACTGAAATATAGTATAGTATATTCTTCTTCATGTGTAAAGGAAATGCAACTCCTCTGTGTCACTGTACAATTATTTGAGAAGCCTGGGCGGGGAGTTTTCTCACTGATGCTCACATGCTTGTAATGGAGCAAAATGTTCAGGATACAATTAAATCTGTCAAGTATCAGAGGGGTAGCCGTGTTAGTCTGAATCTGTAAAAAGCAACAGAGGGTCCTGTGGCACCTTTAAGACTAACAGAAGTATTGGAGCATAAGCTTTCGTGGGTGAATGCCATGAATGGCCTAATGAAGTAGGCATTCACCCACGAAAGCTTATGCTCCAATACTTCTGTTAGTCTTAAAGGTGCCACAGGACCCTCTGTTGCTTTTTAAATCTGTCAGAGGTTCACAGTCAATATTTGGCTGACTACTCTCACGTCTGCAGAACAGCTGGTCCATTCAAGGATGTGATGACCATGCAGTTGTTGTTTTAGATCAGGGATTCTCAAACTGGGAGTCAGGACCCCTCAGGAGGTCGCAAGGTTATTATATGGGGGGTCATGAGCTGTCAGCCTCCACCTCAAACCCCGCTTAGCCTCCAGCATTTATAATGGTGTGAAATATATAAAAAAGTGTTTTTAATTTATAAGGGAGGTCGCACTCAGAGGCTTGCTATGTGAAAGGGGTCACCAGTACAAAAGTTTGAGAACCACTGCTTTAGATGCTGGTGAGTAAAGGATGTACTTCTACATAATGTGTGAGAGGAGCTTTCTTGCCACACAAGTCATTTTCCTTTAATAATAAACACGTTTTGTCCCTGTGATGTAGGAGGTAATGGATCAGTGTGATAATGAACATGGAAGAATGTACATTAGTGTGTTAATTACACTGTAGAAAGGGAGTGTCAATTACTTTACAAAGGCTTAAAGAAAAGTAGTGTAGTAGAAACAAAAGAAGAGTCGCAGGTTATTATCTGAGATGTCAGATAGCATGAAAAATGAACTTTGAGTATTTAATGCTAAATGTTCTTTCTCTCAGCCCCTTTTTGCATTTGAATACAGAGAGGTTTTCCCTGAAAATGGCTGGAAGGTGTATGATCCTATTTTGGAATACAGAAGACAGGTAGGTGCTTGTTTCACATCCTTGCTCCTGTACGTTCTTCTTCGAAAGTTAAGGTCTTTGCTGGAATATAATTACTGATTGTATGTAAGGAGGAATAACCCGACTCAGAAGTGTCTGCAGGATCAGGGCATTGGTCAGCATGTTTCAGTAACTGACAGCAGAGGTACAGCTGCACAAGCAGTAACAACACCTTAAACATTAGTGTAAATGGGATTCAGGTTGCCGGCTGTTTTCAGGATAATGTGGTAGAAACACCTGTGGCCCTGTCTACACTATCGGCTACACGGTTGCTGGCAGCTGCTGAAATGAGTGCTAATTTTGCTAGTGGAGACACAAGCCCATTGAACTTTCTAGGGTATGTCTAGAAAACCACTACCATGGTTCTCCTATCGCTGTAGTTAATTCACCTGCCCGAGAGGTGGTAGCTAGGTTGATGGAAGAATTCTTCTGGCAGACTAGCACTGTCTACACCAGGGGTAAGAGGATTTTTACATCCTGAGAGACATAGCTATACCAATGTAAGTTTTCAGTGTAAATCAGCCCCTATTCAGTGATGGGTTACGGTTTTTCCATCGTGCTTTAATTAGTTTTAATCCTTTTTCTGTACATTTACAGTTTCCTAAGGGTTTTTCTTTTTAAATTAAAAAATGTTTCTTTAAAGAGTATTTTTAAATGATTTAACTAAGAAGTTAGAAGGAGAAAATCCATATGAATGATGAAATAGATACTGTATGTTGTCTTGGGGGCTATTTTAAGGGATCAGCCTAGGCAGGGTAAGGTACAAATGTTCGTAGTCTGGAACAAAGGTATCCAGACTGGCCTTTACAAAGCTGTTAATTACTTTGAGTTAATTGGCAATCAGTTAACTTGAGGTAACGAACTCTAGGGGTACGTCTACACTGCAATAAAAGACCCATGGCCCTGGGTCAGCTGACTTGGGGTTGTGGGGCTTCGGCTGCCGGGCTATAAAATTGCAGTGTAGACTTTCAGGGCGCAGGGTGGGGGAACCCTACCAACTTCTTCCTAGTGTAAATACGGCCTCGGATTATGTCTTCTCTGCAAGAAAAGTGGGTTATTTGCACTGAGATAACTCTCTCAGTGTAAAATCAGAGGGGAGACAACGTTCAGGTATATATCTAGTTGAGATCAACCATCTTTCTTCCCCCACCCCATCCCTCAAGCCTAGGGTTTACCTTGACTAGTTACATTAAGGTAAAAATTACAAAGCCTTGTCTCCTCTAGGATGTTACATCGAGCCAGCTATCTCGGTGTGAAAACACACCTGGGTTTTGCAGTGAAGACAAGGCATGATCTGAATTCTGACCTTGATGGAACATAGTCATTACCATACCAGATAATAATAATAATTAATGGAGATATCCTGTCTCCTAGAACTGGAAGGGACCCTGAAAGGTCATCGAGTCCAGCCCCCTGCCTTCAGTAGCAGGAACAAGTACTGATTTTGCCCCAGGTCCCCAAGTGGCCCCCTCAAGAATTGAACTCACAACCCTGGGTTTAGCAGGCCAATGCTCAAACCACTGAGCTATCCCTTCCCCTTCCCCTTCCCTTTCCCTCCCCCCCATCCATCTTGTCTTCAAAAATGATTGGTACCAGCTGCTAAAGAGCAAGACACAAGCAACCCTTCAATAGGCAGTTATGGTATGACCTGGCCCCCTTTAATTAGAGGTTTGCTTAGGTCCTGAATCATGAGGGTATATGTCCCTTGCCAAACTTTGGGGTATTTCAATTTATTTATTTATTTATTGCTGTTTGTAACTCTGGATGTTCTCATTGTCTGAGTCTGTGTAAGTGTCTAATCCTTGTTTTGACTCTTTACTTAAATCTTATTGAATACATTGGATAATGTGTAAATAATATAATATTCTTGATAAAATAATAACTGTCCATTAATAAATCAGTATTGTGTTCCTGGCATGGTACTGGGATTTGTGCATATTGTAACAAAACTGGGATAATATAGCAAATTCGATAATGAGATTACCTGTCTGTGACCATATAAAGTGTGAACAGAAATCACAGAGGCAAAATGTATGTGTTATCTAGAGAACCTCTGGAATGGATTTAAAAAATTCTGAGAGCTGGTCTTGGCACAAGCAGTGCATTGATTCTACGGGGACTCCATGGTCTTACATGTTAATTGGCATCTCACAGACCAAGTGAATCTTCTCCCTCTGGGTGGAGGAGGGAGGGTTAGCTCAGTGGTTTGAGCAGTGGCCTGCTAAACCCAGGGTTATGAGTTCAATCCTTAAGGGGGCCACTTAGGGATCTGGGGGAAAATCACTACTTGGTCTTGCTAGTGAAGGCAGGGGGCTGGACTCGATGACCTTTCAAGGTCCCTTCCAGTTTTAGGAGATGGGATATCTCCATTAATTTATATTTAATTTAATTTAGTAGAGGGCAACAAGTAGAATCCAGCTGTCAGGCATTCAGAAAAGTCCTGACTTCAGGAGGAGGATAGGGTTGCCAATGCCAGATGTGTTTGAAACCATGGATGTGATGTGATCTCTTCAGATTTGTATAAATGATCTAGAGGACATTGCTACACAGAGATCCTGGAGATTAGGAAGGATGTTTAGTGAACCCAAAACTACTCTGTAAATGTCCCTGAGAAAAGAGAGAAAATGTGTAACTTATTAAAAATTATTGGTCACATAAAATGACGGAGAATAATAAACAACGTGTAGAGAACAAAAGGACCTCAGAGAGGCTTGGGTCTGAGTTGGTAATTGAGATCATATGTGGAAAATTAAATTTCAAACTGAAATTGCTCCCTGATTTTTATTACACACTGACTGGCAAAATATGAAACAGAACTGCCAAATGAATAAAATTCAGCTAAACCCAAAAGGCTTCTAGATTACTTGGGAATAACGTAAAGCTTTCAATTTCAAACAAGGTGGGGAGCAATTGGAAAATCTTACAAGGGGTTCTGAAGCTTGAAATGTGAGATGTTTCCTGAAGGAAGGCGTGCTGGAATGATACTATGCTCTGGTTAGATGTGTGGTGGAACCACAGCATGCAGGTTTCAGAACAAACAAATAGGAAAAGGTACTTGCAGTGGTGCTGTAGAGGGAAGAGCATCAATGCTTACCCAGAAGCAGAAAGGTAGAGAAAGAGAACAGATTTTTAAAGGGGAACATTTCCTAGGAAAGGAAAACAGGAATTGATCGGAAATGTTTCAAAACCAGGCTTAGTGTAGAATCTGCCCTCAATTAGACTCTGATCCAGTAAAGCAGTTAAGCTCATGCTTAACTTTAAGCATGAAACTAGTCAGTGGAAAGTACTTATGCTCAGTGATGAGCTCCCAAAATCCTAATAACCGGTTCCCTACTGGGTCCTCGGCGGCACTTCGGCAGCAGGGGGGTCTTCACTCGCTCCGGGTTTTTGCTGGTATTTCGCTGGCGGGTTCTTCACCCCCGCTGCCAAAGACCCGGTACGGAACCGCGCGGTGAGTACAAGCCCCACTTGCCTGTCTCATCTCCCCCCATCTGACTCCAACCCAACCCACGTCCTGCCCCCCTCAAAACCTGCAACCCATCAACCCCCCCCGCCCCCTGCTCCTTGTCCCCTAACCACCCCCTCCCGAGACCAGGGGTGAAAGTAAGTCCAGTGACTTACCAGTACGCTGGGGCCAGCTCTGGCCCCCAGAAGGGGCGGGGCCTAGGGCGGAAGGGGCGTGGCTGAGGGAGTCAGAGCCAGCCCCAGCCTACCCTGTAAGGTAAGCGTCGTCGTCATCGTCGTCCCCCCTTTCCTCCCCCCCCGGGTAGCAGCAGCAGCCCGGGACTCCAGGGGCTATTTAAAGGGCCCGGGGCTCCCCTGCTTCTACTGCCCCAGTCCTGTAAATAGCCGCGAGAGCCCTGGGGAAGCGGTGGGGCTCCCGCGGCTATTTAAAGGACCAGGTCGGCAGAGGCAGCTGGAGCCCCGGACCCTTTAAATAGCCCCTGGAGCCCCCCACTACCCCTGGGCTCTCGGGGCTATTTAATGGGCCCGGGGCTCCCCTGCTTCTACAGCCCCGGCCCTGTAAATAGCCGCGGGAGCCCTGGGGAAGCGACGGGGCTCCCGCGGCTATTTAAAGGGCCGGGGCAGTAGAAGGAGCCGGAGCCCCGGACTTTTTAAATAGCCTCCAGAGCCCCGCAGCCCTACCCCAGGGCTCCAGCAGTGGGGCTCTGGTGGCAATTTAAAGGACCAGGGACAGGACGGTCCCACGGACCAGAGCTTGCCCATCCGCTGGCCCCTTTAATAACTGTTTCTACACCGGCTTCTAAATTTAACAACCGGTTCTTGAGAACCGGTGCGAATCGGCTCCAGCTCACCACTGCTTATGCTTAACTTTAAGCACATGTGCTTTATGGGATTGTGGCTGTCATACCCAGTCTGATTCAATGTCTGCACTTTCACCATGTGACCAGCAGGGGGAGTGATTCACTTGAATAAAAGTTTATATGCTGCGTGTTTAGATGATGTGAATGTAAGTAAGTGATTAAAGAATAGTGTGAGTCAATACTATGAGGCAGATTGTGTCTGGCCCCTGAATGGAGGGGGCATACGTTGCTTTCCTCCCTGTGCCCTCACGCAGGGACTATGCACAGATGCAACTTTTGATGCTCCTGAGTTCAGGGACTGTAAGTGGTGCTAGCCTACCTGGAGAAGATAAACCATCTCCGTACCAGGCATCCATACCTCTCTGGGTGTGTCAGCTTGTCTCCCTGTCAGATCTCACTGACTGCTGCTCCCTGCTTCCGGGAGTGTCACTTTAAATCTTACTCAGTCCTTTAATCACCTCCCTTCACAGGAATCCAGTCCCTTTGTAACTGTTTATAGCCCTTTGATCTGCTAATGCCCCGCTCAGGGCTGGCTCTACTGTTTTTGCCGTCCCAAGCAGACAGAAGCCACCGAATTGCCGCCGCGGGCAGCTGAACATAGAAGCTGCCGCCGAATTGCCGCCGCCATGGAAACGCACGTTCCGCCCTAACGGCACACAGACTATCCCCGCTGTCCACGGCGGCAATTCGGCGCGCTGCTTGGGGAAGCAAAAACACATGGACTGCCGCCTCTTGGAGATTGCCGCCCCAAGCACCTGCTTGGAATGCTGGTGTCTGGAGCCGGCTCTGGCCCCGCTTTAGCAAAACAAGGCGTGCAGCTTGACAGAGACAGGAGGTAGGAAGAGTCCTTGCAACTCATAGCCTCCCTCATTCTCTTCCAAGTGTGTACCAGGATGTTCTCATCTGGCAAGCCATTGTGTTGCCTTCCTGCTCAGCCCCCATTGAATTCAAGCTTTACAGGCATATAATAAACACTCCACTGCTCCCAATACAAGTTAGATCAGTACAGTCATACAGGAAATTCTAATAACCTACCGTAGTTATACAGTAGCCTCACCTCGCTGACCAGGCCCCTTTCAGTGTTCATAAAACTCTTCCATCTCCGTATTCTTAGATTATTACATACTAGTTCCACAACTGCCACACTGGGCGCTATAGGAAAAAGTGCTTCTGGATCCCAGAATTCACAGGTGCAGCCACATGCCAAAACAGTTGTCAAAACAGAATTGGTGTGTGGACACCCTAAACCAGAGCTGCTCAGTTCCTTATGAACTTGGCTTGGTGGACTGGTTGATGGGACCCCTGTGTCCTCTGAACCATGTCCTGACGCAGCTCCTAACATTGCACCTTTATTTTCTCTCTCGTTTTTCCATTATCTGTTCTCCCCCCACCCCTTCTCTTTTCCATGTGCTTTACTGACCCTTCTCCCTTCTGGTCTCCCCTTCACCTTGTCTGGTGGCTCCCATCCCCACTCTCCCACTCACCAAAAAGGTGAGCATCACTGGGGCACCATCCAAGGTTGGACTGAGCAACAGAGAAGAAGAGAAGCTTGGGCTAGCCGGCTCCTATCCTGTGCTCTATAGTCATGAACTGTTCCTCCAGCTTGTTACGTTAGGGGCCACAATGGGAGCAGGGACAAAGTTGCTCTCAAAGCATTGCTTCACAGTATATTTTCCATGAGTGTGATTTTGGGTCTTGTAGTTTTACCCACCTTCCCTGATATTCTCCACTGCTCTGTCTCCATGAACTAAATCACTGTCCCTCTTGCAGGGGAGCACTTTACCAACTCATCACAAAGACAAGGGAGGTAACCGGCCATTTCATACAATCTGCGTTGCTGCCATAAGTTTCCTTCCTTAATACAGACACGCTTGTTTGTGCCCTTGAATTTAAATTCTTAGAAGTGACGGCAAAGTCCACTGGTCTCTTTTCCTTGGGTTGGGGACCCTGTAGTAGTTTATTTTCTAAACTAGTGTTGTTTCATATGCAGGGAATTCCCAATGAAAGCTGGAGAATAACCAAGATAAACGAGCGCTACGAGCTGTGTGATACATATCCTGCCATTCTAGTCGTGCCCGTGAATATTCCAGATGAAGAATTAAAGAGAGTGGCATCTTTCAGATCAAGGGGTCGCATACCAGTGAGTATGACAAAGGAAGACACTTTGATGTGGTTTTATAAAGACTTTCGTACCATAAATAATGCAATGATCAGACAAAGAGGATGCCATGGAGCAAACCCAAATGATTGATGGATAATAAAAGCAACGGGGAGACCTCTGCAAGGAGTTTGAAGGCAGCATTTTCTGTGGAATTAGTGTCATGAAAGAGACATAGACTAAACTGAAGTGCTAAGAAGATAAGAAAATTGAACTAAATCCAGACTTAATTTTCTAGGATACAAAATTAGCCCTGTTAATTATTCAGAATTTTCTGCCTTTTCTGATTTTTTGGGGAGGGCTGGGGGGGGGTATGTGTAACTGAATACTTTTTTTCTGAAGTCCTTTATTACTGTTAAAGAAGACTCTTATTTAACATCAGGTTGTAAATAAGGAATGTCATAATCATTACCTTTATTTCAGAAGCAGACAATATTATGCTATTTGCTTCACAGATATATAAAAAGACAAGTCCCTGCCCAAAGGAGCTTACAGTTTAAATGGGGAACACTAAAACAAAATTCAGAACAATGGGCATGCGTGAAAAGGGGTCTGTCTTACTCAGCTCATAACTGAATGGCAGGAGAATTAGCTGTACTCCATTTAAAAGTCAGGTTTAAGCATATTCATACATTTGTAAGTGGGTTCCAGCTTTGGGAACGTACTGAAGTGAAAGAACAAAATACAGGACAGTGCTGTCACTTTAATTCAGTCACGACTTAATTTGATCCAATCCTCTGGAACCAAATCAATACAAGGAATGGATCCAATGGAATCGGCTACAGGTAAATCATTTCACTGTCCTACTGAATTTCTGTCTCCATTTTTCCCCCCTGTGTATTGTTAAAGGTTTTGTCATGGATTCATCCCGAAAGCCAAGCTACGATCACGCGCTGTAGCCAGCCGATGGTTGGAGTGAGCGGAAAGCGAAGCAAAGAGGATGAAAAGTATCTTCAGTCCATCATGGATTCCAATGCTCAGTCCCATAAAATCTTCATCTTTGACGCGCGGCCTAGCGTTAATGCTGTAGCCAATAAGGTTAGATGTGCTCTCCTCTCTCAGTGGCAGGGGATGTTGCAATTCAGAGCTAGCCTACCACCCTCCTTTAATGGATAAAGGTGCGGTTGCCGTGATAGAATTGTTGCATTGACAATGGCTCCAATCCTGCAGCTAGATCCGTGCAGGTAGAGCCGTGCCACCTGCACCGAGTCCTGCTGATGTCAGTGGAACTCCACCGGCATGAATCCAGTTGCAGGATCAGGGCCTCAAACTGTAGAGGAAGAAAAGACCACTGAGCCAGCCACAGAGGGTTTAAGACCAGGCTTTGTTCAGGGTGTTTTGCTCAGCAGTTCAGAACAGAGATTCTGGCACCTTGAATCTTGGATGCTTCTGTTTCTCTGTGCTTGGGCCTGATTCCCTCTGCGCATGTTGCCTTTAACAGGACCTGTGGATGTTCAGGACCATTGAAAATAGGGCCTGAGATGCCTCAAGCTGGGCACCTGACATCCACGGTTGCTTTTGAAAATGTGATGGCCTGTCGTGTGATTTCTCCGCGTCAGACAGAGATTCAATGGAATGACTAGGAAGGCAGCCCAGGCCCAGACCCCTGCGTTAATGTTATGTAGCATACAATAGCTATCGAGCTTTGTTTACATGCGAGAATCCCTTTGCTGCCTACGCTCTGGATTTTCTCTATGTTCATCACCCCTTAAAGGCAATTACCTGTGGGGAAAATGCAGCCCTTCCCATAGGATCCCAAAGTGGGACTGCCAGACTGCAATATAGTGAGTCTGATGAATTTGTAACTTCAGGGGTGGTAACTCATAATTTTCAAAAAGAAAAATTAACACCTGTACATGATATTCAGCAGTTTAACATAGGTGAAAATTACCGTATTAAGGAAAAACCATTTCTGCAGGAAAATTCTATTAAGATTATGTACAGGAATAGCCTTGTCCCCATTTGTAAAATGAATACAATGCATAGGTCTGTTTCCTGCTTTCTTTCATCATGATTTTGATAGCCAATTTGTAATTGTTTTGATAATACATATCAAATAATATCTGTCCGGTAAATGCTACTGGGTTGAAAGACCAAACACATTTTTGTTAATGATTTCCTATGGGTTTGTTTTTATTTCCAGGCTAAAGGAGGGGGTTATGAAAGTGAGGATGCCTATCAGAATGCAGAATTAGTTTTCTTGGACATTCACAATATTCATGTTATGAGAGAATCATTGAGAAAACTGAAGGAGATTGTATATCCTAACATTGAGGAGACTCATTGGCTGTCCAATTTGGAATCAACTCATTGGCTGGAACATATCAAGGTGTGCATGTGTGTTAGTATCCGTGATGTATGTATCTGTCTGAAAGCAGAAGTGTCTGTCTACTCCTGGGACAGTTGCGAGGCAGCTGCTACTTCGTGTTTAATTTCAGACTCAGAATATTACAGAATAAGATCCTGATCCTGCAAAGACTTACACATCTGCTTAACTTCATGCACTCTCCGGAGTTCCATTGTGCTCAATGGGAAGTTCATTGGGACTCATGATAGTGAGTAAAGTTAAGCACATGCATATAGCTAAGCACATGTGTAAGTCTTTGCAGGATTGGGGCCAAAGTCCAAGTGTTCTCTCTCACAGAAACTTCATATTAATTCTTTTTTTCACTCTTGTTTTTCTTACTCTTCTATAAAAGTAATCTGCACTGAAAATATATGTTTTTCACGTCGTATGGGAGAAAATATAATGGCACCAGATGAATTATTAAGTCATTTTCATCCCCCGGAGGGAAATCTTTTCAAATAAGATGCTCTATAATCCTGATAAACCAAGAGAGAGAAAAAAAATGAGGGACTTATTTGTGTAAAGTGCTGAGTACCATCAGCTTCCCCTGCATTAGATGGGTATTAAGGGCTCCCAGTTGCAAACAGCCCTAGAGAGAGAGAGAAAAAAAGCCATTTACTTATAAATAAGAAGCTTCCAGCTGCCGCATTAACATAGATTTTTACTAGATTTGGCCTATGATTTTTATCATATGTTGTCATTTCTCTGAAAATCAGTGAGGGTTTCTCCTCTCCAAAATGTAAACTTTGTATGTGGGTTCATACTACACAGGTGTCCCAGGGAAAGCCAGCAGTTTCAAGTCTAAAAGTAGGAGATAGCAAGCCAAATCTTTGGGAAGAGTAGTACCCTATGTTGTTTGTCCTGCACTGTTCCTTATAGCTGAGTAGTTTGATGTCAGCTGTTCAGTTGGCAGAAAATATTTAGCCAAAGTAAATCAGTATTCCACGGGTGCCTGTGTTCATAGATAGATAATTTTTGGGGTGAATAACCTATTAATGTAAAAATGTGTAATGCACTAACACTTGGAACAAGGGCTTGTCTACATGGGGAAATTGACCAGTTTAGCTACAGTGGGAATAATTATTCCTCTATAGTTATACCAGCCAATTTCCCTATGTACACACACCCCAAGTCTCACTCATCTGACAAAATTAGAGTACCTGTATTTGCAGGGTTGGCACATAAAGGTCAACTCCCTGAAATTATGCATTTACACGAAAAAAAAAAAGGATAGTACAGAGCTGCTTTTGGAAAAGCAGGCTTGCCAGTTTCTTCCTTCGGCAAAATATAACCAATCTAGTTTTCCCATGTACACTACTGCTGTAGCCGAGACAAGGGACTTGGTTACAGCAGCACTGTTCCCTGACATGGTTAAAACAGGATTAAAATTGTAGTGTAGATGGGATTTAATTGTGTCCAGGTAACTGGGTTTAAATCCTGGACTGTCCAAGTATTTAATCTGGCTACTGGGACACTTCCAGAGTCATGTCTGCCCTACAACTTGTAACCTCTCTGGGGCATAACCAGCCTGTAACCAAGCCCCTGTCTCGGTTATAATTGTGACGCAGACATGGCCCTTGTCTTGTCTAGAGGTGTCACAGGCAATTCTCCACTTGTAGTTCATATTCTATGGAGAAACTTCACTAATGCCCTGTCTGTGTCGCAGCTAATTCTTGCCGGTGCTCTTCGGATTGCTGATAAGGTGGAGTCGGGGAAAACCTCCGTGGTTGTGCACTGCAGCGATGGCTGGGACCGAACAGCTCAGCTCACTTCTCTGTCCATGCTCATTCTCGATGGCTACTATCGAACAATAAGGGGGTTCGAGGTGCTTGTGGAGAAGGAATGGCTGAGCTTTGGGCACAGATTTCAGCTGGTGAGTCAATAGCCTTTTGAGCCGATTCAATTGCTGGGTGTTGAACAAAGAGCATCTCACTGGATTAGTTACATAGTTCTATATGTTCCTTTAATCAGCATTACTTGATCACAGCTGAGCTCACAGAGTAAAGGTGAATGCCACTGATACGCATTCTGGCACATTATATTCTTTGCTGATTTTTGCTCATTGTCCTTAGACTGCAGTCAGTTGATGTTGGTTAAGGTTATCTGATCTAATACTGTATCTAATACTTACCTAAGGCATTGATTTCATTATGTGATTTTGGGTAGTCACTTAACAGTTTTTCCATCTGCATACTTGTGATATTATCCCCCATTTTACATGTGGGGAAACTGAGGTAGTTGAGTGATTGAGAGCCCAATCCAGCAAAACAGTAAACCAGGTGCTTAAACTGTAAGGAGATGATTAGTCCCATCTATAAAATGGAGATGATGATGCTGATCTTCTTTGTAAAGCACTTTGAGCTCTACATATGAAAAGTATTCTATAAGAGAGAGGTATTATTATTACTTACATGCTTAAGCCCAGAAGAGTGGCTATACTGGGTCAGACCAATGGTCCATCTGGCCCACTATTCAGTGGCCAATGTCAGGTGCTTCAGGGGGAATGATCAAAACAGGGCAGTTATTGAGTGGTCCATCCCCTGTCGTCCAGTCCTAGCTTCTGGCTAACAGAGGTTTAGGGACAACCGGAGGATAGGATTGTGTCCCTGACCATCTTGGCTAATAGCCATTGAACTTATCTAATTCTTTTTTTTGAACCCAGCTACACTTTTGGCTTTCACAATATCTCCTGGCAATGAGTTCCATAGGTTTGCTGTGCATTGTATGAAGAAGTACTTCCTTTTGTTTGTTTTAAGCCTGCTGCCTGTTAATTTCATGGGGTGACCCCTGGTTCTTGTGTTATATGAAGGAGTAACTAACACTTCTCTATTCACTCTCACCACACCTTTTATGGACCTATTCTGTCATTCCTATATATTTTGTACTCTGGTATTACTGTGTCCCATTGATTATCATTCCACCAAGTTTCTGTGAGGGCTATTATATCAGTATACTCATTTAATACCAGGCAGTCAAGTTCACCCATTTTAGGATTTAGACTTCAGCATTTGTATCCAAGCACTTATAAAATTTGTCAATATTAAGTTGTCTGCCTTCATGTGATGTAACTGAATGGGACTCTTTTTCATCTAATTTTTTTCTTGAGTTCCTACCTGTCCTTTGTCAATTTTCTATCTTCTCCTCTTTAGTAGGATATAGATTATCCCCTTTAATAAATCCTCCCCAATGGATATCTCGGTCCAAACCGTGTGGTCCTCCATACCTTTTAGCTTTCCCCAAGTCTTTAGTTTAAAAACTCTTCTACGACCTCTACGGCTTTAGTGCTTTGCTGAATTGGGACCTTAAGTGATTTGCCCAAGGCCTCACAGCAAGGTCAGTGTCAGAGGCCTACTTCTTAGGGACACTTTCGTAACTACCTCTCATGGGGTGGTGAGGATGAGCTAGTGTTTGTACAGAGCTTGGCAGCTAGGAAGTGCTATATTATAATTATCATTAGGTGCTGTGTTTCTGTGCAACTCTTGGATCCATTATACTGTACTACTGAATGAAGATGATGATGATATATATAATTTAAAGGAACAAAAGTTTAAACTTTTTCTAGTCTTTTGAACGCTAGCTGTTAAATGAAGTCAGTGCCAGAATAACATCTGGAGCTTCTATTTAGATCACTTTTGTTTTTAGTTCTTTCTTAAGTGCACTTAACAAGTCCCTGAGAAAGGAACTCACTTCAAAGACTAGAGGAATAGCTGTCCAGAACTTCTGCACTTACTAATATAAACACAGCAAAATCAGGACACTTTTAGACCATCTTACTGCTATTGCGGGCTGCTGCATTGGTAACCCAGGTACACAGAATCCAAGCTATTTCATTGTGAAGTACTGTACTAGTTCATGTTCTTTTTTTGTTTTGTATCAGAGAGTTGGCCATGGTGATAAAAATCATGCAGATGCAGACAGATCTCCCGTTTTTCTCCAGTTCATTGATTGTGTCTGGCAAATGACAAGACAGGTAAATTTCTAAGCTGCAAACTTGCTTTATGCAGGACTTAGATGGGTGCGTCTGGCTAGTGATCTTGCTGCTCAACTTTGAAATTAAAATACAGCATCTTTTGTGTGTTTTTTTTGTTCTTTTCTGTTTTCATTTGGGTACAATTGTCAAAGTAACTGAGTGAGTTAGGAGCCTGTCATTGAATGCCTATGGGATTTAGGAGCCTAAGGGCCTAAGACACTTTTGAAAATAGGACTTAGGCTCTTTAGTCATTTAGTGACTTTTGAAAATTTTATTTTCCCCGAGTGGCATTAATTGTGTGAGGGGAGAAGGGATTGAAGACAGCTGGGTTTTGTTTCACTTTAACCTCTTCTAAAAGTGAATGCATTGCTCCTAAATTGTGCATGGTTATCAACATTGGAGTGTCTTCTTTACCCACAGACCAGGTACTGTATGAGCAGGGCCACTTAAATTCCTCTGCTCTGGAGGGAACATCTCTAGCGGCTTAGAGTGAGAGCCATGCCGCTGTGTCCACTCTGCATTTGGCCTCTGCGCCAGGGCCTGTAGGTTGTATTTTTATCCTTTTGACAAAGGTGCCTAGCCACCATTGAAAAAACCAACCTATAATAAAAATGGTGAAGAGGGATGCCATTTTAGATGCGACTTTTCAGTCGCCAAACAGGAGAGGTGGCAGCATGTCCCTTTCTTGGATGTTGCTAAAGCATCCTTTACAGTGGTCTTCGTAACCCTTCTCCCATCAAGTTCCTTGGGAGGAGTAGGTGTTTGGGATGGACTGAACGGCAGCTGATGACATAGACTCATAGGCATCAGAGATGGGAAAGACCTGTTATATCATCTAGCCTTGGGAATAGGGCTCTGAAGCCAGGGAGGACAGGATGGTAAGGGTTACAGAACAAGATTTCCTGCTGTCCCCTTGTGTTTCCCCACCACCACATGGTTTCAAATCACCCCACCCCCACACTTCCCTCTGGCCCTGCTCTGAGACTTCCTCCACCCACACACACCATAACTCCAGATCTGGCCGTGTTCCTTACTGCATAGCTCTGCCCCGACTCGAAAAAAAAGTGGACAGTTTTCACAACTCTCCCCACACAGGTTTTCCACTCTATATAGAGGGAGTCAGAAATATTCAATATTCAGAAAAGTTCTGATGAAATTTTGAAAAACTATTTTTAAAACAAAAGGGGGAAAAACGTTGTGAAGTTTTGTAACTGTTTTCCAAGCAGCTCAGATGGTTGCTATACATTTGTATTACAGTACACCTAGAGGCTTCAGCCAATGTTAAGGCCTTGCATGTGATGGCAATTCCTAGGTTCCCACGACCTATTCCCAACATGTGAACTAGTTTCATGGCCTTCTGCTGCAGCCTCATGGAAAACTCTCAATTGGATGCGTGAATTGTTTCCATTTAACTAGATGGAGCTTTCATTCCTACTTAGAGTTTGTTTATTTTATATCTGCTGCACCCTTTTGTTCATAACCTCTTTACAGTTCTGGCATTAGAGCCCTGTGCAAGCTCCAGTTTAAGCAGCTCTGGGTGTATATAAATACAGTGATCAGACCCTTCAGGCCTCTGGCTTTTGCTCAGAATTCCTTACTGCACATGTAAAGCAGATTTTTGAGTGAAGCGTGTGCTCTGAGAAAGTAGTAGTATGATTTTGGAGACAGAGGCAGCCAAATAACACAAACGAATCCTGCATTAGAAATGCATAGGGGACATATTCAGCTCATTAACTAACACGATTGGCTGTTACAGTGGGATGTGTGTTCATTAGCAACAAGCAATGTACTAAGGAAAATAAACACGCAATATTCCTGGTTGTGTTTGAAGTTTCCTACAGCATTTGAATTCAATGACTGTTTCCTGATGATCATTCTGGACCACCTATACAGCTGCTTGTTTGGGACGTTCCTGTGTAGCAGTGAGCAGCAGAGGGTGAAGGAGGTAAGGCCTCGCCTCTTTCCAAGATGAATGCAATTCTCAGTGTTCCTAAAATGGGCGAATGATGCTGATGGGATTGTTCCCATTCCCGGTGACTCCCGTGGGAGCAAGTTTGGGCCCTAACAGATCTTCCAGCTGAACAGCTGGCATTCAGAATTCTTCCCCCCTGTAAACTGGTGTAAACTACTCAGAGCTTAATTGCTATACTTCAGACTTGTGTACAGTCTCTAAAGGCACCTTCAACCATTAGCCTCTGTCTTAACAGCTATCAGTTGCCTAGGAGATGTTTATCTAAAGTTCAAACAAAATCATACTTTCAACTACCTGCCCAGTAATACTAGAAAGTGAGCTGATTGTATAAACTAAAATGTGTGCACAGTCATACCGTACATCCAGCTGACAACATGGAAGTAACAGGGTGCCAGATGCGCCCTTTTCCCTGGAGAGAATGGAACTGCTAGCTATTCGGAGGAATGTGGCTGTAGTGCGTTACATTGGATAGTTCTGTACTCTAGCCTGGCCTACCTTGGCAGAGCTTAAAGCAGTTACAAGACCCAAAGTGCAAGTGGAGGAATGTTGTGTACATTTGCATGACTTAAAACACTAATCCAATGTTACATGTACAACCCCAACCTGAAATCAAAAGGAAAATGAATGGCGCTCGCTCAGTCTCTACTTGCTAAAGCTGGAAGCACCATTTAGTTACACAAAGGTTGCATCTACACTAGGAAAAATGGCATCTGTAATTCTCCACTGGGGATGGCAACAGTGGAGGCTGTAGTCTAGTCAGGGCTATGGTTTTGTATCACT
Organism: Chrysemys picta bellii; assembly: GCF_011386835.1. NCBI lineage: Eukaryota > Metazoa > Chordata > Testudines > Emydidae > Chrysemys > Chrysemys picta. Next base: position 326,207,775 of record NC_088791.1, read on the forward strand.
GTGTTGCATAGACGTGCACTGAGCTGAATTTAACAGCACAGTGGTCAAAATCGCTATTAAAACCACATTGCTGGTGAATTGTGTGTCCCAATTTTCCCAGTGTACGTGAGGCTTGAATATTTGTCATTCCAAAGAAGCAAACACATGCTCTGTTTGGTGTCTCTGTAAGGCCCATCAGTCTAGCAAAGCACTTAGGCATATATGTAGTCTCAGTGATTTCACTAGGACTACTCACATACTTAAACCTATTTTGCTAGATTGAGGCCTAGAACACATGCTTTTTCCTTGCAATTAAATACTTTGGGCCCTCTTTTGGGAGCATTTGAAAGATGGGAAGTGTAGCAAAAATAATGGTCATGTACATGGCCAGCCCTTCCTCCTGTCCTTTAAAGCTTCAGAAAACCCCATCTCCTCTCCGGGCAGCCTTCCCCTTTTTGTGCCAATGGTGATTCCCTTGATTGTGCTGCAGGTTGAGTTGGGAATAAGGGATGTTTGCATGCCGCGGTGTATACGTAAATGCCTGCCTGCATGTGTTTATATTCTAGAAAAAAAGCATAAAATGTATTTTTTAGTTATGAAAACGCAGCCAGATTTTTATTAATATGTATATGCAGATGCATATATTTTAAACATATGTATATGCTGGTATAAATACTCATAAAGCTGTGTAGATAAATACTAGTGTTCATATGGCTGGGTATGTAAAACAGCTTTTATTTTTTCCTTAAAGGGCCTTCCAAAAAAGACTCTGTCACTGTGGTCTTACATCAATAGCCAACTTGAAGACTTCACTAATCCCTTGTATGTGTGCTACGCCAACCATGTCTTGTATCCTGTGGCCAGCATGCGCCACCTAGAGCTTTGGGTGGGATATTACATCAGATGGAATCCAAGGATGAAACCACAGGTGACCATTTTGTTTCTAAAATACTGTGTTTGTCAAAAATCTTGTCTCTGATGTTCCTAAGGAACCAGTCACCTTGGCCTCTGGGAGCTGCACAACAGTAAGCAGTACTTTCCAAGCCCAAACTGCCACAGCTTAAGTTTAAAAACAAAACTTAATTGCAAGCACCGTACCTGCGACATGTGTAATTGAACTGGGTGCCTAACTTTAGTTTTAAAAATATCAGCCACGATTCTAAAAACTGGGTGTCTGACTTTAGACTCCCAAGTAAGTGGATTGGAAATCCCTGGGGGCTGTAGGTGCTCAGCCCTTTGAGAAATCAAATCACTTGAGCAGGTGTCAAAAGCGCCAGGTCCCACTTGCAGGAGGGACTCAAGCGCCCGAGCCTCATTGAACGTCAGTGGAACTGAGTCTTGCAAATCACATAGGCACTTTTGAAATGTTTACCCTAGATGCCTAAATAGAGACTTTGGGGCCTACCTTTAGTCATTCACTTCTGAAACTCCTGGTCACTAGAAATAAGAAGTGTTTTTAAACACTAGACCGTTGAACATTTAAGACAAGTTAGAGATACTTAGAAGAATCTCCAAAGTGCCCTTATTCTATATCTACTTAATTATCAACAGTATCGAGATGCCAAGGGGATAGGTGACCGAGAGATCTGCAGGTCTCAGCTTTTACAGTTCACAGTGCTTATGTTATTAACCTGTTAGTTTGTCTCATTCCCAAATCAGCTTTGTAAATAAAATATAGTAGACAATAAGCATCAGGGCCCTGGAACTAGCAGGCTGCAAGAGATAAGTGGCAAGGTATGTGGAAGTCAGAACAGCTCATTCATTTGCTTCATTCACTCAGCTGCACGTTCTTTTGCATTGCAGGAACCTGTCCACAGTCGATACAAGGAACTTCTTGCCAAACGGGCTGAGTTGCAGAAGAAAGTGGAGGAGCTCCAGAGAGAGATTACCAACCGATCGACCTCATCCTCGGAGAGAGCTGGCTCTCCTGCACAGTGTGTCACTCCTGTACAGACAGTTGTATAATACGGACTTCTATTAAGTATTTCCCAGGACCACCTTAAAAGGGCAGCTCTAGTAGGAAACCCTTTGAATTTAGATCTTGGTGTCTTGGAGGCACCAACTACCTTATTTATTACATTTCTCTCCAGGGTAATTTATTAGTACTGTAGCACTAGAGGAAGCTTAAGCTAAAAAAAGGGCAGACCCCTATGCAATCTTTTTGGTAGCTAGATGATGCTAAAACTAATTGCACTTGCCATCTAAAAACAAAACCTAGCGCTCTCAGTGATTTAGCTGTTAGAAATCATTTTGCTTTGAATGAGCGACTACTGCTTGGCAGGAAGTATTCTGTAAGGAAAGTATCTACAGAGGAGGAGGACTCTGAAAATTCTCCACTTTGCTGAAAGGAAACAAAAAGAGACTGAAGTAAGAAATCAGTCTGCAGAATTCATATCTGATTCAAATGTTTAGAATATAGCCATTGAATAGTTTGACTTATCAATGTCAATAGAGATATAACTGTCAGTTGAATTGTTTTGCCAACATCTCACTGAAAGACAGAAGCTGATAGGACCCGAGTAATAGAATGCTTTTTACTATTTAGTTAGATTGGCTCTTTCCTATCACTTTGATATACATCGGAGGAAGCTAGGCCAAGTTCTGCGACTTTACTTCTGTCATGGAGGTGGAACTTAAAAAAACAATGAAGTCTGTTTCTTTTAGGTATATACCCAATACTGCAAAGTGATGCCTTATTTACAGGAAGGGCAGCTTCTACCTATAGGACATGGTAGTGGATGAGCCCCTCGTATCCCTCAGCTTGTCCTTTTTGGGACCAAGTTTACCTCCATCACCCTCACCTGGAATCATCACTTATTTTCATCCAATTCAGTACTATGAAGCAAATGTTAATTACTGCGGGGGTGGGAAACAGATCCCCCAGTAGTTTCTGCAGCTTTGGGGAGGGGGGGGTCACCTTATATGCAAGAGCTGGCAAAGTAAGTTATATAAAACATGGCAAGTGCAACACTTGCTGGGATCAACTCAATTTAATTTTGCTTAGGTAAGTGTCAACCGTTATTTCCATATTTCAGTGTGGGATCGTGATGATGTACTTAAAATTCAAACTATTTTACTTCTCTTCTGTTGACAGTAAGTGTATTGACCAAAGAAAGCTTTCTGCATGTATTACAATCGCAATGTAAAAGTAGTGGTCAGTTGATGGAGTTGTGTAGTCTGCTAGCATAATATTTCAGCACTAGCTTAATACTTGTTACTCTGTCAGAGAAGAGAATACAGTGTACTTGGAGCAAAGAATCATTGTCATTGGCACAATGATCAATTAAACTTTATCCAAAATCAATTTTAATAACTTTATTGTAGAAATCAGGGTGAAAACGGTCAATTTTCTGGCGATTATTTTTGTTGAACTGATTTTTTCATTTTAATTGTCTTTCTAAATACATGCATATGCACTTGAATGAGAAGGTTGGGGGTGTAGCAAAAGTCAAAATATTTATAAGGGCTTTTTAGCTTTGCCTCTGGATCTCATTTCTATATGCAGATGTATGTTTTGATCAGAGTAGTTTAGCTGATTTTTGTGCAGTCAGCATATGTATATTGCCTTTAGAGGGAATGCAGCCCCTCAAGGTAGTGGAATTTCCTTGGAAAGCTACTTGTGGTTTACTGTGTGCCTCCTTCTTTCTCCTGCAGCTATGTCAGTCCATTAGGGTGAAGTCTTCTCTCTTATGGATGGCCTAGCATTAAGATGAAGTGTAAACATCACTGCATTTGTTAGGGTAACATGATCCTTAATGAGACTTCAAAAAAAAAAAAATCAGGTTGTGCTGATTCTTTGCACCATATGATGTATGGGGTGTACAACTTGCTTTAAGTTCACGTGTGTGTGTGAGAGAGAGAGAGACACTCAGACCGTTGGCCTGTCCTCCTTAGATTCCGTCACTATATAAAATATGTCAGTCTTAGGTTCTCAGATACTACAGTGTAGTATAAGAACCTATTATGGACTAGTCATTTACCTTTTTACCCTCACTTTGGCCATTTCACTAGGTATGCATTATTGTCTCTTTAGTATTTTGTTTCCTTATGGTTAATATTGATTGGTGAGTGGCTGTGGTCTTTTCTCCTTGGGCCCTGCTCTCCCTCCTAACAGTATTTATTTGTTCTTTATATAAAAAACACAAAACAAAACCCATCTGAATGTTGACGAGTCAGTCGTATCACTGAAAAGTAACCATTTCAGGAGTCAAAGTAAAGTGGAGGAAAGATGAGAAGTCTGTATGGCATTCTCAGTAAGCAACGTGGTTTTGTTGATATTCTAACTTTGTAGTTGTAGAATTACTGTAACATAATTGCTTTGTATACAACCAGAGCAACTTTCTGCTCAAAGGGAGTGTTTTCCTTTGGCTACTGTCCCAGTAACAATCCCTAGGTAGTTTATGAATTTTCCCATTATCTCAAATAATTTTGAGCTGGCAAATATTTAACATGAGCACCTCATACTTAATATCTAGCCTCACAGTATCCCTTGGAGGTAGGGAAACAAACACAGAGTGAAGGAGTTACCTGAGGCTACAAAGGATTCCTGTGGCAGAGCAGGAAATTTAACCCACGTCTTCCAAGTGCCAGGCTCCCATCTTCACTACTTACCTATCCTTCCTCTCTACTCATGCCACCTAACACCTTTGCTCAGGCAATGCTTGAGGTGAGTTTTAGTGCGGCAGGATTTTTTAAATAACAGTCTGATACAGGTCTGTCGCATCTTACGCGCATTTAACATGCGCGATTTCAACTTTATGCGGTCGGCAAAAACAAAACAAAAAACAGAGAAAAACAACACTTTTAATACTATACCTGTAGTGCGGGCGATTTCGCCTGCCATTGAACTCAATGGGGTTTTGACTATACGCGGTTTTTGCTTTACGCAATAACCGCGGAACGGAACCCCCGCGTAAGATGAGACAGACCTGTATTCAATTCAAAGAGTAAATTGTATCAGTGTCTTATGAGGAGTAACAAGTCACAGCTAGATAATTCGAAAGTTAGTAAAGAGAAATTTCAACTTACCTCACTCAGATTTGCAAGTTAATTTTATTGGTTTCCAATTATAAAAAACTTTATAGACACAGGTAATTTGAATCTGTCTTCTGTACACGCCATTACTACGAAATTCTTTACATTATTAATATAATAAATAACATTCACTTAGGTGTGCGAGTCATTTAGCACTCATATCTGCACCACTAAAAAAGCAGATATCCAACTCAAAATGAATAATAATTCAAGTTAAAATTAAGCAAGCTGCCAGCACTGAATAGCATGATTGAGGCACTTGCAAATTAAAAATGTCTGCGCTTTACCCCTCCAGCCAAAGTGCACTAGTAAATGATAGATTTTATCCCAATGTTCCACATCAGAAGACTTTTCCCTTAAGTGTGAAGGCACATTTCTCTCTTCAGTTTTAAGACATCATTACTATTAAAGAAGAGTCAATTGGTAAGAAAAACTAGTCCAAAAGATAATTACTTTGTTCTTTCTTTGAGTGAGTTGAAGTGTCCACTGCAATTAATATTGGCTAATGGAAGGTAGCAGACCTGGAACTAGATAGTTAAACAAAACACTTATGAGGTTCGCCTGCTTTTTCTTATGTTCTCAAAGGCTGTGCTGACAGCAACTGTGTATACATCCAGCAACTGATAATACCTTGTAGACTCGTGACTAAAGCTTCATTTTCGAATGGTGATATCCCTTTAAGCAGCCCCATGCAGAAGAGTTCAACAGCAAGAGTTGTGAAACCACACCTACCTTTTAGGCAAGCCACCCATGTGAACAATGAAATAAAACATCCTGCAGCAGGCGTGGAGGAAGGAGGCTAGAAGGTAAGACTTAAAGGAAGGATACAGCTGCAAAGGGGTGGATAATGGAGGGTGGCATATAGACTCAGTAGTTCGATACATTACAAATGAGGCTTGCTTTCTCCAATCTGTGTTGTGCATGGATTAGAACCATAATAAATCAGACCTACAGCTGCAAAATGGGGGGGTTACATTTAAAAAGTGCACTTCGTATACAGTAGTCTCTTTCACACAGTAGGAAAGGCATCTCTTTTAGACCTGGAATGTGAGAAGTAAAGTTCAGACTGGTGGAGTTTAAGGAAAATACCAACCAGTACAGAAATCAGTAGTCCCAGCTGACGTCATCTTTCTGAAGGGAAGTCTGTATACTCTGCATGTCCCGCAACAATTGAAGGTTTTTCCGGCTTTTCTCTCCAGGTTTCACTTTGATGGGGCCAGCATCCTTTCCCCTGGTTGTCACGGTGGTTGTTACTTTCACTTCACTAACTCCACTCCGGCAGTCTCGTGTTTCTTCAGCACGAGACTTTTTGGACTTACATTCTTTCTTGAGTTTCTCTAGCTGAAAGGAAAGCCCAAAGAGAAACATTAAGAGCAGCCCGGCTTCAGTTTACTTATTTCTCCCAATGGAATTAAAATCTCCCCTTTCACTCATGCCTGTGACTCAAATAGAAAGTTGAGCATCTATTACCAGGACAGCCAATCTCCTGGAATACTTAAGAAAACTTCTCCTATACAGCGTATATATTTACTACTATAGCCAAGTGAATAATGTAAATCTTTAAGAACATGGAGATAAAATCTCTGATTCCAGTGCAGTGTGTGTTCTGAATTACTGTTAGCTATTTTAGAAATCACACATCTAACAGATTCTAGGGGAGTTTCCCCAATCGTGAGGACATGTGGATAAGAACGGACTTAAGTCTCCAATCCACACAGCCACTGCCCAACTTTCCCCAGAGATTACTGAAAAATTAAGTTTTCCATTTACCTACGGCAGATTGTATAGGCCACTCACTGTCCTTAGAAAGCAGCTACCTGAGGTGGTATGAAGAACTGGCATCAGCTGTAAAGATGTGTAAATAGGACAGTATGCGACTCAATTCTACAGTGGTGCAGGAAAATTTTTACTAGTCGGGCATACAGGATTCATGCAGAACCATGCAAATTGCCATATAATGTCAGCAATGCTACACCTGCCGGTCTGCAACAACTGTTTCAGTTTCTTGACAGGAGTAACTAATAAATTGTCTTCCTCCACTGGCCCAGACATTCCTCTGCAGAATAGGTTAAGGGCTATGAATTCTTCAGTCATCTGATTGGAAATCTAGTGCAGTGGTTCTCAACCAGGGGTCTGGGGCCCCCTAGGGGTCCTCAAACAGTTTTCAGGGAGGCCTCCAAGCAGGGCCAGCCTTAGACTCACTAGGGCCCAGGGCAGAAGGGGGCTGAAGCCTAGGTCCCTGAGCCTCACCTGGGGCTGAAGCCTTAGCAATGTAGCTTCATGGGGGCCCCAGGCAATTGCCCTACTTGCTGCCCCTGGCTTTTATATGCAGGAGTTTTTAGAGCATGTTTTTTTGGGGGGTGGGGGGGTCAGAAAGAAAAAGGTCGAGAGCCTCTGATCTAGTGAATGTGTGGGAAACATGCTCAACTGCCTTTGATTTCAGATGACATCTGCAGTTTAAGTCTTCAACACACTGACTTTAGGCAGATGAATTTTCTGACTCTAGAGCACACACAGTGTCAAAGCTGGAGATGAGGGGGTTGAAAACTGCACTAAGATATGCTTCACAGCAATGTAAACTGAACAGGCTTGCCACACTGTATTTGATCTTTGGGGCAAAACAAACTTCAGTAAGATGAAGGAAGACTGGAGAAAGAAGAATCAGATATGGGATTGAAGTCTTTGATCAAAGTAGCTATCTTTAACTTTCTCTCCGATATTTGTGAAATGTGAATTATAAAGCAAGACCAGATAGATCAGCATATGCAAAGCAGAGGAGGACCGTCCAAAAATTTCGAGTAACAGTGAAAATAGACCCTGGGAACCCAAACCTTTTCCCGAGTAAAGTGTGGGTGACCAAAAGCAAAAACACAACTAACTTGTTTTCCTCAATGTATGTTAAAGTCTTTTGACAACTTGTAAAATGTCTTTGTGGGATTTCCCCCATGTACAAATGGTTCTTTCTCCTGTGACCACAAAAGGCAGGTCATGTCTGCTTCTTCCAAATTCAGCTATAGCAGCATTTCAGACAGTGAAAAATTCCTCAAAATAATCACTTTACAGAAGCGCAACTGCAGACAACTGACTTACCCGTGTCCGATGTTTCCGGACTTTACTTATTTGGTCTGCCTTTGCCTCCATTCTTCTCACCAATGCCTCAAGTTCCCGCTCCAGGTCTTCCCTCAGGCCAACAGTTGGTGTTTCGTGGATTAGCTTTGCTAGCTGCTGGTGATCACTTATACATAACGACAGAAAAAAAGCTTGGGTGTGATTTTTCTCAACTTTACATTGTTTGCCCACTTGCCTGAGAAATGACATCTCTAGGGAGGCATAGTATTAGTAACCAGAAACTGTCTCAATATATTTAATCTATTATTGCATAACAGTAGTCTGTAATGTTCTTGCCGGTGAGCACTGTCAATGTGGAATGCGTACACGGGCCACTGCTGCTGCACTAGATAACTGATCAAATTAGTTAGGCCTAAGTATTACTAATTTAAGATTACATGGGTGGCCTCCTTTAGCCATATAGTCTTAGCGCTCAGTCAGTTCTGAGGAGAGAGTCCTATTTCCCATTCTGCATTTCCTTGGTTCATTTGCATTAGCTGCTATTTCAGGTCCGTGCTCCTACTATGAATGATATGGGAGATTAGCAAAGCTGTTTAGATCCTGATAACTAGATGACTATTTTAGCAGAAAGAATAGCAAGGCAGCCCTCACAAAAGCGTAGTCCCATTTACCCACTTGTCTGATGCGTTATGAATGAACTCGGAGGTGCGCCTCTTGGAACTGCTGCTTGTAAATAGTGCAGGGCTCTTTGTATTAGTATGTTATAATAACCAAAGTTGAATGTTGATCAACATTACAGGGGAAAAAGGCTGCCATGATTGGATAGAACTAAATCCTGATCCACCTCTGCCTAAAAGCATGCATCATCTTTGGATAAGGGACTGCATAACCCCCCTCCCTCCAGAAAACTCCCAACACCAAACCAAAATCACTGGCAGTATCAAACATTCACATTTGTCATTTAATCACGGGACTCACAAACTCATCTGCCCAAATTCATCCTGCAAAGTCAGCAACACTTCAGAAAGCTCTTCCTGGGATGCAGAGGAGCCTGTCGAGAGAGAGGACTTTCTGCCTTTGCTGGTGTGAGATGCGTTGCCAGTCGGCTTAGGTGGTGGAACATCACTGATCACACGATCGTTACACAGAGCTTTAGAGTGTTGTTTCATTAGATGCAACACATGTTGTACATTGGCTCCAACAGAATGGCTGGGACTAGTAGACTGAAGGGAAAAAGTAAAGTAGATGTGAATAGATCTCTTAACCTAGAGCAGGAGAGAGATTTTAGGACATTTTATTTAGAAATAATTCTACTTGTGTTTTTCCTTTTGATTTGCTGCTACTGACTTTTTTAAGAAGAGATTTGTGTATGAGTGAATCCATGCTTGTGAAAAGTGCTTGACTAGCAGCCCTGAGAGCAGGGGAGACGTTTCTGAGCATGCCAGCTCGGTGTTACAGAAGACAGAACAAAGCATTGCAGGAAAGGCAGGAGGGAAAATTAAAAGTTAAAGGAAAATAGAACTGTTAAGTAGTCTGACCACTAGGTGTCATGAAAGCACCAAACAAGATGCTAAACCTGTGGAAAAAACGCAGAAATTGGGCTTGTTTTTGACTTAAATGGCTTGAGTGTTGCTTGTTGGGTAGTTTTTGGCTTGTAGCTTCTTTTTTGATTGGCTCCCAGCAAGCAGGGGCGGGGTGGGGGGTGGGGGGTGGTGAGGGTGCACAGAGGGCCCACCACAGTCCCAGACTGCACGCCGGGGGATTTAGTCACATAGTGTTGGGGTTCTTAGGGATTGGCTTGTTTTCGCCTTGTTTTGAAATGGGATTAGCTTGATCGTTGGCTTACTGTGCAAGTCGGGGTGCTTATTTACTGTGTGAAAGTTGGCAACCGTGACCTGGAGCCCCGTCTTCTGAACTAACTTCGTACTCAAAGTGTAAAATTCTCCACAGCTTGCTATCTGTAGGCATTCAGAATTAACCCCACTCACCTTTCCAGCGACAAATGGCACATCACCCAGACACAGCCTGTAGTGGGGCTGTGCATGGAAATGTCTCGTAAGAGGGCGTTTCTAAGAAGAGAGAAACTGTCATTAGACGTGACCCTGCCAAACCCCTACCCCTCTGCTTCCTAGTAAAAAGGAGCCAGCTACCTGATCTCTCCCTCTCACCCACCCACTTCATCCTCCTTCCTTCCCAATGCAATTTACAATGACAGCATGCTACCTTGTCTGGCTGCTTGGCTTTCTTCTTTGTTTTCCTTGGCTTTGGGGGAACTGATGGCGTTCCTGCCCGCAACAGGAGTCGGTTAGTCTCCAGTCCTGTCTGAAGCTGTGAATGGAGTTAATAGTGGGAATTATGATTTTTTTGAAAAAAAAGGAAGGTGTTAAAAAAAAATAAAATCAAACCCTGAAGTCTGGGACTGGCCAGCCAAGGAGCAATTTTTAGACAGTAAACTCTTTGCGGCAGGGTCTGTCCTTTACTGTAGGTCTTGTACTGCCTAGAACAACAGTATGCCCATGTGATTAAGGCCTCTAGGTATTATTGCAATGTTAAACAACAGTAGTGACACTGAGTACAATAGATAATCTACAGAAATTACTTTAAAAAAAAAAAAAAAAACACCCTTGAATTCAGTAGGAAAAAAAAAGAATATTTTCTATCCATCCTAAAACAGGCCTAGAGTTCTTTCCTAAATGACCTAGGATGGGTCAAAAACCTCTAGGAAGTCAATCATTTTCTATTCAACTTTTCAGAACAGAACCAAACAAAGCTAACTCAGCTGAGTCCTGTGATGTGGTCTCTACCAACCACGAGTGCTTTGGGACTTATAGTTCAGTAACCTTGGGAATGGCAGGCTGTCAAAGCATGCTTGGTACAAAAAGGCCGGTTTTCCTCAGTCTGGGGAGGAGAGGGTAGCAAATGTTTGCCTATGTGAAGGCTCAGGGAGGGCAGCAGTCTAATCTTTCCTAGGGCAAAAAGGGCTTGAGGAAGAAGCATGTAAAAGCATGTGAGGAAGCTTTGGAAAGGAACGGGATAGAAGACCATTTGGAAGCCTCGAATGAAGAGAAGCTCCACGCAGCTTAGGGTGAGGGGCTATATGTAGGCCAGGGAGTTTGATTTAGCTGGAGTTGAAACCATCCAGTTAACTGGGTGCACTGGCCAGATCTGGTAATGGTAAGCTGCATCCTCATCATCCTAGCTGGAGATGATCTGAAGGAAACACCAGACTAAGTTTGTGTTTTTATAGTAAAATATAACTTACTGGACACCCTCTTCTTGACAGGACTGGGGAAGTCACAAAATGTCACCCTTCCCAATTCCCAGCCCTGTCAGAGAAAGTTTTCCACCATTGCATGCAAAAGAACAGAAAAAGAGAAAATGGTGCCTTTGGTATTCTTGGACTCCATCACCAGCCAGACTGCAACGAGCTCTTCGTTACATTGCACATGAGAGATCCTATCAGTGAAAAGTTTAATGAGAGGGCGACCTACTTGCAACACACAATAAAGTAGCAGAAAAGATTACTTGCTGGTTACCTCAGCTGCCTTCTCCTGCACAAGCTTCCTTGCATGTTCCTCCTCTTGGAGCTTCTGTTCCAGTTCTTTCATTTTTTTCTAATTGAAGTTCAATAAGAAAAATGTTACTGGTGGAATGCCTGGTTCCTTTTTTCTGAAGTCTTAAAATAGGAACTTGAACAAAATTAAAACTAATAGTTCAATGCATTGTTTTAGACCGAAGACTCCCTTCAGATTCAGAACAACTGTTGATGAGTCTCATCTGTCTTTAACAAGTACAAGCAGGCCTGAATATTTAAAATTGAACACATTGGATTTTCCCATGTTTATTTCAATAAGACATTAATTACAATGCCTGAAAGGCTAGAGCAAGTTAGTGAAGGGTGTAACCTACACAGAGGAAAAAATGAGGTTTCTTTAAAAATACATAAAAGGCCTAAAAATGGTTTAACATTTTTTTTTTTTTTTTTACATTAAAATTTAGGTCTTGTCGTGTGTCAGGCTAAAAAGACAGCTAAAGAACTAGCAATTTTTTATGTCAGATACTATGCAAGTTGGAATAGAGACCTGAAACATATTTTGGGTTTATTTTTAACATCTGTAACTAAAATGCCTCAAACATTTGCAACAACGGAGGTCTTTGCACATCCTGACCATAAGTTAACGACAGAGGTCAACAATCCATAAGAGACATCCAAGTGGTCGTCTAGTAAAGCCAGAGAAGACTGATTTCACATTCCTGATATTTCTAAGTAAAATACCAGGCAAAAAAATATAAAGAAGTACCCTTTGAAAAATCCTTCCAGGGATTCTTTATACATCATGAAGCAGTAAAAAAGCACACTTTTCCTCTTTGCAAATCACTCCTAAGATGAAAACCTTGACTTAAGGAGATGAAGTCACAGCTTTGTGATGAGCCTGACAGGTATAAACTCAGAACCTTAGAATGGACAGTAAAAAAAGCCCAGGGCTCTAGAACATGGCCTAACCTTCACACTGAAGATTAAACATTGCACCCTAATATAATCCAAAATCAAGCTGTCATCAGAAAAAAAACCACTGTATTCCAATTACTATGTATATAAATGGGAGCATATTTGTTAATTTTTAGGGAAAAATGTAATATTAAAAAAAAAACACAGTTAAGTGCATTACTAAGTCTATGCAGTATTGTTGTAGCTGTGTTAGTCCTAGATACTAGAGAAACAAGGTGTGGAAGTAATATCTTTTACTGGATCAACTTCCGTTGCTGAGAGAGACACGCTTTCGAGCTTACACAGAGCTCTTTTTCAGGTCTGGGAAAGGTACTCTCCCAGTGTCACAGCTAAAGACAAGGTGGGACAGGTTGTTTAGCACCCCGCCAGACATAGAGGGAAAGAAATGGAAGAGAAGGTGCTGGGAGGAAGGGAGGTTGTAAATGGGTTAGAGATTGTTGTAATAAACCATACATCCAGTTTCTCTATTCAATCTATGATTTTTAGCGTCTTGCAAAGTCATTGGAAAACTAAGAGCCTGTTTTATGCTGGTGTAACTACAATAAAGTTTCACACTCCCTAGCTGACATAGTTATGCTGGCAAAGCCCCGTTGCAAACACAACTACGCTATAGAAGAGTGCCTCTGTCAACTTGGCTAGTGTTGTTTATGGAGGTAGTGTAATGACGCTGGCAAAAGAACTCCAGTCTGACATAGCATCTCCACCAGGGGCTATCCCAGTACTGCTATACCAGCAAAGGCTCTGTAGTCTAGACAACGCCTTAGTCACAAGAGTTGATCGAAACTTCCTGGCTCAGATTTTCCACGGGGAAAAAAAACAAAATTTGATTTTGCCCCAAAATATCCAAGTTCTTCATGAAAACAAATATTTCATTTTTGGGGCACTTGGACCTGAATCAGAATATTGTATTGTGTTCAACTGACCCAAAATATTTAGTTTCAAATAGGGAAACAGTTTATTTTATGGAACTATCAGTGTGTTGCCTTCTGGGCACTGTAGTTCAAGCCCCCATTCTCTCCTATGAGCCAAGCTCCCTGGCTGGACTACATCTTCCATAATGCAATTAAGATTTGCCTCTGACAACACTGTATGTGGTGCAGAGGGTTACCACTTTTGAAATGATGGGTCCCCAACAAGGCCATCCCACCGCAACCCCAAACTCCAACCACAAGGCAACATCCACCCGCCCCCCCCAACAGCCATTTATAGTATCTAAAGAGAGAACACATATAGATAAGATTGATATCACATGTCTCCTCACTCTCACACGTGCACGTGATGTGCTTGCGTGCTGGTGGGCAGAAAGCTGTGTATTTTCAACAGTTTTGATCTGTTATCGCATAAACTGCGGAAGTGGGAACACTGCAGCATCTTTAACTGAACACAAACTTTTAACATTAGATATCCCAGTGCATTGTGATGATAATGCAAATCTTTAGACGCACATAAAAAAAACTGGCATATTAAATTATTTTTCTGGCAAATCCATAAAAAAAACTGGCCAAGCTGGTCAAATACCAGCCAGATGGTAACCCTAGTGGTGCATCATGGTAGATGTAGTCCAGCAAGGGAGTCTGGTCAGTGAGCGAATGGATACAGCAGGTTCCCAAACTACAACTCCTATAAAGCAACATGCCCCAGTAAGAAAATGCAGTTTAATGTTGAAATGACTAGAAATGAAGAGTTTGGGGTCTTTTAAACAAGCCAAAATGAAACCTCTCAATTTTGGGAATGTTTAAATGTTTCATTTCGATTGAAAACATTGAAACAATTCAGAATTTGTTCCATACAAAAAATTCAACTTTACGTCCTGATTTGGGTCAAAAATGTTAAAAATATCAGAATTTCCTGCAGGACGCACATTCAGCTCTATTAGTGATCTCTTGGCAGAGGACCAAAACATGCTCAATACTCATGACCAAGACAAATCTGATTTAGTGTGCAAGAGGAATGACGGACCTCTGCTAGAGACTGCATTGCAGTTAGTTTGGTGTATTCTTGTTCCAGCAAATCCAGCTTTTCCAATTTAGATTGAACATGAGATTGATCTAGAAGTCGGTCTCTCTCTAAAGTGACCTACAAAGAGAAAAGGAAAAAGCAAAAAACTGTTAGAAATGCACCACCACAAAAGCCTCCACAATCATCCAAACCTAGAGTTTGAGAACATGCAGAGGCATCACATAATGCAAGGAGGAAACCAGGATAAGTCTCTACAGATGTTTTAAGGATGTAAACATCTGAGGGGGGAAAGAATTATTTATAGACGAGGAGTTTGGGGGGGTTGCAGGCAGGGCCAAGCACTGTCCTAGAGGTATGGATTTGTCATTGGAGGGAACTAACAGACTCAGGATTTATTCATACTGTGAGAACACAGCTACTGACTTCAACAAGAGATGTGTTCATAAGGAGAAAGCAAAATATCAGTGTTGAAATAGGACTGGCAGATATGAGCAGAGAACTTTATTCTTAATTTATTTAGATTAAAGATAGGTTAAAGCAGCATAGAGAATCACATTTAAAGGTGCCAGAATTACAATGATTGCTCAACATCATGCCTTAATTCATTAACTTCTCTAGTACAACTAGCAGGTAAACTTGGATTGGGTGAAACTTACCTGTTTTTCCAAGACACTTGTCTTTTCATTTTCTGCATGCTTTATCATATTCCTCATATATTCCAGCTGCTTCTCTAAAAGCCTGCAACGAGATTCAGCAGCTGCCAGCTGAGAAGACAGTTCTAAGATAGAGAAAGTGGAAATGTGAAATCAGTCAGTTAATTCACTTCCGGTAGCATCCCCAACGTGCTAAGTGCTGCTCCAAAACAAAGGAACAGTCTCTGCCCCAAAGAGCTCACAGTTTAAAAATCCTCCCATGACACCAATCATGCAGTAGAGCAGAGCCTGGCAACGGGACTGGGATTCTGCGTGTCCCACAGGACCCACTGCCGTAATAGTGAGAGTGGGTAAAACATATTTTGTTATGGGCAAGATTGGGTGGGCAAAAAAAATCAGACTGTGGTAATCTGCAAAAAAATACTTTAAAACAAAAAACACCTTTTAATACTTAAATTTAAGTGAAAAAAGATTTGATGTCTATTATTACAGTTAAAGTACATTTTTACATGGTTTAAGCAAGATTTGTTTTATTCTTGTAGTGGTAAAAATAGTATCTGAATTCCATTTATACTTATATATTAACCGACTTTTTGTAGCACGGGGGAAATCTGACTCTCATACAGGATCTAAGGTTTTGCAGATGGGAGCAGGATAAAAATGTAAGAAACAATACAAGAGTGGGTGGGAGAGAGAGAGTGGGTATTGCAGAGCGATATGCGACCAGGATTTAAAAAAAAAAAAAAAAAAAAACTGTCCTGCACAGGGCTCTACAATAGAGTAAAATCTGTAGGAAGCTTTCATGTGAACTAGGACATCACTCCCTCCTCCATAGCTTAACAGAAAAAGTAAGCTGTGATTTAAAAAGAAAAAAGTCTTCAAAACAGTTCTCTAGTTCAGTGGCACAACCAACACATCTTTTCCTACTCTGAGGAAATCAGTCTGGCCACTTTGCCTGAAAAATCCTGGTGCTAATTGCTGGAATGTCTGTAAATTTTCTCACACTCACAATGTACAGTCGCTACAACTAGGCAAGTAATCAGAATCCTGCAAATCCTGCTCAATGACAAACAAAATATGGTAACAGGAACTGTTACGCATGTATCACAGACCACTAGCTTCATTTGAGCACCACTGGAATTATTCCATTTGTTTTTCAGAGAGTGACTTCACCTCTTCATCTCCAATCCTGCTGAACACAGTACAAGGCTACACTCATAACAAGATCAAAGCGTGACACCGTTGGCAGCCCTTCCAGAGCTCTAATAATGCAGAAAAATGTAACTTTTCCCAGTGTAGACAAGGTCTAATGCATTAAAGGAGTGTATATATGGCTAGGTCTACAGCCTGGATCGAGGCTCTGAGATTGATCCACTGCAGTCGATTTAGCAGGTCTAGTGAAGACCCGCCAAATCAAAAGCAGATCGCTCTCCAGTCGACCCCTGTACTCTATCCCCAATGAGAAGAGTAAGGCAAGTCAACGGGAGAGTTTCTCCTGTCAACCCCCGGCGATGTAGACCCCCATGATAACTTGACCTAAGGCAGGTAGACTCCAACTACGTTATTCATGTAGCTGGAGTTGCGTAGCATAGGTTGACTTACCGCGGTAGCATAGACATAGCCTATGAGTAAATTACTCCAGAATAAAATAGGGTGTAATTTTAAAGCGCAATAGCTATTCTGGAATAACTCCCCAAGTGGACACTCTTATTCTTGAATCAGAGTGTCCACACAGGGAGCTATTCCAGAATAGTTTATTCTGCAATAGCCATTCCAGTCAATTTCCTTGTGTAGACAAGCCCTAAAGCCTGGCCTATGCTAGAAAATTAAATCGGTTTAACTACATCAGTCAGGGTGTGAAAAATCCACCCCCCTGAGCAATGCTGTTAAGCCTACCTAAGTCCATGGGTACGCAGCACTAGGTCACTGGAAGAATTCTTCCATCAACCTAGCTACCACTTCTAGGGGAAGTGGATACTGATGGGAGAACCCCTCCCATCAGGGTACGTAGGTTGTGTCTATGCCGAAGTGCTACAGCAGTGAAGTTGCAGTGGCGCAGCTGTGCCACTTTTAAGTGTAGACAAGCCCTAAGTCTCTGTGGGCGCAACACACAAACAGTTCATTCCTGGCAGAATGTTCCCACACAATAAACTAAAGCCAGTCAGCTACCTTGGGTGGAGTTTGTATTGTTACACCCTGACCACGCAAAGGCTACATGTGAACAAACCTTGATTTTGCTTGGATACCTCCGTCTTGGAGTGCTCCCTCTGTTGTATTTGCTCATTTAGCACTTTCTTATAGTCAGATGTTTCTTTACTCAGGTGTTTCACATTCTCCTCTGCCTGAATCCGTTCCAGCTCTAGTCGGCGAATTTTCTCCTGAAGATTCTTCAGAGCAGAAAATATTGCTGTAATTGAATTAGACATCCTCGTTACACGCCAGTAAGAGACAGCGCCTCAGGTTGCCACTTGAATATTAAACGTTTCTTTTTAAACGTGTTAATATATTAACAAATGCCAACCACTCCCTCCTCTTGCCACCTTCCCGCACTCCCTCCACATGCCAAGGTCCATGCAACACCCATGTCCCTTAAGTCTGGTCAATACAGGGGAAATTTCCCCCAAGGTCCTAACTGATTTTTAAAGAGTCTCAGCTGAATAGAGTTTCAAAGTGCGTGAGGTATTGGGTAAACCAGACTGCATTGGCCTGAACAAACTTGCTTCAGTTGATCCAGTTTTGAAATCAGTTAGTGGTTTGGGGGCAACTTCTACAGCACAGCCCCTAGTGCCAGGCCCCTTTACCCACAAGTTGATTTTGGCCCTTGACAACATCAGAAGAGTCACTGGCTATCTTTGCTGGGCTCCCTCCTTCAACTCTACCTGCACTGAAGACATACTGGACAAGTGGAGCTAGTGCTCAGTGACAAGAGAAATTGCCTTTAAATTAATATAATCAACAACAGATTTCCTGACTGCATCTCTCATTCTATCATATAGGTAGAAGAAGACTGGCACTGAAGTGGTAGTAAGGTGCAAGACTGATACCCCACTATAAGCTCAATGGGATATATAAACCAGGGATGGGCAAACTTTTTGGCCTGAGGGCCACATCTGGGTGGGGAAATTGCATGCAGGGCCATGAATGTAGGGCTGGGGCAGGGGGTGGGAGTGCAGGGTGTAGGAGGGGGTGCAGTGTGCAGGAACGTGCTCAGGGCAAGGGGCTGGGGTGCCGGAGGGGTGCGGCAGGGGATTAGGGGCTCAGGCCAGGGGGTTGGGGTGCAGGAGGAGTTCAGGGTGTGGGCGCTTACCTCAAGTGGCTCCAGGGTGCAGGCTCCCTGCCTGCCCTGGCCCCGCGCCGCTCCTGGAAGTGACCAGCATGTCTGGCAGTGGCTCCTGGGGGTGGGGCGGGGTAGGTGGCTCTGCCGCGCACTGCCCTCGCCTGTGGGTACTCCCATTGGCTGCGGTTTCCCGTTCCCGGCCAATGGGAGCTGCGGGGGACAGTGCCTGCAGGCGAGGGCAGCGCACTGAGCCCTCTTCCCCCCCTCTCCTCCAGGGGCTGCAAGGATGTGGTGCCAGCCGCTTCCGAGAGCGGTGCGGGCAGGGTAGGCAGGGAACCTGCCTGAGCCCCACTGTGCCATGGGGCTGGCAATCCCGCAGGCCAGATTGAGAGCCCTGACGGGCCAGATCCGGCCTGCGGGCCGTAGTTTGCCCTCCCCTGATATAAACAATTACTCGCTAGCATTTCAGTGTGGCTACAGACTCAACCAGTGCATTAGTGTACACTGTGAATACTCACTGAAACCAGGGAGGTGAACGTGAGTCAGAAGAGATGCAAAAATCCTCTTCTCCTCAGTGTTGCTCTATTTTCCTCCTAAGCTGCCCTTCTGGGTGCCCCTTTTGTATCCTTCTCCCATTGCTGTTTTTTCCCCTTTGATTTGGAATTCCCTCCCCACTTCACTTGCACCCTTCTCTTAATTCAAATTCCTCCTTTAACCACCAATTATCCCACAGAATCTTTAGACAGTCAACTACCACAAAAAAAGAAACTGCATCATCTTGAGCTGAAACCTTATGCTGGTCATCTAAGGTATTATGGATCTACACTGTATTGTCTAATCAGGCCCCAATTCTGCAAAAGGACCCTTACTCCCATGTGAAGTCCCATTAAAGCAGAATACATCTATACAGAGACCACATCTGCAGATTAGTATTGTTAAAGTCACATTAACATGACACCTCTGTACTGAAACCCACACTGAAGGTAACAAAGCAGGTGCATTTATTAAAAAGATTAATACATGCAAGGGTGGATATTGACGTCTTGATATAAGATCACAAAAGGGAAAGAACAGTTACTACAGTATAGTGGGCAAATTCTGAAGCAAAGACATCAAACTCAATTGTAGAGTGGTAGACAGACAAAAACCACTGTTACTCTTAAAGTAACTAATTAATTAATAATAATATATAAATGAATGATAAGTGCATGGGTGTATATTTTTATACGTTACAGCTATAAAAACTGTAGCATTTAAAAGTATGGACACAAACAGTCAGTGGAAAGTAGCTAAATATTTGGATGAGCTCAGGCAGACAGGGTTATAGACAGCATGACTGTTCCCAATGCGACAGCAAGAGACTGGATTTTTGTTTGTTTGTTTTTTAATTGCGGTACAGATCACACAGCACCATTTTTGAATTAAGAAAACTCTCTCACATTTTTGCTACCAGACTATTTTACAAGTCAATGTTCTGGTGTTAAGCGCTGAACAATGAAAACCAGCTGCACACCGTGGCTTCAGTTTACCACTAGGCAACATATGAAAATACACCTTCATCAATAATTCGCAGGAGAGCTCTTCCTGCACTAATGAATACTTCTATGTTTCAGCCACAGTGCTCCTTTAATTATGTATCAACAGCACTCTCAGGACAGAAAGCAGTTCATGTGCCAGAGTGCATGTTACATTTAAGAGGCAGTCTGTGCTAGTTTACTACACTGGCCATTAAGGACCAGGCCTTCCCCAAGTCAGACTGCACTACAACATGCATTACAACAGCCACTCCAACCACGTTATACTACTTTATAAAACTTAGAGTTTGAATCCCGTGGTTTAGGTTCAGCTTAATCCTTCCCTTTCTTCCATCTCCCCCCCCCCAGGAATCTCAAACTCTTCACAAATCCACCCCTCCATACAACTCTGCTCTCATTTCATTTCATACCCCCTCATGGGTAGTGCGTTTCCGTGTCCTCTAAATGTTCCTCTGGCAATTCTTCCCCTTCTACCTTTTGTATCCTGCCCCTTCCCCTACACCGAGTGCCTCCCCTCTCCTTCAAACCCACTTCTGAGCTCAAATTAAAGCCCTAATCACTGGGGGAGTTGGGAAGGCAGGACCATATGTCAGTCATAGGCTACGTTATAAAGTCAATAGCCAACTACCCATCCATCCAGGGAATTGCACTGTTTTCCATGCAGCTTGACTGGCTCAAAATCAGACTTTTAGGCACAGGAGGTAGAAGATTTTCAGCCATGGGACTCCAGCTATGGCAGGGGTTCTCAAACTGGGGGTTGGGGTCACAAGGTCATTAAGTGGGGAGTTTGCAAGCTGTCCGCCTCCACCCCAAACCTCACTTCACCTCCAGCAATTATAATAGTGCTTAATAAAAAAAGTGTTTTTAATTTATAAGGGGGGGGGAGGAGTCTCACTCAGAGGTTTGCTGTGTGAAAGGGGTCACCAATACAAGAGAACCACTGAGCTATGGAGTGAATATTGCTCTGGGCTGTACTAAATAGTGTTTAGATCCAAATAAAAGAAGCACCTCTTTGATTAGACCTTTCCCTGGGAGTAGTATCACCCTCAGACAGATCCATAATGGGACAGTGAGGAGGGCAAAACAGGAGGAACTAAGGAAAGAGAAATGACAGGAAAGAGAGGAGAGATTAAACTTCACCTCCCCTGGGTAAAAGCAGGAGAGACAGTGAGATTACAGCCCTTTGTGGGCATACTCTATGCTTGTTACATGGCACCCAGATCCCACAGCAATAGATGCGGGACTGAAATATTACCTCTGCTGTTACTTTCTGGATATGGAATTACTGGTTTCTCAGGGGAGCGCTGCAAATCAGAATTAATGAAGGGTTTGTATTTCGGATAATCTACAAATGACGCTGCAGAGAGTCCATCTGTGACTGATGTAGATTTACAACTTCCACGTAGAGTACCCTGAAAAATGAAACAAAGTTGTTATTTGCAATCCTCATTTTCCAGTCACTAATTGCAACGAGCAGGGAGAATCAGATGTATATGGTGGTCATTATGCGATCAGGTTCTGCTACAAAAGTATGGGGGGAGGCGAATGGATGCCCTCTGAAGAGCCTGGGAAAGGGAGCTGGCAAATTACTCCAGCCTATGGTACACGTTTCTCCTCCCCAGCTCCTCCTAATTACTGATGGAGTGCTCAGATGCATTTTGATTTTCATGAGCACTGCAAGAGATTAATAATATAATTACATTGCAAAGGCCAGATTTCCTGCCCCACCATCTGGGACTATGAGCTTCATTTTCACCCTAACTCATATCAACAGGGTCTGATGTAAATAAGAAAAGAAAAATTATTTTGTTCTATTCCTTTGTTTCACTATACTTGCCCTAGCACCAGACTTTTATCCCTTTACTCCCCGCAACTGAAGGGGACAGGCTGAGTGCATACTGGCACCCAGCATATATACAACACGTCTTCAAGATTCAGAAAAACATGTTTGCATGGAAAAGCCTAGGGACATATAATCAACTGCGGTTTTCTTTCTTTGCTTAAGTGGCACCTAGCCACCACCATGCATAATATATTTTTTTCCAGAGAGTCTATTTAAACACTTGGACATAAAATTTCATAAAGCAAAATAAATATTTGCCCCTTTTACTTATTTGCATTTCCCTTGAGAACAATCTGGCTACAAGTATGTTCATTCAGTTACTCTCTGTTTGAATGTTGCAACGAAGAGTCAATATAACCATCCACTTTGGATCAATGTTGACAACCCCCATCTTGAAGTATTAACCATTGTATAGTTCAGACAAACATTTCTTGCCACAGTCCAAATAATATCATGCTTTCAAGTACATTTCACTTATGAATGTGGCCAAGCAACAGTTTCATATGCTACTCCACAAACTGGGTCAGGACTGAACTGTTCCAGATGTTCTGTAACTTACTGAAAGATAGTGAGCTTTACAGCGACTTGGATATTTGAATTTTAAAAGGTTCAAGAACAGCTTAGAGAGCACTTATCACCCCAATAAAATCACAACCTCACCAACTCAAACGTCATGACAGACCCTCCCAACCCCCACAATAAACCCATGAGATTGGCTTAATTCTTTTTGTAACATTATTTCTTTTTAATCTTTTTTTCCCCCCCGATTTTGGAACTCTTATGGGAAGGACCCCCTTTGTATGTGATGTTTCAGGAAATGCAACCTGAAATGTACAAAAATTAACATGAAAATGGAGGGACCTCCATCAAGGTCAGTCTAACTCATGGGCCATATTCACCAACCACAGTTTCTGTTCCCTCTCCTGGGCGTTACCCCCGTGACATAAGTTGCGCCAACAAAAGCGCGGTGTGGACAGCACTATGTTGGCAGAGAGTGTCTCCCGATGCCATAGCTACCACTGCTCGTTGGGGGTGGTTTAATTATGTCGGCAGGAGAGCATAGAGCGGCTACACAGACCTACAACGGTGCAGCTGCAGCGGTACAGCTGTAAGGTCCGTAGTGTGGACACAGCATAAATAATACTCTTAGACTTAACAGGAGAAAAATTAAGAGGTACAAGCAAGGGAGCAAACACCTTTTTAGATTAGATTTGTACAGGCTGTACAAAAGTTAGATGAGATTGGCTCCCGAGGACAGCGTTATATCGGGGCAGAGGTGTAGTAACTGTAGTAAACTTGCAGAAAGGCAGCAAGAGGGAGGTGGGTGCGCAAGATGAAGAGAGTCAGCAGGGAGGCAAGTGGAGTGGGAGAGGATTCCTGAGATTTTGAATTTGGATCCAGGCATGACTGGGGAAAGTGGGTGGAGGCTGAAGCTGCAGATGACAGCAGGTACTAGCAACCCAACTCCTTTACATTCCTACCAGGCAAAGCTGCCTAGGAATTTTGCAGTTGAGTTTTTCTGCAGGCAGTACCCTTTTAGAGGAAAGGAATAGCAATTTGATTGTCTTATGCTGGGTGACACAAATGCAGGGTGGGACAGATTCACATAGATAATAGTCAGACCCTGATCTTCAGCCTAGATATCAAGATAGAGGACATTACATTGTCTTGGACAGACCATCACCTCACCAAAGCCAATGGCTCAGGCAATAGAAAAGACCAGTCATCCTGACATGACCACAAAGGCTCACGAACTCCAACCAATTCCAAAGCCTGCTAAATGGCAGCAGCATTCCAGTCATAGGATGAGGAGTCAAGGTTACCTGTGGAATAATCACCATTCTGCACTGGCCTCTGCCATTGACATGCTGTCTTACAAATGAACCCTTCCTCCCCATCACCAACACAGACACCCTTCGGTTTTTGACACCTTGTGTTAGATGAAGGAAGGGGGCAGCAACTCAAGTACTTATGCAGAAAACAAAGGCTGATTCAGACAGGAAGAAACATAATTAATCCCTCAAAGCCTATGCTGAGGCTGTATTACAGGTAAGGCTGCATGTCCGTGACCTCCGTGACTTCTACAGCGGCTGGTGCTGGCTCGGGCTGCCTGAACCAGGCAGTCCCTGGGCTAGAAGCAGTTTGGGTGTGTGGGAGGGGGCTCAGGGTTGGGGTAGAGGGTTGGGATGTGGGGCAGCACTTACCGGGGGGAGCGGGGGCTCCCTGGCTCCCACCAGCATGTCCCTGCAGCTCCTAGGTGGAGGGGCAAGGAGGCTCTGTACACTGCTGCGGTTCCCAGCCAATGGGAGCTGCGGAGCTGGCGCTTGTGGCGAGAGCAGTGCGTGGAGCCCCTTGGCTGCCCCTCCCCTAGGAGCTGCAGGGACACGCTGGTCAGAGCCAGGTAGTGAGCCTGCCAGCCCCGCCAACCCTCCTCCCCCCTCCCAGCACTAGCAGGGGTCCTGATCTGCATGCCGCCCACCCCCAGCAGGGTCCCAGGCCGCACGCTGCCACCCACACACATACACCCCCACCAACGGGGGTCCCAAGCCGCACGCCACCGTACGCCTCCCCCCAGCACCAGCAGGGGTCCTGGGCCACCCCCCGCCATACTTGCAGCACCCCAGACTGCCCCCCCACCCCAGAGCACCCACGTCCCCTGGCCCATGTTTTAGTTAGTGGTATATAGTAAAAGTCATGGACAGGTCATGGGCCATGAATTTTTGTTTACTGCCGGTGACCTGTCCATGACTTTTACTAAAAATACCCGTGCCAAATCCCTCCCCAAGGAGCTTTCTGCCTGCCTGCATTTCCCAACGTTCAATACGTTCACTCATCAAGAAGTTCTTGACACCATAAAGGAGTCCTGATGCAAGACTTGTAAATCCAACCCATGCCCTTCCTGGCTTGGGGAAGAGAATCATGAACAACTGGTGCCATTCCTGACCAAAACACCTCATTCAAAGACTGAATCTTCCCTTCTTCCTTCACACACACGGAAGTCCAACCAACACTGAAGAAACCCACCCTGGATACTTCAGTCTTAGCCATCCATTGCCCAGTGTCAAACCTGCGCAAGCTCATAGAGAAGCCAGCCAAAGGTCAACTACAAGCTCATGTAACTGAAGCCAACATTCAGATAGACCCAGTATAATCAGAAGTAAAACTGCCTTAGTGTGGCACTTGCTATTCCAAAGTATGAAGAGCTGGCATGGTCACTTTTCACTCCACCAACATTTAGAATTCTAACAGAGCCGGTACAGTAAACCCCCAACTGAGGATGGATTTCACTTTTAAAAGCCCACATCTTAACAGTATATTTGAGATTACATTTATTATTCAATTCTCTCTCTGATTTGAGGCCAAGACTGTTGCTCTGACTTCTGTCCCATCTGAAGAAATAACATTCAGAATGCCCACCTAGGGACTATGCCGAGAGGACTACAAGCATCCCTACATCCCACTCCCCTCCCCTATACACTCTGACTGCTGCAGGTGGAAAGCTGGGGCCACAGGAGTGGAGCAAGCTTAGTGAGACAAAATTGAGGAAGCTAAGCAGGGTTAGGCCATGTCTACACTACAGGTGCTGCAACAGCACAACTACAGTGCTATAGCCAAACCGCTGTAGCAGCACAGTGTAGAGCAGGGATCGGCAACCTTTGGCACATGGCCCGCCAGGGAAAGCCGCTGGCGGGCCGGGCCAGTTTGTTTACCTGCAGCGTCTGCAGGTTCAGCCGATCACAGCTCCTACTGGCCGCGGTTCACCGCTCCAGGCCAATGGGGGCTCTGGAAAGCAGTACGGGCCGAAGGATGTGCTGGCCACCCTTCCCGCAGCCCCTATTGGCCTGGGACAGCAAACCGCGGCCAGTGAGAGCCGTGATCGGCAAACCCACGGATGCGGCGGTAAACAAACCGGCCCGGCCCGCCAGAGGCTTTCCCTGATGGGCCGCATGCCAGAGGTTCCCTGGTTTCCTCCAGCAACAGAAGTTTTTCCATCACTGTAGGAACTCCACCTCCCCAGTCAACAGTAGCTAGGTCAAAAGAAGCATTCTTCCATGAGCCTAACTGTGCCTACTCCAGGGGTTAGATCAGCATCGCTCCGGCACTCGGCATGTGGATTTTTCACACCCCTGAGCACTGTAGCTATGTCAACTTAACTTTCTTTTAAGCATAGCCCAGTCTTCAGTCATACCGGGCAGCTGATTCTAACCTGTGGCCCAGGAAGTGAGAATAGCGCTTTCAGCTAATGGTTTATGGCCCGTTGCCAGAAGTTCTCAGAAGTCAGGCTCATGCACCACGCCCTCCCAGCAGTTGCACCTCCTCTCACAAACGTAGTTGCTAGCAAAAAGAGCAGACTTCACTTCTGAGGGCCACGAATGTCAGGTGAAGGCAGCAGACCAGGAAAGTGTGGGGAAACCACATTCTCATGGCAATTCTAGCTTCACTGTCCAGGTAATTCTCTAGGATCATCTGCCTGGTAGCCTACAGACCAGTACAGCAGCCTCAATTGTGTGCTATTGTGCTTCCCACAACAGTCATCCTTTCTTCTCTCCCCTTCCCATGGAAGTTAGAGTTGGGAGAGAGAGGGTCCCACTGTGCTTTCCTGAGCTAGGCTTCTTGGGAAAGATACATGTGGGGACATTTGAGGTAAGTCTACACTGCAGCCTCCCAGCCTGGGTAGCCAGACTCAAGCTAGCACAATAAAAATAACAGTGTAAACATTGCAGCTCAGCCTGGCACTCCCAAGTTCAGAGCCAGGGGGCCAGGAAAGCTTGAAAGCCCGAGTTACAATGTCTACATCACTATTTTTAGAGCATTAGCTTGAGCTGAGCTAGCATAAGTCCGCCTACCCAGACTGGGAGGCTCTCTCCCAGCTTCAGTGAAGACATACCTTTCTGGTCCCTAGATTGTGATTCTTTGGGCTTTTAGGCCTTGATTTAGCAGCGTTCTTAAGCAAATGCTTAATTTTAAGCCTGAGTAGTGCTAAATTGAGCCTATGATGAGTCCTAGAGCAGACATCATCAAACCAACAATCCTGGCAGACACCAGAAAGTGCCGGAAAATACAAATAAACTATTACAACATTCTATTTCTTTTGTATAGAAAAGTCCTTTAGATGGAAATTTACCCTCCTCACTATACCAGAGTTTGAGGTGACAGCAACACTTTTAAAAGGGCCAGCCTTTTAACATCTGAAGCATTTTCAGAAGATCTGTCATAGACATGCACCACTAGACTGAAGGCATTTAAAATTCCAAATTTCACTTGCTCTTGCAAACATTTTTTAGATGTTCAATATCTTTTAGTAATTTATTCTGCTTGGATTAGGTTTTGGCTTCAGCTTCTAGTAACGTAAACACCTCTTCTTAGCAAACTGTGTTGGTCTCCACTATTTCTCTGGTGGCCACAGATACCAGACTGTGCTGTGCAATACAGAGACTCCCATGTAGTACTGCTGAGAGGTTTTACACTCAGAGATTTGTATATTTTTCTGCATCACACACAAAATATTATAAATTTTCTTAATAGACATTTGAAGCCCTTTGTAAGTAAACATGTGCCATTAGCTTATTAGATTCCATGCAGCATCACCATGATGTTACCCATCCAGAATTCTTTAGCCAGCTCCAAGCTGCTGAGGGATGGTAAGAAACAGCTGGAGACCTAGAGATGTATAAAAGCTATGCATATTATTTATTTGCATTACAGTAGTGCCCAGAAGTTTCAACGCATGGAGGTGCTCGGGGGCACCGTCTCCCACCTCCAACCAACCCAGGTCAGTGCTCAGGGGGGCAGGTAGAATTCCCACCAAGATCTGTCCTGGGGAGAGGAGATGTGCTCCTTGAGGGGGTCTTTCCCCACCAGGAACTGTGCTGGAGGAGGGGATTGATTCTAGCAGTCTTTCCCAGCCAGGTCTGTGCTTAGAAACAGAACAGGGCGGAATTTGGGTGTCTTGTTCAGGAGGGGGGATTCCCACCAGGATCCGGGCGGGGGGTGGAGGGGGTGAACCAGAGGGGGGTCTTTGCTGGGGCGGGGAGTCCCCGCCAGAATCCGTGTTGGGGGGGATGAGAGGAGGATGCAGGCTGGAGGGGGAGTGATCGGGGGTCTTTCCGAGCCAGCTCCATGCTATGGGGGTGACCGGGGGATCCCCACCAGGATCCGTGCTGGGGGAGCCTCAGGTGATCCGGGGGGGAATCCTGCCCCCCCCCCCCGGGGCTAGGCTGACACGAGCTTGCCCCCGGCTCATACCGGTGGACATGGGAGCGCCCCCACCCCGTCGCCATTTCTCACCATGTGCTGGGGGTCACCAGCCGCCGCCATGTCCCCAAAGGGCGGGCACAGCAGGTGCGGGCCCCTTTAAGGCCGCGACTCCCATACACCCGCCACCCCCACTCCAGTCCCAGAGGCGCCTCTACGCCAACAAGGTAGTGCTTGACTGACATGGCAATTGACCAATGAGGAGGAGGGAGCGGGGTTGCCCAGCATAGATCCCACCCCTTACGAAATACAACGTCTGTGCGTCACAAGCCGATATTTGATTGACATGTCAGCTGTCCAATCAAACGATAAAGATAGCAGTTTGCCCAATAAAAGGGGAAGGTTTGGCGGAAGGGGCGTAGCCTCGTTCTCAATCGCTTGACCTGACCAACTGAATCGGAGAAGAGTAGTGACGTCAAGGTTTGTTGTTGAAATAAGGTATTTCTTGCTCAGGCGCATCTCGCGGGCGGCGGAAGAGGACGGTCTTTGTCAGAATGCTCGCGTGTCCTCTTAGCCAATGAGAAATCAGAACAGGCCCTGAGCAGGCCAATCGGAGCAGCCAGTTAGGAAGGGAGAAAGCGATCCAATCAATGGCAACCGCAGGACGTGTATCCGAGCTTTGATTGGCTACTGCAGGAGCGGGCGGGGTTTGCCATTGGGTTACAAAGTTTGAAGGTTGGCTTGGCGCGCGGCGTTGATTGGCTGGGGTGCGTGTGGGCGGGGCTGGCAGCGGAGCGACGCCGATGCCGACACAAGGAAGCGGCTTCGCGGCCCAGGTTCTGCGCGGGGCCTAGCGGTGCAGCGGGCGCGGCTGGAGGCCGCGGGCGGAGGGTTATTGGCGCGCTTGAGTCGTTGGCGTCGGCCCCGCCTCCCTCCCTCCCCTCGCCCGGCTCCCTCCCCGCAGCTCGCGCCCTCCCTGTCGGCGGCGGCGCGGATGGCTGCGGCGGCGGCCCCGGCTCTGTACGCCTGCACCAAGTGCAACCAGCGCTACCCCTTCGAGGAGCTCTCCCAGGGCCAGCAGCTCTGCAAGGTCCGCCAGGGGCCGGGCCGGGCCGAGCGCGGGGCTGCGGGAAGCGGGTTCCTCCCGCCCGGGGGGTGGCGGGTGCGCCTGGGGGCCGAGGCGGGACGGGTAGGTTTGAGGGGTGGTTGGGGAGAGGGCTGGGGGTGCTGAGGTGGGGGGCAGCTGAGAGGAAGAAGGGGGAGCAGGAGGGGCCCAGAGGAGAGGTTGTGGGGGAACCGGGGAGGGGAAGAAGTAGGAGGAGAAGCGGGGGCCCGAGCGGGGGCAGATGAAGAGGGGTTGAGGGGGGGCTGTTACTGGGCACAGGGTTTCTGTCGCTCCCACATCCGCTCCCTGTCTGCGATGTTCAGGCTGTACCTTGTTCAGGACAGGAAGTCCCCCAGCTTAGGATGATGGCCCGAAGGGACCTTTTTGCCCTGGTGAAGGGATGAGCCAATGCGAGCTCTTGCACCACTTTACAAAACCAGTTACACTCACAGCATCAGGCTCTGCTCACCGGTCTTGCCTAGAGCTACACCCTGAGTGAGCCAGGATGCATACCATTTGGGGCTGGCCAGGGGTAGGGTCACTTCTGGGCTATGGTTAAATACTAGCACTTACCTTCACCCTCACACCAGTGTTGAGCATTAGTCACGCTAATCCTCTGCTTAGCTCTACCTGGAAGAAAATGATAATAGTGGGTTTTAAACATCCCTACTTCAAAAATCGTTTTGTGTTTTATGATAAACGTCATAGCCTCTTCATGCTTTTTGCATTCTGCTTCCTGTGGGGGGAAAAAAGGGTTTTGTTCTTTATTAAATCTGTTACATGGGACAGTTGCTACAAAACTAGATGGTGGAGAGCAAGTTGTAGGATAAACTATTGCGTGTGTAGTTTTTTTAATCACTCAAGCATGAATGTATAGTGCATAGTGGATGTATAAAATAACTATGTAAAAGCTTATGTGAAGAAGTCAGATGAGATCAACTTGTAACGTCATGGTTGTTTGCTTTGATAAATAGTTACTGATGGTTTTTCTTTCAGGAATGTCGAATTGCACATCCCATGGTAAAATGTACTTACTGCCGATCAGAATTCCAACAAGAGAGGTATGTATGTGTTCTGAAACTATTTCAGCCTTCAGAAAGGAGTATTAAATTGGCACCAAACCCTTCCTTCATGTGTGTGGCTAAAATCTCAAATCCACAAACATTGCTGTGGATTATCAATAATATCTGCAGCGAAAAGCTGTGTCTTAAATCATGTGTTGCAATAATGCAAATAATTATCAGTGAAAATATTAGGCTTTTGGAAGTGAATTCCGTGAGTTGGCATTAAACACAGTCACAATAACTTGCTTTCTGTAGTGCCCCAAATGTACTATATAAACATAAAAGAAAGCAGACTCCCTCCATACCTGGTTTGCTTTAACTAGACATTGGGTGTAGCTTATGTTTGCATGCATATTATATGGTAATTGCATATGGGAAAGAATTTGAAAGTTTTTGTTTGTTGTTAAAGTAAACTTTGCAAAATCTTCTCTCTAGCAAAACTAACACAATATGCAAGAAATGTGCCCAAAACGTGAAGCAGTTTGGAACGGTGAGTTGGCAGTTCATTGTCAAAAATACATACAAATTTCAGTTGGTCTACAAAGGCAAAAGATGTTGCAAAGAATAGCATGTATCTTGGTATTATAAGCTTATTTAGATCGTCACTAGTTAAGATTGTAAAATATTTTCAGTTATAGACATTTTTACACACACACACCCCTTCCTGAAAAAATAATCTTTTGGAATGAAAGTTTCTGTGCTTACTCTCTGACCTAAGAAAAATCCTCTGAAAAGCTTAAGGAAAAAGCCCTCCGCTATTTGCGTTTTTTTCCCCACTTATAAAAATTGGCATACTTTTCCACAACATTTAAAAAATGGTTCAGTTTGAAACGATTCATTCAGGGCAATTCACAGCCAAGTTTCATAGTTATGAATCATTGAAACTTGTTCATCCTGCACATGTAGTGCAAATTAAAGTCTGTGTGCATTTTATATGTACACAGTAAATCCCTGCATGTTTTCATAAATGCTCACTTGACAAGATATGCTGCTAGCTATCTGAGAGGCTTAGTGTCCCCTTGGTATTTTTTTAATGAGCGACTCAATGTGAAAATGTGGTTATGCAGTATGAAGGTTCCATTATTAATGTAATACAAAAATGAAGGTTCCGAAAGAATGTTGATTCCACGTGCTGTCAAGCGTACCATCAAATTCTGCTTGTGTAATGTGGCCTGGTTAATATTACTGTAGGAATGATTTATATTTTCTCATCTTTAGTTGTAACTTAGTGCTGTGTTAGAAAAGTTTTGCATGTAATAGTTGAGTCCATATTCATGAACAGTATTTACGTTAAATTGCACTGTATGCTTTTAGAGAAGGCATTGTTGGTAATGCATATCAATTTCTCATGTGAACAGAAGCACTTAAATCTTGTAAACTATGCCCTTAGATTAACACATTTTTACATGAGATTCAATTTATTGTACTAGTTCAGTGTAAAAATTACCAGCATGTAATTTACCCAGCTCTTTGTAAACTTAAACTGGATAAAGTAGGATCTCTTTTGGAAGTTCTAAAGGGTTGTAATACATCTCACCAAGCATAATATAGATGCACCAACATTTGGGGCAATACTTTATCAAAAAAGGAAACCGCCTCAAAGCAAAATAAGGTCATATATGAAATAGAAGGGAATTTTTTAGAAACTGATTACCGTAATTTTAGTTTCTAATTGCATGTCTTTATTGGCTTAATTTTACAGTAAAGATTAAACTCAATTAACTGACCGTTAGTTAGCTGAAGGTTTGTTTTACTCCCCATAGGGATGTAGGAGCAGGCATTATATCTGAAGCCTGTACCTGCAGTGCTTCGAAGTTCTGCAGTGCTCAAGTCCCTTGGGTATCTGAAGGGTCTTCATGGTTCTCAGAAACCTTCAGAGAAGTGCAAATGATCTAATTACTCTTTTTAGGTTTAGGTAGATTTCTTGACAGAAAAAATGTTTGACCTGGTAAATTGGAGAAGGCAACATCCAAAAAACGTGTGCACTTCTTTCACAGAGCATGTACGCAAGTTTGTGTGCAAAACACTGTTTATTTTTTTTCTCAGTTGAGCTAGCATCACTTTAAAACAAAACAAAACTAGGGCCATCGTTGATTTAAATATCAAACTTTTCTACTGTTCTTACCCTCAAGTTCTAAAGACTAGTTTAGAAGCATGATTTATTTTAATAATTGTAGTGCTAATTTGTTAAGCATTTTTAATGTACTAATTTCTAATTCTCCATTATTTTTCAGCCCAAGCCTTGTCAGTACTGTAATATTATTGCAGCATTTATTGGCACTAAATGCCAGCGTTGCACAAATTCAGAAAAGAAATATGGACCGCCTCAGACGTGTGAACAGTGCAAGCAGCAATGTGCTTTTGATCGCAAAGAGGAGGGAAGAAGGAAGGTATGCTTTATTGTGGTGGTACTGTAAAGGCTGGGTCTGAAAACAAAAGATACAATTTGAAATATTTCCCTCTTCAAAAAAAATAGCAGGACTTAATTTCACAAGTAGCAACAGGGTATAAAGAGAATTGCATTAGGCTTTCTAACATAAAGATCTGACCTAGCATTTTGTATTAAACTTTTGAGTCATGGCGATTCAATGCTTCTCTGACTTATTCTGGAATAAATTCATTCTCTTTTTATAAACCAAAAATAATCTGACCATGGCAGTTGAGTAGTCTGTTTTTTCCCCCTCCCCTTAACCTTCAACACTACAAATTTCCTTAGCTTGGATCTGTCACTTCCACCTTGTCCTATCCTTCAGTTTGCAAGAGTTCCTTTTAACCATAGAATATGACTGAAAAGAGGAAAAAGACTGCTCTCGGCAGACCCGTGTATTTTAATTTCTTAGAGGGGCACTTGCCAAAACCATTTGTCCAGAAAGTGGTGGTGAAATGACATGGGTGATCACGCTTTTTAATTGAACCCCAGAACAGTGCTGTCAATAAGAGACTTCTTTTCTCCTTAACTGCTAAAAAATAATTTACTTGGTTTGTATTGCAGCCGGTCTAGGCAGTCTGATGCTGCCCTGAGTAAAGAAGACTTGAGTTGCTGCATGATGTCTAAAGTAAAAATTTACTTAGGAGAAGGGATTTTCTGCTTTTTTTGTGGGGGGGAGGGCGAGGGGGAGTGTTGGCATTGGGGGAGGAATGTTGGACATATGTCCAACACATGTTATATAGCCCCTTTTACAATGCAACTAAAATGCTGAAGAGAGAATTCACTTTTCAGAAGTGTAACTTAACTAGAAAAGATGATGCAGTATATTGAGTTAACTTCATTGGTGTCATTTATTGTAGAAAGTAACTACTGGCCTTCATTGCCACGTCCCACAGTGTATAGTAAATAAGAAAATTGCGGCACAAATATGTACTGTTACTATGTATATTTCTAACTTTTTTGTGTATATTAAAGAATAAAATCCATATTCTGGAGTCCCAGTAGTGGTATTTGGTTGTGAAGGTTTAGCCAAAAGAGTCAAAGGGCTGATCCACACTAACCCCCTAGTTCGAACTAAGATACGCAACTTCAGCTACATGAATAACGTAGCTGAAGTCGAAGTACCTTAGTTTGAACTTAAAGGTACTTACCAAAGGTCCACACGTGGCAGGCAGGCTTCCCCGTTGACTCCGTGTACTCCTCTCGCGGAGCAGGAGTACCGGCATCGACAGCGAGCACTTCCGGGATCAATCCAGGATCGATTTATCGCGTCTAGACAAGACGCGATAAATCAATCCCAGAAGATCGATTGCTTACTGCCGAACCCGGAGGTAAGTATAGACGTACCCTTAATTGGTTTGGTTAGAATTATCTATTATCCCTGTGCAAGTCAGAGTAAGAGTTTTTCCTCTAGAGTTATCTTTCTCCTAGCAATAAGTACAGTTGCCTACTTTTTGTGAATTTTTTCTTAAAAGGTTGATGGGAAGCTGTTGTGTTGGCTTTGTACACTGTCCTACAAGAGAGTACTGCAGAAGACAAAGGAACAGAGGAAGAGCCTAGGGTCTTCACATTCTAATTCGTCATCCTCGTCTCTTGCTGAGAAAGACCAGCATCATTCAAAACACCATCATCACCACCACCACCATCATCGTCACAGCACCAGTCATCACAAGTAAGTACTCTGAAACTTGATGGAACTTGAAAAATCTTGTAACTTTTATGTGACAGGATTAGTAGTGAAATGAAAGTAGCTGTTTACATTACTGAATTGAAAATAGGAATAACATTTTGTGAATTTATTCCACAAATCTAGCAGAGTTTCAGTATTGCTATAAATGGAATGGACTAGAATTGATTTAGTAGAAAGGAAAACCTTTTGGCAATCTAATTACCAGCTGATGTTGAAACTGCCCATAAGTCTAGAAATGCTAATGGGGTTACTTATCTGAGAAGTAGATAAATGATGTCATGGCACCATCTTTGGGCTAGAAGCATTTCACCTCTGATTTTTCCCCAATTATTATAATAAATGTAATTCTTGCCAGAATATCCAATGGTGACGGACATTCATGGTGTTACCTGCACACTCTAAGGCACCCCACCTTTATCCTTCCATGGGCTCAAGGCGTAACCCGGTTAATTTAGGCACCTGCACGCTTTCCTAGGGCCAAAGGCACCTACCCTTACCCAGTTCCTAGGGTTCAGGGAGTAATCTTCTACAGGTTTGCGAGGCCTTTTACCAGTGAAAGAGCCTTACACAGTAATATTCTTAATCTCTTTATTAACAGTTACCAAAACAGAATACACACACAGCATTCAGTGCTCACCACTCCCAATAAGGCAGATGAACTTTTCCTTGTGGCCAATCAAGATCAGGTCATCTGGGGGTCCTCCAACTTCTGCACAACATGGTTGACAGGGTGTTGAGGTCTGGCAGCTCTGATCTTGGGCTGTGTCCTGGAGTGGTTCCAAAGAACTTCCTTTTGGACCCCCAGTTTATATAGTTAAACTTGAGTCCTGCT
Source organism: Chrysemys picta bellii (assembly GCF_011386835.1). Taxonomy (NCBI): domain Eukaryota; kingdom Metazoa; phylum Chordata; order Testudines; family Emydidae; genus Chrysemys; species Chrysemys picta. The sequence continues at coordinate 326,242,948 of NC_088791.1, forward strand.
AAACTATATCTAGGGCCTTACGAAATTCACAGCCATGAAAAATGCATCACGGACCTTGAAATCTGGTCTTTTCTGTGCTTTTATTCTTTACTATACAGATTTCATGGGGGAGACCAGTGTTTCTGAAATGGGATCCTGACCCAAAAGGTGGCTGCGGGGGGTAGGAGGGCTGCAGTATTGCCACCCTTACTTCTGCGCTGCCTTTGGAGCTGGGCAGCCAGAGAGGGGCAGCTGCTCTAAAGGCAGTAGCGCAGGAGTAAGGGTGGCAATACCATACCATGCCATCCTTATTCTGTGCTGCTGCTGTGGGTTGTTCTGCCTTCAGAGCTGGGCTCCTGGCCAGCAGCCACCTCTCTCTGGCCAGCCAGCTCTGAAGGCAGCACTGACACCACCAGCAGCACAGACATAGGGGTAGACCCTACAATGGGTGGCTGTCGTGTCAGTAGCAGGGCAATGCTATTGTCATTTTAATTCTTACTTTTAAACTTCCCACTCGAATCATGCTTCAGAGTGTTTGCAGCTATCTGGCTGTGGGTTAAACAGTGTACCAATTTCTTTTGTCATGTAGCTCTAGTTTTGTCCACTTGTAAACACTTACCAGTCTTTGTAGGCAGCTGCTTCCAAGGATTTAGTGTTTGTTTTACCATTCTGTTAAAAGGACACTGGTGTAGGAATCATACAGATGTTAAGTGTAGGCTTGAAGTAGTTTTACTTTAGCACCTCTTTATAACATTGTTTAATCTGAGAAATACAAAATGAAAAATTATAGGTGGAGTGCATAGATTCCTAAGGCCACCCTAAACATTTTCATTACAAACTTCATTTTTCAGTTGCTAAAGACATTCTTACTAACTTCTAAGCTTAAACTTTTGCAGGTCTGATCTAACTAAAAATTACTTTTTTAAAAAGCTTAAGGGGGAAATTGGTTCAACTGCTCTTGAAAATGAAGACCGGGGAGGGGAAATAAATTGCAATTTTCCCATTATACCTCTCAGTCAGAAGAAGAAAGTGACTTTTGGCAAGCAGATTAATATTCGGAAGGATAGGTGCCTTACAATGTCTGATGAAAATCCATTTTCACTTACCCAAGATATAACTGGTCAAATCTTATTTCATGAGAGCGTGGCAAATATCTAATAAATAAAACATTTTCAAATAACTTCTTGGTGTCATAAAGAAAAGAACTTAAGTGTGTATACATGTATTTGCTTATATTTATTAAAATGCACAATTCCAAACTTAAACAGAGTTGACAGCTCCAATCGACAGGCAACTTCCTTTGTAAACCGCCTCTGTGGTTTCCCATCAACTTGCCCTGTCCAGTTTTATTAATATTGTTGGTAGAGCAGTGCACATGGAGGTTTAAAGTGTGTAATGAATTAAATTGGGCTCTACAGGAGATCAGTTTCATCCAATGCAGTCTTCTAAGTTGCACATATGTTGAGCGTAACCATTTCACTTGTGCTCTCTGGTCAGCTTACCTTGGAAATGAATGAAGATACAACTTATACTTACAAAAAAAAAATCAAGTTCTGTTCAAAATTGTCAAGTATTAAAATAATATAAAGTTGGCAGAAGTAGGAAATACTAAAACTGAGGCTGAATTGTCAACCCTAACCCTGCCCCTTGTGCCTTATGATAGCATGCAGTAGTTTAAAGACTGTTTTCAAATGAGCCTGGCCTTGATGAGGAGTAATCCCAAATGTACTTACTAGGTGCCTTGCTAATTAGCCATCCAATTACAAATGTATAAACTGAGCTGCTTTGCTGCACAAAACATAGATATGGATGCTTTTTCAGTTACAGACAGTGGTAATGGAAGTTGACCTGTTGCTGAATGTGTATTAATTACATGTATTTCAGAATCAGCAATCTGAGTCCAGAACAAGATCAGGGAATGTGGAAACAGAGGTAATTACACTGCCCGTTTCTGAATTTTTTTAGCAAATGAATCTTGTATTCTTTATTTGAAAGCTAATTTTTTTTCATACTTGCATCTCTGATTGTTCAAGACTAATCTTTATGTGTATGAGTCATTTTATATGTAAATAGTAGTAGGTTGGCTGTTTCTGCAGTCTGAGACCGTTCTACTGCTTTTGATTTAGAATATTTGTTGTTTAATTTCAGCCATAAATCCTCTGCAGCTATTCAGAATGAAACTCCAAAGAAAAAACCCAAACTGGAATCCAAGCCATCCAATGGAGATAGGTAAAGTTATATTCTACAGCTGAGATAGTTGAACCAAGTAGACCATCGGTTGCTGCCAGTTGCTGTTTTTGTTTGGCAGATTAGAAAGGCGAAAAACTACACTTTCATCCTAATAACTTTTAGGGTTTTATGGCAGAGTGCTGTCAGTCTGTTGAATGTTTATCAATAGAAAGCTGGCACTGTCCCTATTTTTTTCGCTGCTTTGGGAAAAGGGAAGCAAAAGTAGAGCATAAGGCCATGGTTACCAAACAAAGAATATTCTGACATCAGTGATTTTTCAAAAGGACACAGATTTTGAATCTGGTGCTTGAAACTGATGTGGTATCTAGAAATGTCTTTGGGCCTAAATGTGTGAGACTGAACAACTTATTCTGTCTCTGATCAATAGTTGGAATAAATGTACAAAGAGGCTGCTTCACTTAAGAAGAATTTGACCCCCTCAAAGCTAATACTCAATTATATTTCTGCAGGTGTATGTAATGTGTGCCATTAGTAAGGTAATTTGCCAGTTGCATCCATTTCTGTCAGGTACATACTTTTTTTGCATTAGTCCTTAAGGATGTTTGTGGAATTGTTAATTAAGCAATTTGAACTTTGAAAAATGTGGTGTTCTGTTGATGTTACAAGTAACAGGCATTTTTTTTTTTTTAATTTTAGTAGCTCTATAAATCAGTCAACAGACAGTGGGGGAACTGACAACTTTGTCCTCATAAGTCAGTTGAAAGAAGAAGTGATGTCACTCAAACGTCTTTTGCAGCAAAGAGATCAGACTATCTTAGAAAAAGATAAAAAGGTAAAGGCTACAGCTGCTTAAGACCTTATTAAATTTTTTCTTGTATCTTGCAGACTCAAGGAGCTGTCAACCTTACAATTGTTTGAATGTTAAAACAAAATTAATAGCAAAACTTTGTTTTGTGAATAGAGATTATAACATTACCAAATTGTCCTTTTAAAAGGTTAAGTAGCAGACTTACACAGCTTGGATGTATTTTAGCTGTAAGGCAACTCTCCCTGAACGTAATGTATACAAGAGACCCACCTTTCAGGCAGCGTACTGTCTTAAAAACAGTCCCAAATATTTTCATTTTGCTAAACCTTTATTAGAAGCTCATCTCTTAAGCAACTGACTTGTTCGCCAGTTTAAGGTTGTGTCTTTGGTGTAAATGGGTACTGTTAGGACTGCAATGTTAGGTTCTTGTATTGGTATATTGAATCTTTGAGGCTAAACGAATTAATCTGGACCACTTTTAGAATGCTTAGAAAGTCCTTATCTCTAGCTATTCAGTGGCTAAAGTGAAATGAATTGGGCAGTCCAATTCATAATACAAAAGCTACCATTACCTTTTCTGGTAGTCCCTTAATGCTTGCCCTCTGAAGAGTCTTGTTAAATTCCCATTGAAGTCAGTGGGAGGCCATAAATCAGTATGGAAACTGAAACTACATTTTGACTCTTTAAATTTGATCTAGGTGAAACACAAAAAGGGCAGTGTGAGGAAGCTTAGATGAACAGTAGGATTGGGCACACAGTAACATGCATTTGTGCCCCTTTTTACAAGCCAAACACTAAACTGAATTTTGTTGCTCTGTTTTTATATTCTGGAGTCATTGGTCTTTGCGCATAGTTTCTCCCTGCAGTACAATTTGAATTAAATAACTGTTTCACTGAAAGCTAATGCAGTACTTAATCTAGCTGATCCCATTTATTAACATTAATGTTCATATGTCCCCTCCTTTGATTTCACTTCATGTACTCTTAACTTGGTGGTGATTTGAGTTCCAAGCATTTATCAGAACACTTCTCTTTAATTCTAGAATAGTGATCGTTGGTGCAATTAGCCCTTTTACATAAGCCCTATAATCAAATAACTAAAAGATGACCCGTGAGTAGATATTGTAGCTAAACATTTACAGAGTGTGTATATATAATACTATGAGCTGTTTTAATACAGTTCTTCACTGGTCCAATTTTCTCCATAACTCACCAAGAAGATATTTGATATTAGCTAGGAGGTCCAGTTTGGTGTAGATTAGAACAGACAAAATGCAGCTCACAATTGGAATGATTGACAAGGCAGAGGACAATGCTTGTGTTAGAGGCAGTGATTAGGCTCATGCTACATTTTATTTGTCACTTAATGTTGTAATTGCAAAATCCTTGTTTCAGAATTGCTAGCTGAACCATTTTAAATATGGCTATTCATGACTTTAAGTTTCAGGCGCAGAGGATGTATTATAGAATATAGTCTACTTTTGAAAATGTAAATTCACTTTCCTCTGTGGAGGATTCTCCTCCTGGATCTCAGCTTCTTAATGCAAAATAGCTGGAACTCCCCAAGGTTTAGGTCAGAAGTAGCAAATAGTAGCACAAGTAGTCCTCAGCTAGTGGTGGTATGATATCCCGTGCCTTAACCACTACTTTCAGAACCTTCCAGTTTCTTTTTGATATTGATAGCTCTCCACAGGAGCTGCACCTCTTCAGCTCTTAAACACTCAGTACCTAACTGTTATGAATATATTTTTGTCTTCAAATTTTTTCTTACCCTGTGGCCTCTGTTTCCCTAGGAGCATTGATAAGGTTGCCAGTCTCTGGGGATCATAGAGAAACTTCTGTTTGGCCTGAGTTTTTGTTTTGACAACTTGTGCTTCAGCGCCTTAGTATTGCTGTTGTTAGAACCTTTTTCTTGGCATCTCATAGTTCTCTGAACTTCAAAGCTTTTTCAGGTATTAATTTCTTTCAGAATAACATCCATCTCCTCAGCACCTGGGTGGGAAGGATGACCAGTATCTGTCTGGCTGAAAGGTCCATTATAAATGATCATATTCACAGAATCCTCAGCCTGGGAGTTAGTAATTCAAAGTAGTGGGACAATATGTGCAGGGCTTTCAGATGTTTACCCTGTGCATCCAAGCACTGTGAGAAATTTCTTTAAGCCCTCCTTAACGCACTCCCCAGAGACTTCCATAAGTCCAGCATGTGGCCAGCCTGGTAAACTCTGAAGGGAAAAAAATAGAAATACAAGCCTTAATCAGCCTCTGACCACCTGGACTGTATGCCTGCAGTGCCCATGTCTGTGCAGACCTTGCTTCCCTCTAAGCCCAGCAAACTAGTTCCCTTGGGGGGGGAATTCTGTTTCATCCCATCCAAATCCAAGGACTCTACCACAAATCAAGGTCTCAGTGCTCAATGTCTATGGTACTGACTTCTGGCGCATCAGACTAGGAATTTTCTTTCAAAGGAATAATTAGCAGGAGACACTAGAAGAGAGCTACCTGCCCTTCAACTCGTCACTTCCAAAGACTTCGGGCAGCTTCACATCGTAGACCACGGCATCTTCTCTTCACATTGGTTCAGGACTGGGAAGACTGCTTTGGGGGGCCTCCATGGTGTCTTCAGCGGCCTAGCCATGTCCCCCCTGGTGATTTCGTACAGTGTAGTGCCATCACTTTGATCCTTCATCCAGATAAGCCTGAGTTTGATACCTGTACCCCAGGATTAGCTCCTTCAACGAACAAAGTACTGGCCTTTAATAGCAGTACACAAACCCCACAGCGCCTGTGCTGGGGGTCTGGGCACAGCCATTGTTGATGCCTTTTGAGATAGTTAATGTGCCAAAGTGCCCCTTTGGCTCACTACTTTGCTGCCTTAGTAGAAGCATGATGTTGGTCAGGGATACAATTTCTGCCTCCTGGATGCAGAACAGATTAACTGAAGGAGTAACAAGACATGCTCTATAAGGATTTGACTTCCTCTAATGCATAAAGTTGGTGGGATCTGGATTAGCACCCGTCGAGGAATTTACAAGGGCCACAATTAGTACGTACATGGAACAAGAGCATCCATCCAATGGGGTGGCCATATCCTTGCATCCTATTTTGGACCACTTAGCAAAGGTGTGTTCGACAACTCACAATGCTTCTTTTGCGTCAAACATTGCTGAGAAGTACATACTGCCCAGGACTCTACCAGCAATGTCTCCCATCCCAGTGAAAAGCTTGGTGGTCAAGACAACCATGGCTAGAGAAAATATCAGACAATTATCCTTCACATCAGAAACTGCCAGGCTTTCATGGCCCAATGACATATTAAATACTGGGGAACTGACAATGTAGTCCACAGGACGGATACCAGGAACTCAAAGATGGTGGATAAAAGTGTGGGGCTGAGCCAGTACTGGGTGCACGTGTTCTTTTATATGCAAGTGACAAGGTACCAAGAGCTGTTGCTTCAGAAATGGATGTTTGTAGGTCTCCTTGCCTGCAAGTATCTGGGTTCCACAAGAAGATTTAGAAAAAAATCTGTTCTGAGAATATTACATAGCTGGTGTCAGAAGATGAAAAATTACTTGTAGTTCTGCATCCCTGAAGATGTCATCTTGCAGGATTTTCACTTTCCCAGCTCCATTCAGAGTGGAGGGGAATCTTTGTGAGGTTACTGCTTTTTCAACCTTTTTGTTATGACTGGCTTATTTGCCTCTGGGAGGCGTCACTTCCTGATAAATCAAACTTGACTAGAAGGGTTCAAGGGTGGCACTACAGGTCTTAGATGGCTTGTGCTTCTGCCCACTGCCTTTGGGGATCAATACGCCTCTAAAGCACGTATTTCTCCGTTTCATGCTTGGTATCTGAGACCCAGGGTCCAGAAACCTGTAAGGTAGTCTTCAGAAGAGAATTAAAAGATAAGTAACTTTTCTATATAAACTTCACTTGTGATTTAATTCTCCTATCAATGCAGTGTTTGCAGTGGAAATGATAGATCTCTTGGAATTTACACTCCATTTAGGAATGAGATATAATAGAAAGACTTATTCTTCAGAATCATTTTATTACGTCTCTGTAGATATTTGCCATGTAAATTATAGCTTTATGCTGATTAACTGTTACCATAGTCCGTCTTGGCCAGTATCCTGTATCTAACAATGGCCTGTAGTGGGGCTTTGGGGGAGTTTACAAAACAGGGCAATTAAGCAGTAATTCACCCATCTTCCGCACCAGCTTCTGGTAGTCAGAGGTTGAGGGACGTCCTGAGCTTGTGATTGTGCTCTGGCCATCTTGGCTAATAGCCATTGATGGACCTATGCTCCATGAATTTATCCATTTCTTATTTGAACCTTGTTATACTTTTGACCATCACAATGAGTTCCACAGGTTACTCGTGCACTGTGTGGAAAAAGTACTTCCTCTTGTTTAAAGCTATTAATTTCCTTGTGTGACCCTTGGTTTTGTAGTGTGTGAAAGAGTAAATAACACTTCTCTATTCACTTTTCCAACCATTCTTGATTTTTATAGATTTAGTCATCTCTTTTCTAAGCTGAACAGTCTTACTCTCTTTTTAGTCTCTCTCCTTGTAGCGAAGCCATTCCATACCTTTGGTCATCTTTGTTGTCCTTCTTTGAACTTTGCACTATGTCCTTTTTTGAGATGGGGTAACCAGCACTTGGCAGAGTATTTGAGCTGTGGGGGCACCATGGATTTATATAGTGGCATTATGATATTTTAACTGTCCCTTTCCTAATAGTTCCTAACATACGTTAGACTTTTTGACTGCTGCTGTGCATTGAGAGAAGTTTTCCGAGCGCTATCCCCAGTGACTCAAAGGCCTATCTTGGGTGGTGACGTTTAATTTAGAACCCGTCGTTGTATATGTATAGTAAGGATTATTTTTTTCCGGTGCATTACTTTGCACGAATCAATGTCAAATGTTATCTGCTGTTTTGTTGCCCAGTCATCGAATCATAGGAGTGGAAGAGACCTCCAGAGGTCATCTAGTCCAGTCCCCTGTGCTCATGGCAGGATTAAGTGTTAACTCAGTCAACCAGTTTTGTGAAATTCCTCCAACTTCTCGCAGTCCGCTTTGGACTTATTAGCATGAATAATTTTGTATCATCTGCTAACTTTGCCACTTAACTGTTTACCTCTTTTTTCCAGATCATTAATGAATATGTTGAACAGCATGGGTCCCTGTGCAGGTCCGCTGTTCACCTCTCCATTTTGAAAACTGATCATTTATTCCGATCATGTTTCCTGTCTTTCAACCACTTACTGATCCATGAGAGGACCATTCCTCTTATCCCTTGGCTACTTAGTTTCCTTGAAAGCCTTTGGTGACAGACCTTGTCAAAAGCATTCTGAAAGTCCAGGCACACTGTATCAACAGGATCACCCTTATCAACATGCTTGTTGACTCTCTTAAAGAATTCTAGTAGATTGGTGAGGCATGATTTCCCTTTATAAATGCCACATTGACTATTCCCCCAACAAATCCGGTTTATGTATGATAATTCTGTTCTTTACTAGAGTTTCTGCCAGTTTGCCTGGTATTGAAGTTAGGCTCACTGACCTGTAATTGCCAGGATCTCTTCTGGAGCCCTTTTTAAAAATTGGTGTTGTAGTAGCTACCTTCCAGTCATCTGTGACAGAGGCTGATTTCAGTGACAGGTTCCATACAATAGTTAGTAGTTCTGCAGTTTCATATTTCAGTTCGTTCAGAATTCTTGAATGAATACCACCTGATCCTGGTGACTTATAACTGTTTAACTTTTCAATTTGTTCTAAAACCTCTTCTACTGGCACATCAATTTTGGACTGTACTTCAGATTTGTTGCCCAAAAAACAGCTTTGTGCCAGTGTCATAGCTAAAGCCTGTCAGACGAGTCTCATGGCTGAAAATAAAGCTGAGTATTGTAAATCAGTGTGATCCAATGTCTGAAAATACTTTGAAGGACTAGTCTTCCATATCCAGTTCTCAAATGGGACTTTCACATGTAAAAGAGATATTTGACTTGTGCTGTGAGATATTTTTACCCATGTCAACACAAGAAGCAGGAAATAAAGAAAGTAGTCAGTGTCCCCTAGAGACTCTTTTATGCCTCAAAAATTATTTAATGGATCTAAGAGTTGGTTAAAAATACATATGAGGTTGGCTTCCAAAATATCCTCATAGAAGTTGTTTTTCTTAGTTGACAGAGTTGAAGGCAGACTTTCAGTACCAGGAGTCTAATTTAAGGACAAAAATGAACAGTATGGAAAAAGCTCACAAGGAAACAGTGGAACAACTGCAGGTAAATACTTAAAAATAGTTTTAATAGAGTGGGTGTCAAAATATTTTGTATATTTGCTTTGAGAAATGAAATAGTTTAAATAGAACCATTGTGCACGGTCATCCTTGCATGAGTTACCAGTCATTGAAATGGATGAGTCAGTTTCCATCTCTGACCTGTTTCAGGCTCGCATGCTCGCGCTCTCTCTCTCTCTCTCTGTTACACCTGCATTATCTTCAGTTTTCTTTTCAGGCGTAACCACTTGATAGATACTTTCTTAGAGCAATTGAGGCACATCCTCTCCCCCCCCAGGTAGTTCCTCATGCCCCCCTTCTCAAGGGGCATACCCCTCATACTTTAAGAAACACTGGTATACCTGTTCTAGGTGATATAATGACCTAGCATAACTGCACAATTTTATTGCAGTGCAAGAAGCTAATCTTGCAATGATGTAACCCATATTGAAAGTACAACTGTTTAAGCAGCAGGAAAACCTGAAACGATTTATAAATTTTAGAATGAACAGAAATATCTATCTACCATGCAGTAGATATATTGATTTTGCAAATCCATGTGAGGGATTTGGCTTTATATCTTCTTTATATCTTCCTTTATAAAACTAGTGGAAGATGTGAAGCTTAAATACCTGTGCTGTGCTGAAAACTTCTGCCATTATGTTGATTGATTCTCAGGAATAGAAGTTTTACGCGGGGGTGGCTTCATAACTTCAGCAAGACAGTTGTGCATGGCATTGTTGAATAATTGCTCCCTCTTATTCAAGAAGCTTATTGATCTCTTTCTGCAATGTATCACTGATGGATATAGTACTGGAATTAAGAGTAACTATTAGGACTTTTGAACAGTGTTTCTGTTATGTTTAAACAGAAGAGAAAGTGTTTCTATAAATCTTTCTTTTTATCTATATTACAGGCCAAAAACAGAGAACTACTCAAACAGGTTGCCGCATTGTCAAAGGGTAAAAAGTTTGATAAAAGTGGAAGTATACTAACATCTCCATGAGGAACTGGTTACTTACATGAGGATTACTACTCAATGTAAATTTGAGTAATTCTGTGAAGCCCTTAAAATCCTGTGTCGTGGAAAAATATTTTTGCACACAAGATTACTTGGCATGTTTCCTACACATTTTTATAACTAATATGCAGCTTTTTAGTTAAACTGTTCAGATAAAGTACTTCAACTGGCTTGAAGAAATTTTTTATTTTATTTTTTTTATATTGGGAACTTTTTTGCCAGCAATAGTATTTAACAATTGCAGAGGGGGTAATACAGCAGTGCTCTCTTTAACACATCATGCAATAACAAAATAGGTGTACTTTCTACAGAGTTCAAAGCAGCAGCTGAATCCCTTAAACTATGATAACTTTGGCCAAAAGTTCAGTTTAGAGTTTATAAATCTGCAAGGACAACGCTTTTTGGAATAGGAATATGGACACTGGGTTCTGGCAACTGTTCTTTTGCTTTGTATTAAAATATAGGACATTTAGGATGGAAATCATGGTGCTCTTAAATGAAACTCAAAAGATATATACATATGTGTAAATACAATTGTAACAGTTATATTCTTAGTGATAACAAGTGAGTAACTAGTGTTTTACATTCTTGTGATAGGAATTTATTGAAAGATTATCTATTGTACAGTACCAGAGGCAAAGTGTGGTTTTTTTTTTGTAAGATTTACTGTAGACTTTTTTCTTGCAAGTGCCTTTCTCCAACTGTTTATTTATAGGAATGTTGGTATTTTGTACATAACGTTTTTGTTTTAAGATCATGTTTAATAAATGTTTGTGTATATATAAATGTGTGTACAGAGGAATCAAAAACAAAGATCAAAGTTTGCTAGTGCAGTGCTTGAAGCAGCATTCAGAACTAATTGATGGACAGTGTGTATTGACTTTTTTTAACCTTATTAGATTGCATCTGTGGGGTTTGTTGAGTCTGGTTAGTGCTTATTATGCCAAACACTTCCTAAATAAACAATTTGTATGTTTTTTGCCACACTAGACTATAATGCTTTATGTATTTTTCCTGTTGGCCCAGTGCTAACTTTTTTTTAATTTCATAGCAAGCATTGTACTCCCACTGTTATATCCTGAATTAGCAGTATAGTTAATACTCACTACTTTATTTTTAAAACTTGCATATTCAGTTTGTCTTGGTTTTAACTGTACTTAGTTGTAACTTATGGTCACTTTTTAAAAATTAAGTAATTAGATTGACACTTACTTAGTTTAGTAAAGATACACATCGAGAAAACCGTAGCCAAAACTGTAATGGTCAGTACATAAATAAAGGGAATGGATGTGGTGTGGTGTCAAATGAAAGCTTATTGTTCAACCCTTTGAATGGAATCTTCTGTTTTTATATTCAGTTAGTTCTGTTTTAGCTCTGCTCCTAATGGACATCAGTACAAGTGTCTTAGTAGGATGAAACAACTGTTTAGGAAAGCAAGTTCTAAACCAGCATAACTTGGAGTAGTCCGTTGTCTGTCAGATGGTAGCTCTAGTTCAGATGTGGATGTTGATTTGGTGACTTGGGAGCTGCTTGCACTTCAGCTAGCTTTATTGTCTGATCTCTTGCTGCTTGGAGGACTAGAATCTAAAGTCCTCTGGCTGTCTACCCAGATGCTACTGAATTGGGAACAACTTCAGCAGTTTAGAGAAGACCTAGTCTATGGCATAATTATAATTTGGAAAAATCAAGCTACCTTGTTTCCTACAGTGAAGATGTATTTGATTTCTTTTTTGTACATGAAGATCAACTTTGTAAATTTATAAAAACTGTTCTTTAAACTTACTAATACAGCTAGGATAGAAAATGCTGCTGCTATCCTATTGGGATGTTAGTTGTATTGAGAGATTTAAAAAAAAAAAAATTAGGACTTTTCCTGACTTTCATTAGTTCAGAATAATATTTTGATACCGGGGGCTTTTCTCTCCAGTTTACTGGCCACCAGTCCATGGTGCGTGTGGATTTTAAAATCCAATTCAGAACCATGCACATCAAATTGATGAATTATCCCATTAAGTGATTCTTATTCAAACCTCCTTGAGCTGCAATACAAATTGTCTTTTTTTAAGGAAAAGTTCAATATTATACTTAAGCTTTATAGATCCCAATGCTTAAAAACATTTAGGGGCTTCACAGTATTTAGTTACAATTAAATACTTGATCTCTTTATTCTGTAACCTAACTTTTAACTTTAATTTTTAAAGTTTGTAAACTAGCCAATTGAATCCCAGTCCTGAGGAATGCGATCCTGGAGCTGTAGTGAGTTGACATAATGAGCTGATGTTCTTTTAATGTTGATCTGGAAAGAGAGATGTTGTACTGTAATGTGCTTTTTAGCCTGTTTTTAGTTGTCAATTAACATTGACAGGTGATTGCCACTTTGGCTCAAGTTATTTATGTATTTTAAGTCTGTGAATATTGCAGTCCCTTTTTAGATAGTATGTCTAAATATGCATCCTGCAGTGAAGCTATTCAGCTGTCCACATGTATAGACTATTGAAATACTGTATTGACACACATCTGATTGACATTTTGTACCTTTTTCTAAATCCAATATTTCACAATAAAAGCTTGTCAAAACGTTTAGTTGCCTTTTTTATATTACTCAAAGTCGTAATTTTGTTTTAAACATCTGTAGTGCCAAACATTAACCAGAGCTCAACATCAGTCGCGCTTTTGAGGGGAATCATGAAGGATCTGTTCAAAGACTTAAGCTGCCACAGTAATTACGTACATGGCGCATTCTTCAAATTGCAACAAGTGATAGTTTTGGAATAATTACCTACTTTAGTGACTCAATATATTAAATTATTGCTATACTGTTACAATGTACAGAGTGATAATGTATGGAACTGCTTCAGGGCAGTGACTACATGTGTAACTCAAGAGAAATAGGCCTAGTATAGACCTAAAACTTAGGCCAACTTAGCTGCATCGCTCAAAATTTCACACTCTGTGATGTAGTTAAGCTGACCTAACCTCCATCGTAGATGCAGCTATGCTGACAGAAGAATTATTCCTTTGACCTAGCTACTGTCTCAAGAGGGTGAATTTACCACAGCAATGGGAAAAACCCCTTTTGTTGCTGAAGTGTCTGCACTTCAATGGCTCTAGCTCCCGCCCTGCAGTTGCGCCACAGTAATGCTTGTAGTGTAGACATACCCTTAGTGAGACTTCCTAAGCATTCAACAAAAACTTAGATGCTGTAAAATTGGGAAAGTTTAACTGAAAGATTCTCTTCCAAACTGACAGAATTTCCTCATTTAGTTTTGATAGAGCTGGTTCATTAAACTGCAGGCTATTTCTCTATTCCACATGCTTCACCTTCAAAAAGCTGGTTCCTTCATTTTATCTTATGTTCTGGCTGGAGAGAACAAGATATCTTACTGGAGTTTACTTTGCCCTTAACATCAGCCTTCCAAAATAGTGTTTCCATGATTTTCTTAAAGCCTGCTTCACATTAAACTCTTACATATATGAACCATCCACAACACCATTCTAGGAAATGCGTTGGATGGGCTTATTAACATATGGCATCTTGGAATTAATGTGAGGTCATATCCTGTGAATTTTGAAACTGCTTAAACTGACCCGCATTCCATTATTGGAAGAACTCCGATATTAATCTCACAATCTTCAGTATGTTTACTTGGCTTGGCTCAGCTCAGGCGCCAGCCACTGCTATTACAAATCCTGTCATTGCTACAATGAAACCAATCTCAACAGAACAAGGCTCTTAGGCCAGTGCAAACTTGGGTCAGGCCCAGAGCTGAAGCAGAGCTCTGTGTAGTTCACAAGCTCGTCTCACCAACAGAAGTTGGTCCAGTAAAAAAAATATTACCTCACCCACCTTGTGTCTCTAATTATATGATTTTTAAAGCTGAGTGAGTTGCATGTGTGGACATGACTCATTTTAAACCTGGCTTAGATAAGTAAACTTGAGTCATAGGATGAATCAATAAATCCAATTAAGAGTGCCTGCACAGGGTTTTGTATTGTTTAATGAAATCTGATTTTAGATTGGTGCAAGTTGTATATGAACAAGATCTCTGTTCTTGGCAGTCTGCAGCACCTCCAAGAAGCACTGAATGTACACTTCTTTTTAAAACAAGTTGTAGTGAAAACATATGACAATTGGCAATCTTTAGCAGAGTAAAAAGTTGTGTACAGAATCCTTATTGTGTATACATGTCCCTTTTTATTGTGTTCTTGAAGTTTGACCGGTCTGTAAAACTAGCGTAATAGAATAACAGTGGAGAATGCAGCATTTTACCTTAAGCTTTTCTACCAAGGAACCCAACATTTGTAGCTGTTGGCAGAGTAAATGTGGCTTGTGTATCCTAAAGAACAAGCACTGCTACAAAGGTGCATCATGCAAAAGAGGTATTTTTAAAAAACAAAACTAACTCTTTAGTTTGTATGTACAGAAGAAACTGGGTGGAAAATATAAATGTTCACTTGAAAAGAGAGCACTCTATCCTACTGACCCACTTGAGGCATGACAAGGGTTTCTGTTTACCTTACAAGAGACTTGACTTCACTTTGTCTACCTGCATTTTTATGCAGTGGCCAGCAAATGTTCTTCAAAATAAGATACTAGCTATATTATTGTAGTTATAGAATTTTATGGCTAGAGGGGACAACTAGATCCTATAGTCTGACCTCAGGTATATCACAGGCCACCAATACCATCCAGCACCCACACAGTAACCCCCACAACCAGAATTAGACCAAAATATTACAGCCCACAAGAGATTAGACTATTGTGTGCTGCAGGCAGAGAATAGGAGGGACTGAGGTGCACCAGTCCTCGAGGACCTTGCAATGGCAGGAAAGTGAGATATACCCAGATAATCCTGGCGAGTGACCTGCACCTCATGCTGAAGAGGCAGATGAATAAAATAAAAATAAAATTAATGGAGATATCCTATCACCTAGAACTGGAAGGGACCTTGAAAGGTCATCGAGTCCAGCCCCCTGCCTTCACTAGCAAGACCAAGTACTGATTTTCCCCCAGATCCCTAAGTGGTCCTCTCAAGGATTGAGCTCACAATCCTGCGTTTAGCAGGCCAATGCTCAAATCACTGAGCTATCCCTCCCCCGTCCAAAACCACTAAGGCAAAATCCAATTTGACCAAAATTCCTTACCAACCCCACATATGGTGATCCGTTACAAACAGCATGTGAGCAAAAACCAGCCAGACAAGCACCTGAGAGAATGCTTGGTACCACCTCAGAGTCCTGGTCCTCCCTGTCCAATGTCCCATCTCCAGCTGTGGCCATCCCTCATGCTTCAGAGGAGATCAAACTAAAATACAGTGGGAGGAAATCTATGCCATTTTCATTGAGACAGAATGGGAGAATACCTCCAACATTTATAATAGAGTTAAATTTAAATAAATGTGGTTTTTAATTTATAAGGGGGGGGTTACACTCAGAGGCTTGCTGTGTAAAAGGAGTCACCAATAAAAAAGTTTGAGAACCACTGAAGAGCAAGCTGTGCTTGGTGAACTTGATTTAGTAGTTTGAGATAAGCTATCTCAGGCAAGTACTTGCATAAGTTTAACATTTCACAGGATCGATAGATTTCCCCTCTTGCATTCATGCACTCAAAATTTCACACTACCACAAAAAAGGCTAGAGTTAAATTTCTCCAATTCCTGGTCCTCTTCCAGTCTGACACATTTAGGCTTAGTCTTCCCTTTAAAGTTTTACTAATACAACTGTTTTGCTTAGGGGTGTGATTTTCCCCCTGAAATTGTTTTATCCTTCTTGATGGTATAAGCTTATAACATTACAAGCATAGTTTTACCAGTATAATCATGTCTAGGGGGGTTGTATCACTTAATTATACCCTATTGTTAAAGAGGTACAGCTTTCTAGTGTAGGCAAAGGCCTACCAGGAAGGGACCACGTACTAAGGCTTGTCCACAGTAGAAAAACTTTTGGAAATCTTTCCCACCACACCTCTCACTGGGTCAGAAAAATCAGTAGCAGCAATAGTGAATTCCTTAACTTACCTTAGTATCTCCCAACAATTTGTTAGGGGTGAAATAGTGATATCCACAAATCCAGAGAGAGTGTGCTCACCCAAACCCTCTGCCTGGGAAGATGTGACCACTTCCTGTGTAAGAAGCTTTCTTCTGGAAGTGCCGATTGCAAGAGGGAGTGACTTAACCAATATAAATCAATGAATTTCCCTTGCTGTTTTTGGTTAAAGAAATCTTGTTCCTTCAGGTAACAGACTGCTCCTGTTTGTGGAGTATGACTCTTAATATCATTTGTTGCACTTTTTCAGCCATTGTGTATTGAAGATAGTGAGTGTGATGCTGTGAGCCAAGTGCCAGCTGTAGCCAAGGTGTAGGTGTCATAAATATAAAGGGAAGGGTAACAACCTTTATGTATGCAGTAACATAAAATCCCTCCAGGCCAGAGGTACAGAATCACTTTACCTGTAAGGGGTTAAGAAGCTCAGATAACCTGGTTGGCACCTGACCAAAAGGACCAATAAGGAAAGAAGATCCTTTCAAATCGGGGTGGGGGGGGGAGAGAGGTTTTTGTGCTCTCTTTGTTCCCCTCTCAGGACAGAGAGAGAGACCAAGCAGGTAAATCATCTCCTGAAAAGATACCTGAAATGATACATCTAAAATTACAGAAATTGTAAGTAAAGGCAAGGAAATGCATTAGATTATCTTTTGTTTTAGCTTGTGAATTTTCCCTATTCTAAGAGGGAGTTTTATTCCTGCTTTTTGTAACTTTGAAGCTGAGCCTAGAGGGGAATCCTCTGTGTTTTAAATCTTTTTATTTACCCTGTAAAGTCACCTTCCATCCTGATTTTGCAGGTGTGATTCTTTTACTTTTTTTTTAATAAAATTATTCTTTTAAGAACCTGATTGATTTTCAATGTCCTAAAAACCCAGGGGTTTGGTCTGTGCTCACTTTGTAACCAATTGGTTAGTATACTGCAGACCCTTGCTAGAACGTGCATCTTTATAGCGCAAATTTGGTTATAGTGCGGGACCACGCATGGATCCCAAATTTAATTACCTTCATTGGAATCCATGGTAACGTGGTCCCTGTGTTAATACGGGACCATGCATGGATCCAAAACCCCACTTCTAGCAGGGGTCCGGTGTATTATTCTCAAGCCTCCCTAGGAAAGGGGGTAATGGGGGAATATTTTGGGGGAAACAGGGACTCCAATTGGCCCCTTTTCCTGGATTTTTGTCAAAATCACTTGGTGGTGGCAACAATACCGTCCAAGGACAAGGAAAGGATTTGTGCCTTGGGGAAGTTTTAACCTAAGCTGGTAGAAATAAGCTTAGGGGGTCTTTCATGCGGATCCCCACATCTGTACCCCAGAGTTCAGAGTGGGGAGGGAACCCTGACAGTAGGCATCAGCAAAAAACTGACAAACTTGCAGCTGGAAGCCAGGCCAATTCACTTGTGTATTAATATAGATGAAAGTGGTTGTTGAATGTGTTAGGAACGTGTTTGGTGTTTAAACCTCATGAAAACGAATGGGATGTTGCATGCATTGTATTCACTTATCTGTATCCTGTTAGAATGAAATAGCAAACATTTATATTGTATATACCTTATACCTAAGTGACTGATCAAACATAAGGAAACCATGTATAATTCAAACTATAACAGGAAGGTGCTAATTCCTGCACATTTCTAAGCAAGTGGTCATTGTGTGTGATGATCAGAGATCAAAGACTCTAAATGCATTCCCCACTCCATCATCAAAGAGCCCACATGGGTAGCTGTACTGTCAACTTGTTCTTCTGTGAAAAGAAGCTATAAGTGTGGACACAAGGAACAAATTCTTCAATTCTGGACTGTTTGGATTCTAACTGAATGAGAAGATGGAGATCCCCAGAGTTAAGACTTTTGGAAAACTGGCAGATTACTACATCTGTGCTACCTTTTGAAATTATAGACTGTGACTCACCTGTACATATATATTTACCTGCTTTAGCCTCTCAAGAACTCTCATTCCTTTTGCTTAGCTAACAAACCTTTAGTTAGGTTTCAGGGTAGCAGCCGTGTTAGTCTGTATCCTCAAAAAGAACCTTTAGTTAGTTTACTATAGAATTGGCTACCAGTGTTGTCTTTGGTGTGATGTCTAGGATGCAAATCGACCTGGGTGAGAAACTGGTCTCTTGAGACTGGGTGTAATCTGAATATTATTGTGATTTTTGGTGTAAATGACCATTTATCACAGAGTTCAGCTTGCCTGGATGACAAGATAGAGCAGAGTGTCTAAGGGGATTGTCTGTGACTCCATTATAAGACTACTGTAGTGCTTTGGGAGTTCACATTTACTCCTGGGTTGGTGAAATCTAATAACAGAACATATCACCAGTTTGGGGTATCCACCCTGTTTTTGACAGTTTGGCCATACGGAGGCACTCAGAGTTGTGAGCCACTCCAGACAGTGTAACAGTGAGTGCATGTCCACAGAAAGTTTTGTTTATAGCAAACTCTCCTTTAAATGTTGATTATAGAAAGCATATGGTGGCATTTACCCAAGTCTTTGCCCTTATTACCTGAACACTGAATTTTAAAAATGAGCCTTGAGCTGAATGTGAATGGCTGCTTGTTCAGTATTAACCACTAGATGTTGCTTAAACCACATACTTTCTCCAAAGCATATGCTGTACAATGTATTGCTGCACACATCCAGCAGCGACACAAGAGATTTCATTGGAGAGCTAGGAATTCTCTGTCCTTCCAAAGTCACCAAAATGAAAACACCTTGGCTGCTTAAATTGCCATATTCTCTAGATCTGTTTTAGTAGATCTGTAAAGTGAAAATACGAAAGCTATTTTGGATAACAAACTAAAAATCTTTTTAGTAATTCAATAACCCTTGTCACTTAAATTGTGATTTTTTTCAGCCATAGATCTTAAATCATCGTACTCGGAGAAAAATATATCCCCATGTTATGAGGCCCAGAGGTAACTTGTTCACTGTCAAGCAGCAATGCAATGGTAGAACCGGGAATTGGATCTAGGTCTCCTGATGCCCAGGCTATGGCATTTAGCCACTGGATGGTGCTGTCAGTTTCTATATAAGTTAACAGGGAAATAAATAATTTTGGAATTTAAATGATATATTCCCAGGTTCAGTATATATAGGCTAAAGCAGTACCCCTTTGGCACTAAATCTAATTAGGCTTGACTGTTTTCCTCTTTCTTTCCCCCTTTCACAAAATTTTGATCCAGATATCTTCCAGGCAAACTGATTATAGTAGCAAAAATATTTGAGATCATGTGGACTTGCCAACAAAGGATATAACTCAGGTCATCATTTAAGAACTCAGGGGTCTACTTGAATTGAGTCCTGAAGCTTTAAGGGCATAATAACTTCAATTCTGATAAAAAGATTATTAAACAACCAAGCCTTTTCATCAGCAGCTCCACATGTTGTGCAGGGCATTTTTGTATACTGTGTATATGTGTTTTGAGAGCAGGAAG
Source organism: Chrysemys picta bellii (assembly GCF_011386835.1). Taxonomy (NCBI): domain Eukaryota; kingdom Metazoa; phylum Chordata; order Testudines; family Emydidae; genus Chrysemys; species Chrysemys picta. The sequence continues at coordinate 326,262,711 of NC_088791.1, forward strand.
ACCTGATACTGGAACTTACACATGGTAAATGAAAAATTAATAGTGTTAGTTCATGTGGACCATTAAAATATGTGCTTGTATTGTGGAAGAATTGCTATCTAGCCTAAGTTTTGATGTTTCTGATTGAGTGTTGTCAGGAATTACTTCCATACTCATACAATTTTATACCTTCTGCTCCTTGTTTTCAGTTCTGTTATATGAAAGAATCAAGAGACAGTAATTTTTGCATTAACAATCTAGTAAGAAAAATGTCATATAGGAGTTAGTTTTAATTTGAAGTAGAGAATTGGAAAGTAATCCTCTAGCTATAGTCTGCTGAGCTTGTAATCAGAATGTTTCTGCATGAAGAAGCATTTTCAAGAGCTATTTCGGGAAGAAAGCTTCAAGTACATAGGGCACAAAGCAGTGACCTCTCACCTACTTCTTCCTTGCTAATCTGTTAACAATGTGAGATAATTTTCATACTATGAAAATGCAGAGAAAAGTCTGACAATGTTTATTGTACCTTATTTCCTTGTTTTTTAAGACAGCTGTTGGGTAAAATTCTCAAGAGCACCTAGGTCCCATTTTCAAATGTGACTTAAGTCTGGATCCACAAATGGACTTAAGTGTTGCAACACTGAGCAAAGCCTAACTTTTAGGCACCTAGAAAATTACAGGAACAACACTGCGAACCACAAAGCCTGAATTGGGTGCCTAGGCTCCCCGTACAATGAGTGGGGAGAGGCAGGCCCCTTAGAACAGGACCCACAAAGCCAGCATGCTAGGTGGGGAGCTGTCTAAATTAGCCAATGGGAGATACCAAGGAGAAGGGTGTATCTTAAGCCCCTCCCCTCTCATGGAGATAGGCACCGAAGTCTAGGCTGCAGTGAGGCACTTACCTCTGCTAGAAATCCACAACTGGGAATCCCTCTCCTGGAGCCAGGTGCCTTAGGTGCCTAAGTTGTTTCTTGTGAGCATGATTGAGGCAGGGGCTCCATATAAAGCTGAGGTGGAGGAAAAGGAGGTGCTGCTGCCATGTTTCACCTCATAACTTTAAAGCCAGTGGTGGTTAGTGCACTCATCTGGGACGTGGGAAATTCAAGTTCAGTTCCCCCCCAGCTGAAGGGATTGAATAGGGGTCTCCCACCTCACAGGAGAGTGCACTAACCACTGAGCTATGCGATATTCTGATGTGGGGTTTGTGACAGGTTGGATCACAGAAACCCCCTTGGGAGCTGCCAACTAATGTTTTCCCTGCCAGCTCAGGACTCCAGCACCCTGTCTTGCTGAGCCAGACACTCCCATCTGCTCCAACAAAGACCCAGGGTCTGAATTACTTGCCCCAAAGCTGCAGGTTTACCTGAAAACAGCTCACAGAAGTGTGCTTGTCTATAGCACTCAGATGCCCAACTCCCAATGGGGTCTAAACCCAAATAAATCCGTTTTACCCTGTATAAAACTTATGCAGGATAAACTCATAAATTGTTCGCCCTCTATTACACTGATAGAGAGATATGCACAGTTGTTTGCTCCCCCAGGTATTAATACATACTCTGAGTTAATTAATAAGTAAAAAGTTATTTTATTAAATACAGACAGTAGGATTTAAGTGGTTCCAAGTAGTAACAGACAGAAAAAAGTAAGTCACCAAGCAAAATAAAATAAAATGCACAAATCTATATCTAGTCAAACTGAATACAGATAATCTCACCCTCAGAGATGCTTCAGTAAGTTATTTTTCTCAGACTGGACACCTTCCAGGTCTGGGCACAATTCTTTCCCCTGGTACAGCTCTTGTTCCAGCTCAGGTGGTAGCTAGGGGATTCTTCATGATGGCTCCTCTCTCCCCCTTTGTTCTATTCCACCCCTTTATATATCTTTTGCATAAGGCGGGAACCCTTTGTCCCTCTGGGTTTCCACTCCCCCTCACTGGAAAAGCACCAGGTTAAAGATGGATTCCAGTTCAGGTGACATGATCACATGTCACTGCAAGACTTCATTACCCACTTGCCAGCAAACACATATACAGGAAGACTCACAGGTAAAACACAGCCATCTGCAGACAATGGTCCTTGTTAATGGGAGTCATCAAGATTCCAAACCACCATTAATGGCCCACACTTTGCATAATTACAATAGGCCCTCAGAGTTATATTTTATATTTCTAGTTTTAGATACAAGAGTGGTACATTTATACAAATAGGATGAACACACTCAGTAGATTATAAACTTTGTAATGATACCTTACAAGAGACCTTTTGCATGAAGCATATTCCAGTTACATTATATTCACTTATTATCATATTTTTATAAAAAACATATAGACTGCACAACGTCACAGGGTTCCCTCAGTCTCTCCTATTAAAGTTGTTCCACTTTGGATAAATACTTAAAGGGTCACTGAGCCAGAGAGAGAACGATACTAGTATACTAATGAATATTGAGCAAAGAAAATTAATTTGTCTCCAGACTAATAGCGTGACTAATAGTGAGTAGTGGCTAATAAAAATGCCACGAGAGTGTCTACACACTTGATTCTTTGGCTAGAAATATAACCACACTGCACTGACACAGGCAAACAAGTTGTATAAGAAACTAAATGGAAATGAATGAATATGGAGGAGCATTACATTTTGCAAAATTTCCAAACTAAACTAGAATTAGAATGAAAGCAATTGCCATACTAGTTCAAACCAATAGTCCAAATATCTCGGAGAGTGTCCTGAATCTGCTATTTCAGTGGAAGGTGTAAGAAGCCCTGCAGTAGGCAGTTATGAAATTACATGTCCATAGGGAGGTTGCTTCCTAAGCCCCATTAACTGGAAGTTATCTCATACCCCAAACCCTAATGATTTATATTCCTCATTACCACAATGGTATCTTGTGGCAGTGAGTTCCATAGACTAACTGTTGATTGCACAGTGGCTCTTTCTCAGTTTAATCCAAATTTTAGCTTAGATTGTATAGGCTTTAGCTCTGGCCTCCAGAATTAAAGTAGTCATACAAGCAGTTAGTATTTTTGTTCACCTAAACTACTTTACATTTGTGTGTACTTCTCGGCACCATAACCCTTCCATTCTTAGAGTCAGAGCTGTCCCTCCAGAAATACATCATATGCATTTTCCCCAGAGTGACCAGATAGCACGTGTGAAAAATCGGGATGGGGTGGGGGGTAATAGGCCTGTATAAGACAAAGCCCCGAATATCAGGACTGTCCCTCTAAAATCGGGACACCTAGTCACCCTAATTTTCCCAGAGCTGCTAGGTCTAGTTTTTCTGTATACCAAAGTGTCTGCCTTTGCCCCAATGTGAAATAAGTTTTCTGTCTGCTTGAGCAGTGGAAAGTTCTAGTGACACTTCCCCTGCTGTTTTTCCTGATGGGCGGGCCCTGTGGCAACCAGCCAAGCCCAGCGCTTGAGAGAAGTCTTGGCTATTAACCATTGGTGGCATATCTAAGGAGAAATGCTATTGCCCCATGGCTGCTGTGGCCTACCCAGGGCGATGACTCTGCTCCCCTAGCCCCCACCCCACAATTTGGGTTGCTTTCACACACAATGGGCTAAATTCTACTCTTCCAACTCATTCACGCAGTTCCCACTCAGACCAATTGCAGTGGCACACATTTGTCTGAGGGTTGGTTACCACCTCCCAGTTCTATTCCATTTTGGTGTTTCATACACACCCTAAATGGTATTTTAAAAGTCAGAAATTGATTATTGTGACATGCAAGCAGAGTGAGAGCGATAGCTTGTGCATTCTGTTTCCCATGCTGATGTAGGGATGGGCGGGTGTGTGGGCTCGTCACTCGTGTAGTGATTGTGGGTGACACGGTGCACTAGAGAGAACGGTCTAGCTGACTGAGCACAGGATTGGGAACTGCTAGATCCTAGTGCTGACTCTGACACTCTCTATGGCCTTGGGCATGTCACCTAGACTAAAATTTTCAAAGTTGACCTCGGATTTGGATGCCTGAGTTCTTAGGTGCAAGCTTGAGACACCTGCAGGCGGATGTTTAAAGGTGCTAAGAACCCAGCCACCACACATAGCAGCCTTTCCCCCCAGCTAGCCAAAGATCTGGCTCTGCCAGAATGTGTCCTGGCCAAGAGACGGGTTTACCTTTGAAGGTCAGGAGTCAGTTCTCCATTTACTTCACCCTCTGGTCAATCCATAAATATTAGTAGGATTTCCTTTGACCTGGGTTTTGTTTTCAGCTTGAAACAAATGTCAGTATATTTTTTCCTGGCTCACACATACCTAACTCTCAGGTAATGTTTTCTCTAAATACCCATTTCACAGTGGGATACTTTTCCAATACAAACTTCCCTCCCAAGGAGGTGTCACTGCTCCTCCCATCAAGTATTGCCAGCTCTCCATTTCCCCCTCCACACCAACAGGTCTCACATTAATGGCATCAGCTACTCGACCATTCCAAAAAAATCCCCTTGAGAGGCCTCACTTGGGTAGCGTATTAATTGGGCAGAGCTGTAGAACTGACTTCTCAACCCCTAGGGTGAAGATTATTTAACTAAAGGTAAAAATTATGTCCAGAAAAGATATCAGATAGAAGTAGAAACTCCACAAGTTGGATTTACTGAACAGTCACTCACCAATCAGTAGTAATTTCAATAAGCATCAACCAATCCAGGAGCAGTACAAGACACAAAGTGAGACAGTCCTTTCCCTAATTAGCTAGTTGTCTAAAAGGGACCTAAAAGAGAAGACAGGACAGAGCCACAATGGAGAATCACTTGGGAATGTACTTAAGTTTCATTTCCTATGTACCAAAGGCAAATAGCTTTCTAGCCAACTCGTGCATCCTTTGCTTTTAACAGAAAATTTACAGAATGTGGTTTATTGAACTGTTTTTTCCCTTTGTCTGGTTCCCCTTATACTTCTGCAAACTCTCTGTGAGCCAAATTCTTAATATGACCTCTTTTTTTTTTCCAGAAAGAATGGAAAATTTTGTTACTGGGGGGATGACTACATGACTCAGCATCACAACCAATAACTAGTAACTGAACTGCCGTATTTTAGACAATTCCTGCTTTCTGCTATAGACTACCAAACATCATATGTGTTTAGCAGTAGTAGCATATTTCCAACCATCTGCATTTGCCTCCCACTCACATACACTTAGTCACTGCATACAAACATACACCTTCTGCTGAACTTTAGAATTATGTTCTTCTCTACTAAAACTCATTAAGTTTTTAGCAGTATGGTATTCTACAAAGCCTTTTCTGGCAACCTTTAGAGCCCAATAATCTGGATTTATTGCCAAGGCGTACAAAGTACATAATTTAACCCAATCATTATTGTAACTTTGCTTTTGCATGCGTTCAATAACACTTTGATAAAGTTTTACTAGAAAACCCTCTTGTTTCATTGGTTAAGTTGCACCAGGGGAAAGTATACATGGCACTGTAGAAATAATCCTATAGAATTTAATTAATAGGGATGGAACCAGTATAGTTCTATAGAAAACACTCTCAAAACAACAGGATTCAATAGAATATTATCCTTCCCAAAGAATTTTTTAATCTGCCACATCCAAGTCTTATACAGCCCCCAACACTGTGCTGTCAGAGTGCTTCTCAAAATTATAGAGAGCACAAGGAACTGGACCTAGTCAATTTGTTTATTTTTCAGTGTGGATTTATGGTGGGAAAACTCAACCAAAGAAAGTGGGATTTGCACTTTGCTCTGAAAGTGTTAAGTTCAGGGTTATTCTGGTCTCTCAGGAGAGTGAGTTCCAGATTTGTGGTCCTGGCTGCTGTCCTTGCAAATTTCACTCTACAGTTTGTTTGTTCCACTGGAACATAGCTCTCCTGGGAGGTCACAATTACTGAGGGAGAGGCAATCTCTCAGGTAACTTGGGTTAGTGCTAGGAAGGGCTTTGAAGATGAGAAAGAAAACCTTGACATCTCACCCAGTATTCCACAGGGAACTGGTGAAGAGAGTGAAGCACAGGTTTAATGTGCTCTCGGCAGCCTGTTGGGTTGCTGGGAACTAGGATTTTTAGGGTTGGTGAGTTCATTCCTAAGCATGGAAAATTGTAATATGCGAGGGTGGGGATCATGGATCACTGTGAATAAGGCTGAATCCAAAAGAAGGAGGCACCGTCACCTTGATAGCCAGAGTTGGTAAAGGGCATTTTTCATGGCTGTGGCTATTTGCGAATCCAGCAGATATGAACATGAAGAATGTAGATGGACACCACGGCTGTAGACCGGCTTAACAATTTTAGGGCCATCTGCTTCGATGGAGGGTGATGCCATGGAGGTGGTGCATCCTTCAAGGTGCTTCCCTCTCTCCACCAGTATCATCCTACTATTTCCAGATTCTGTCAGCTCATCTACATCCAGTTGCTGATCTTAGACAAGCCCTTGGGTGTCATCGGCTTATTGTTGGCATTCAAGTCCATACAGTTCCAGAATCTCCACTACTGGCTGCATGGAGGTGTTGGAGAGCATGATTCTGTGTTACTCAGATGAGAGCTCTGGAGATGGAGGAGCAGGGTCCCAACATGCCACTCTGGGTGCAGTCTGAGAGAAATGGTCAAAGCCATCTCCACATGAGCCTGCTCTCCCTCCCCACCTCTGGGGCGGGACAGCAGAGTCTTTGGTCGGCCAGTCGAATGCTGTGGAGAGGTCCCACATAAGTAGGGATCTTTGGCTCTTGGCACTGATAGAATCATAGGACTGGAAGAAACCTCAAGAGGTCATCTAGTCCAGTCCCCTGCACTCAAGGCAGGACTAAGTATTATCTAGACCTGACAGGTGTTTGTCTAATGTGCTCTTAAAAATCTCCAATGAAGGAGATTCCACAACCTCCCTAGAAAATTTATTCCATGATGAGCTCCTCTTAGCCATGGACAACAGCACCATGCCTAGTCCATGTTCATGTTCTGGTTTGAAACCTGAGTGGGAAGGGTCCAGGATGCTGTCAGGACCTAGGTGGAGTTGGCGAGCTATTCGGTTAGCTGCCTAGACACTGATTTCCATGGCAGTTAGGTGCCCCAGTACCTTTGTGAATCTGGGTCCTAGAACTGAGTAATTTTAGAGCAGGGATATCATTGTCTCTTACTTGCTATAGGCTGGTTTACACTTTCTATGAAAAGCTTATCAACTGTTATTAAATTAGACCCATTCCATAAGGATATGTCTTAGATGCTGTTTCACGCAACAACCCTAGTATTGGGCATTCATGAGAAAACATAAGCCAGTCAAATCTTTACTGTAAAATTCTTCAGTACATTCAGTTGCTAACATAATTTTTAGCATAAAGGTCAATAGTTAATAATGCACAACACTTATATAACAAGATGAATATAATTAGAAGTACATTAAATAGCCTAATTCAGCAAAGCACATGCTTAAGTCCCACTGACTTCACTGACTTTCAGCATGTGCCTAAAGTTAAGCTTGCACTTAAGTGCGATGCCAATTTGATGCCAATTGTGGCTAGAAAGGAAAGATGGGCTGTTGGTTTGGGCACTAGCTTAGGAACTTGGAGACCCATGTTCCATTTCCTGCTCTGTCACAAACCTCCTGGATGACCATGCGTAAGTCACTTAGATTCTCTTGTGCCTCAATTCTTCATCTGTGAAATGGGGATAACAGCACTTCCCTGCATCGCAGGGTTACGAATGGGGGCCAGATAAGTATGTAAAGAAAATGTTGCCATTGGGCTCCATACAAAATAAAAGTGCAGCATTTATTTGTGACTTCATTCAGATATTAGCCTAATGGGGTGTAGGCCTTTCTGTAAGTTGCCTCTATGAGTACTGTACACGCCTTGGCATTGACAGGATTATAACCAACTTGCTAAAATAAAGAGGTTTCTGGATTCATTTGCAAAGTAAACTGAGAGGAAATCAATGGGATAAAGCAGCTGTAAAGGAGTAAGAGGAACTAGGTGGTGAACACAAAACATGTAGTGCAACACAATTCCCCAGAGAGTCTCCCATGGCACCTCTCAGCCTTTGTACTTGGCAGATGCCTGTTTGACCTTACTGCTTGCACACAGTGTGAATAAAAGAGCACACAGAATCGAGGCCATTGAAAGAGGCCATCAAAAACATACCTTTTGGTGCCAGCGTATAGTTCTGGGTCTGGGGAAATGTGAATGAGCTGTTTGAAATACACAGGAGGAAAGAAAAAAAACAGAGATATCGATAGAGGCGGACATCTTTCTCCCTTTCATTTCAGTGGGGAAAAACATTTAACAGAGCAGATGGAAAATCACTGCTTTGCCATTTAACACCTGCAGTGTGTTTGCAAAGAAGAAGAAATATCTCCAACAGCCAGAGATGGGACACTAGATAGGGGAGGGTCCTGGGTTACTACTGAGAATTCTGTCCCAGGTGTCTGGCTGGTGGGTCTTGGCCACATGCTCTGGTCGAACTGATCACCATATTTGGGGTTAGGAAGGAATTTTCTCCCAGGTCTGATTTTTTTTTTTGCCTCCTCTGCAGCATGGGGCATGGGTCATGTGCTGGCCTAAACTAGAGGAAATAGTGGAGTCTCTGTAACTTGAAGTCTTTAAATCATGATTTGAGGCTTCAATAACTCAGCCAGAGATTATGGGTCTATTACAGGAGTGGGTGGGTGAGGTTCCATATCTGCAATGAGCAGGAGGTCAAACTAGATGATCACAATGGTCCCTTCTGGCCTTAAAGTCTAAGAAGAGCGAGAAGAAGGAAGGAATTTCAAAGTTAGACCAGACATTTCACTTGCCAATTCCAATTCTGCAGTTTCTCGTTGGAGTCTGTTTTTGAAGCTTTTTTGTTGGAGTATTGCGACTTTGAGATCTGTAATTGAGTGACCAGCGAGGTTGAAGTGTTCTCCGACTGGTTTTTGAATGTTATAATTCTTGACATCTGATTTGTGTCCACTTGAATTGGAATTAATTTGCAAACTGGATACCATTAAATTAGGCTTGAATAAAGACTGGGAGTGGATGGGTCATTACACAAAGTAAAACTGTTTTCCCATGCTAATATTTTCCCCTACCTTTTTCCTATTTTTTCCTATTATTTCCTATTTTCCTCACACCTTCTTGTCAATGGTTGGAAATGGGCCATCCTGATTATCATTACAAAAGTTTTTTTTTCTTCTGCTGATAATAGCTCACCTAATAGCTCACTTTAATTAATTACCCTCGTTACAGTTGATATGGCAACACCCATTTTTTCATGTTCTCTGTGTATATATATTTTCCTACTGTATCTTCCACTACATGCATCCGATGAAGTGGGTTTTAGCCCATGAAAGCTTATGCTCAAATAAATTTGTTAGTCTCTAAGGTGCCACAAGTACTCCTCGTTCTTTTTGCTGATGCAGACTAACACGGCTATCCCTCTGAAATCAGCCATCACAGGGCTCCTCTCACTCTTTTCCCTTTCAGAAGAAATGATGGGCTGCCACTCTTCCTCGCACCAGGATAGTTTCCTAACATATCTTGGCATAGAGGTATTTACAAGCTTGATTTTTACTGGGGTATGAATTTTGGATATCAGTTACATTACCTGTATCAATTCCAGCCAAGATCAAGTCCTCAGTAATAGCTTAGAGTGTCCAGCATTTCAAAGTGTGTTCCACAGGACAATTTTTTCTACTAAGCTGTAGGTCTGAGTGCTTCTGTGCCCCTAAGGCACTGGAGGCTTTGATGTGCATCCTGGAAAAATGTAGGTTATTTTCTCCTTAGAAGGTGAGATAAAAGACAGAAAATAATCTAAAACCCACCAGAAATGTGCAGAAAACCTCTGACCCAGAAACTTGTTTAAAAAACAATAACAGCTCTTGATTATTTCAACTCTACTCTTTCTACCCTGGTCCTGTCTTCTCTGCCTATCCTTGGGTTAAGCACCCTTGGTGAAAGACACCCCATGCAGAGGGGCCATCACATGACCTATGTACCACCCATGGGCAGTGGTGAACCACGGACTCAGGGAGGCTAGCCCCCAGCCTGGCCTACCCCTTCTGCCTGAGGCCCCCCCCCCCTCTTCCTCCCCAAGCCCAGAGGCCCCCCCCCCTCTACAGCCGCCAGCCTCCCCACAACCCCGGGTCACCTGAATGCCTCCAGCCCCAGCGTGCCCGGTGGGCGGTGCGCAGACCCCCCAGCCCTGGAGCGCTGGATGGGCAGGCAGCACACGGCTTCCCTCCCTTCCCCCCCAGACCTGGAGCACTTGGCAGTGTGGCCCCAGTGCTGGGGCCCCCACAGTGCTGGGAGGCCCCAGCCACCCCAAGTCCCAGCTGCCCTACCCCCAGCCCCAGCAGGCTTCCCTTCCTGGAAGAGGAGCAGCATGCCTGGGCTGGGGCCAACTAGCAGCTGGAGGGGGCCTCGAGGTGGAGTGTGGGCAGGGCCACGTAGGGCTGTTTCGGGAGGCACAGCCTTCCCCAGCCTATTATATGTGCCGCCCATGGTACCATCTCAAAATAGGCTCTTTGAACAGCGGTGAATTTCATCTAGTAATGGCTCGTGCTTCTTCTCACTGTGAGCCAATAAATCCCACATACAAACAGATCCCTGTAACAGATATTTATAAACTCTTTCACATCCACCCTTTCAATCGGTATAATGGTTTGTTCTCCCAGCTCCTGTGGATGGTCATTTTCCACACTTGATGATCTGTGCAGTGCTGAACAAATTGCCTTAAACCTTCCAGTGATGCAACAGGGCAGATACTGACAGCCTTTGAATTTGCAGACATGTGAAGTGCATGTCCAAATGTTGCCTTCCTGCTTGGCAAGCACAATAACTTTGGCCTTTGTGAGGAATGGGTAAAGAAAATCCTACCAGGATAGCCTTTGTCCTCCAATTCCAGGTCCAATAGCTGTCTGGAAGTTCAGGGTTATATTTAGTCTCTAGCTCTTACTTGATTTTGAACTTGGCATTTGTCTAGTGTCTTGTAATCTGTTTTGAATCATATTAACCAGTGTAGAAGCTTACAGCAGTTTCTGGTGCAGGACTTTTGAGTCATGCGCCTTTTTTTTCAACATTTAGACTATTGTTGTTGTTCATTTCCTGCTTTTATTGGAGTTACAACCTAACCTTACATTTTCCAAAATTCTCTTTATTTCCCAGCTATCACAATTTGCAATCAGTCACTAATTACTAACCTAATGCAGATTTTAATATATACTTTTCATACGCACTTAATGGCACTGTCTGGTAATGGTAGCTTCTTGTGTTTTGCCCGTAAACAGCAGTGTGTGGGACCGATTCTGATCTCAGTTACAACCTCAATTACAGAAGTCAAAAGAGTTACTCTGTCTCTACACTCGTGTGCCTAGGATCAGAATCTGGACTGCAACAGTATCCTTCATTCTTGGCGTTGTGAAATCCACTTCCAACAAAACGGAGCATGAGCTCCTATGTCCAATAACAGCAAACACATTTGAAGAAAAGCAGGTCTCCCCCACTTGCCATGAAATTTTCCAGAGGTGACAGCCTGTCTCCAATTCTTGCACTCTTCAGAAAGCAAATCTTCCAAAGGGAGCCTAGCGTAGCAGGAACTTTGTTAGTGAAAAAAATGCATAACTGGAAATGTTTACTCAACACAGTATGCTCATGTTAGTATATTATGGACTCTTGCTGAGAGCCTTCACATTGTGCTGTCGAACACTAAGGAGTAGATATAAGTTAGCAATGGACGGTTGTGGAAGAAGAAATATTTCCTTCCACAGAAAAGTAAAAATAAAAGCACAAATAGTTTCTGATTTCATTACCATTTTTCTTGCAACGTCCCATTAGCGAAATAGAGGAATCTACCTACCTACTCATGTATTTACTCATGTGGGCCCCATCACTGTGGTATCTGAGTGTGTCAAGCTTCAGGGAATTACAGTCATTTCTCTGCCAAATGAAAGTACTGCAAGTTAGGCCTTCCTTGGAATACTTTCAACTGTCAGTGCCTGAATTCCAATCTTTTCTTTGGAAATGCTGCAAAAAAGCACTTTGAAAATCATATTTCAGGGCAGGCTGGTGGAAGGCTAAGGAGCCTGTTTTGGAACAGTCTGTGGATAGCTCAGCATGAGGGAGAAAGCAGGAAGTAGGAGAAAGCACGTAGCTGCAAAAAGCAAAATAGCAATGAGACAAGGGAAGGGGAAGAAGGGGAGGGTGGAATGGACCGGAGCCAAGTTTTTCTGACTCTCTGTTTACTTTAGAATATAGAATGTGTACATTGAGCCATACGTATCGCAGTTTAACTCTATAGAGTTACACCAGGGATGCATTGTGGACCATTATCCTTAGTTCTTCAATATTTCACATTCTCCTCCTCCTCTGCTGCTTCAGGGTCCATGTCCTTGCCTTCAAAGCCCTGCATAATATATCTTCCGCTACCCTGTCCATCCAGGTCTCAGTCACTTCGCTCCACGTGTCCCCTCCACTCTGCTAATGCTGCCAGCCTTGACATGCCATCTGTCTGCTTCTCCCACAACACACCTCTGCATTTCCTTCCACATCACCCCCTACATCTTGCCAACCTCATCCACAAACCCACTACCCGTTCCTTTTTCCAATCCCTCTGGAACAGCTGCTTCTACCATGATGCCTACAAGCTGACATTGATTAGGAGGTAGGGTAACTTGGGACAGTCTATACAACTTATCTTTAAAAGACTTCCAACAAAATCCATACGCCATTATGCGATTCAGACTTCGTATTATCGGAATGGAACCAATTGCCATGTGGTCACCTTAGTTAGTTGTTCCCATCCATTTCTCTGTTCAGCTTGGTCTTTTTAGAGCATAAACACTTTGAGACAGGAACTGTGCCTTTATTTAGGGGGGAGGAATAGCTCAGTGGTTTGAGCATTGGCCTGCTAAACCCAGGGTTGTGAATTCAATCCTTGAGGGGGCCACTTAGGGATCTGGGGCAAAATCAGTACTTGGTCCTGCTAGTGAAGGCAGGGGGCTGAACTCAATGACCTTTCAGGGTCAGTTCTAGGAGATAGGTATATCTCCATATATTAAAATATTATTAAATTTTAGTACAGCACCTGAGCCTTGATTCAGCAAAGCACATGTGCTAACTATAAGTCCCATGGACATGCTTATGTGCTTTGCTGAACAGGCCTGAACTTACATGTGCTTAAAGTTAAGCAAGTGCTTATGTCCTTTGCTGAAAACTTTGCCTAGCACATTCTGTTGGAAACCAATACAATAATAATATGCTAATAATCCCAAATTACACTGTCCTCTGCTCATTTTGATAATTTGATGTATGTCTGTATGTATTTTTCTAAGTGATATTTGCTTTTTTTTTTATCAGACTTTCACTATGGCATCTTTTTGTGGACGTTCATAGCAGGGATTCATTTGTCATTGGGAATAGCCGTGTACGTGATGAGTTAGTAATCCTGGCAAGTTATTTCTTGAATAACTGCTAGGTTTTCAATGATTTCAAAAGGATCATAAGAATAAATTGCGGGAGGGAGGGAACCACCAAACAAGGAGCAATAGCAAGCCTGATTCTCCTCTCACATGAACTGATGTGAATCAGGAGCAACTCCACTTCAGTCCATGGCTTTACACCAGTGTACAACCAATCTAACTGAGAGGAGAGTTGTTATTAAAAAGCTTACATTTCAAGCTTGTTATGATGCAGAGTGGGTTACAACATGTCCTGTTACTTAGTATGAGATGGTTTTAGCAAGTACAAAAAGCCTGTGAAACTGTCTGCTAGAAAATTGATCTATGTGTCTGCATATGGGTTACCCGGATCTTGGGATGCAGCACACAGGAGTAACATGCTCACCCACTTACCCTTCCCCTGGAGCAGGTCAGTGAGGAAATGGGTGAAGCCTTGACCATGCCCCTATGTGCCAGCTAGCAGAACAGAGCAGATGCTGTGGGAGTGGTGGTGGTGGTTCGTAGGCTCATAGATTCCAAGGCCAGAAGGGGCCATTGTGATCATCTGCTCTGACCTCCTGGACAGTACAGGCCATAGAATGTCCCCAAACTAATTCATAGAACAGAACTTTTACAAAAACATCAACCTGGATCTAAACATTGTCAGTGGTGAAGAATCCATTGTGACCCTTGGTAAATTGTTCCAATGGGTAATTACCCTCACTGTTAAAAACTATGCCTTATTTCCAGTCTGAATTTGTCTCTCTTCAACTTCCAGACATAGGGTCATGTTCTACCTTTCTCTGCTAGATTGAAGAGCCCATTATCAAATATTTGTTCCTCATTTAGGTACTTATAGACTGTAATCGAGTCACCCCTTACCCTTCTCTTTGTTAAGCTAAATAGCTTGAGTTCCTTAAAAACTCCCTCTTGTTGTCCTTAACTCTGCTGGCCATAGATTTCTCCTTGTGTCCGTTTGCTTCCCTTATCAATTTGCTACTATTCCTAGCTTCTGATTTATATGGTAGATGTGGGTGTTATAATTTTCTGCCAGTGTAGGCCAGCAGCCTGTTGCTACCCTCTTGGAGCAAGGGGGAAGCAGGAAAGGAATTGTGCCTCAGATGGGTGACTGTAAGGTACAATGCCTCCCTAGGCCACTCCTGAGATGATGTGACTTGGACAATGTCCTTTGCCCTCCTGAAGGCACAATCTAGCCCAAAGTTGCTTTTTGCAGAAGGTGACATTCATTCCAACAAGTACTGACCTGGAAATGGGTTTCATGCAAAACACCTGTTCTGAGGCTGTGTCCTCTAATATGTCTTGGTGCAGAAACTAGTAGAAGGATAAAAGTAAAGGTCAATGAGAGTATTCGATTAATCTGAAATAACTGATTGAAATATGAAGCTATTGAACAAATGGGGTTGGTGAGCCAAAGGCTAACTGCAGAAAAAAAGAAAAAAAGAAACTGCAGTATTATTAAATAGTTTGAATCCACATCCAGGCAGCTACCTACTTAAAGGAAAGTTTTCCATGGTGGTTGTTACCTAGTGCACTACGCAGGTAGGCAGTGATAGTGGTGCTTAGTAACCAGTTTGTGAAAGGCGATGTGATGAGTCACTCGGTACATCAGCGAAGTCAGACCCTAAAGGGAACATGTGGGCAGAAAAATAACTCTGGATGTCTGCATGATAGTCCCTGTAAAGCATCATTTATCTCTACATGGTTCTTTCAATTGGGTGTGGTGAAAATATGAGAAAATTCAGAAGCAAAACACCTTGCACCAGAGAAACTAACAAGCCAGCTGCTCGCAGACACCTTGAGAAGGACCTTAGGGAAGGGCAGAAGAAGTGGTGAAAGTCAGCATTTGTACAGGATTCAGCATTTGAGCTGGGAAAGGGAGAATTTCTGCATGTAGCAAGACCTACCCTGTAACTCTTTAAAGCCTCCAATCAGCAGTCTCCCCCTGGGCTGCAGAGCTTTGCTGAACAGGGATGGATTCAAACAGGTGCTTAAATGTGTGAGTGAACTAAGACCTAAGTTTGTTCCAGCACATCTCCCCTCTTTTAACCCTAGAAACCTCCTTTCCAAACCATGGCCATTTATGCTTTATATAACCTCTACTTCTGCCATATCTATGTATTGAAAAGCCCTAGGAAGTCTAACTCTAAACTTTATCTGGAGTGTAGGGTAAGACTATCTGTCTGGAATTGTCTCTGGTTAGAAGTGGCTCTTAGCCTGTTCTTCCTCATTCAGCAGCCTGTCTATGAATGCACCCTGCTGCTTTCCTCTCTGGAGCTTCACTTTCTATCCTTTGACCTTAGGGTTGGCCTTTTTCCCTTCTCCTGAGCGATTTATTTTTGGTTTTGTTTGTTTCTTCGACGGATTTCCACTTTCTCCAGCTCAGGGGACCCCTAAGGGGCTAATTCGCAGTTGAGTATTGCTTAACTCAACTAGACTCCGCTGTAGTTTTCAGATTTGTCAGTAGCATCTCCGCAGCTCTCGTCGCTGCCTCAGACGCGTGATGTTGGGGGTCTGTGGGAAAGGAAGCTCATTCTTCTGGACTTTGAGTGACAGCATTTTTCAAGCCCTCCAATGAGCTGGACTGTTTTAAACCGAAGATGGAACCCAAATATTTGCTGGGAGTCCTCCCATTTTTGTCCAGCCAATGGACTCACTTAGCTTTCTCTGGTCACAAGTTCCATCCTCTTTGAGGCTTTCCGATTTTCTGCTGAATTTGCTATGGAGCTATGGTTATAGGACTAGGTTTTCAAAGGTGCGCACCCAACAATTCCCATTGAGAAAAACCTGTTCATGTCGGTGCCTACCCAGAAGCTGAGACCTTTGGAAGGTGGTTGCAGAGAAATAAGATGTTGACCATAACATTGAGTCAGTGGAGACAGAAACAAGTTGTATTCATGATTGTGGGGCAGATTCTGCACTACACTTTCTGAGGGACCCAGGGATGCTGGGGGCAAAGATGACTTTAAGCCACTGCTGTGCCACTCAGATTCTGGACTGCTGTGTGAGCCAATATGGCTTCCAGTGTAAGTCAGAGCAGCCCCAGGAGCTACTTTACTTTCTGACAGCCTCCTCTGGGCTACCTATGGGCTCTCCTGCAGCCCGAATCCCTGTAGCACTGAGTGTCACAGGCACATCTCCTCCCACCCGTGTGCCCATTTCTGACCGGTCACACCACCTGCACTGGGGCCTGCGAGGTTGGGGGACTGACTGCAAAGTCATAATTAGCATCATGTTAGTTAGTATCACTCCTAAAGGGGTGTTCTAACTTGCTGGGGTTTTCTAGTGCAGACAAGCCCTTGGTTGAGCTTTGTTAGCAAAGTCAGTACCTGGGGGTGAGGAGGACACCCAAGCCCCCACTATTGAAGAGTTTCTTTATTATTTTCTATTTATTCTGTCCTCTCTCTGGAAGTGGGATCCAGCCAATACTGGCACCATGTGGTACAGACAGGAGCAGGAAGCACAGAGCTGCTGGTATAGGTGCAACAGAGGTAAGTGCTTGATTAGTGATAATGAAGTGAGAAGGAGCAGCACTGCTTCTGGGTGCTGAGACCTACTGTATTAACTCCCTAGGTCAGAGGTCCCCAAATTGTGGGGCGCGCGCCCCTAGAGGGTGCAGAGGAATATCTGAGGGGGCATGGTGGGGCCTGAGCCAACCCATATGGGGGTCAGGGAGGGAGCATCACCCAGCCCCTCCCCACCCCCAGTTCTGCTCCAGTCCCGCCCCTAGCCATGTCCCCAGCTCCCGGCCCTGCATCTGGCCCCAGCTCTGGGGGCGGGGACCAGACACAGGTAGGGGAGGCGTGACCCTCAAAAGTTTGGGGACCACTGCTCTAGGTGCCTTCCTGCATTGGTCAGTGTTGTGTGCATATGCAAAGTAATAACAGCTGAGGACATGGGGAACCCAATTCTGCATTAATGGGAGTGCTGCTGCATGGCTGCAGTTTGTGGAAGGTCAATAGGCCTGATGCTCAACTCACAGAAGTCAGTGAGAATCTTTTCCTTGACCTCCGCCATCTTTGGATCAGCCTTGAAAGGAGGAGCACATCTGTTACTAAGCACCTTGTGAGCTTTGGATGAGGATCATCCGTAAGCCCCTGTCAGACATTCCCATTCTCTGCTTACACCCCACCTCTTTTTCCCCCCTGTGTATTTGTGAGTAAGGGATTGAGTGCAGAGGGTGTGTGGAGATTCATTCCATCTAGTTTTACCGAACCTCACACATAGCCTCCGCTTGTCCTGGAGCACAACAGACTTGCACACCTGGCTGTGCATTGCGCAAACACTTGCAAGATCAAGGTCCTTATGGGTGGCCACAAAGCAAAATGGAAAATACGGTGTTGAAGAAAGATTTTCTATAGAGACTTCTCCGGAAAGTTGCTGAAGTGGAAAGATGAAGCTAAAGCCCTTTAGTAACGCAGTCACCAGGACACAATCCTTGCTGCTGATACTTACTATGCAAATGTATTTGAAGATGGAAAAAATATAGCATTTATTTTTTCCTCTCGCTTAGCACAACTCTTAGAAGCTGAAAGCCATCATTTCCAAATGAGTCACTGGAAGCATTTGGATTTCAAAGGAGCCACTGTGAAGGTTGCAGCAGGTGGAAAAAGACTGCGGGGGGTGGGGAGCAGTCAAGGCATCTTTTCCAGCATAACTCTTTCAGCATTTTTAAGCCAGTCATGCAGTGGTTAGAAAAGGGAACTGGGAACTAGGAGACTTGAGGTCCATATCTGGGTTCTAACCATCTATTCTCTCTCTCTCTCTGCAGTCATATCCCATTTTTAAAGTATATTTCTTCTTTGAAGCCTACAGATATAGATAGGCTTGGAAGGAGTAGATGTATATTGGTTAAAGGTTGGTAAATGTCAATTTCACCATACGCATCCAAACCAATGAAAACATGTTTATACTGATAATAATCAAAATGTACAGCTGGGCAAATTAATAAGTTCTCAATGAGCATTTTTCTTAGAGTTTGGTTTAAGGATATTTACTTTGTTTTGACATGTGATGTTGACAATTTGTGTTTAACTGTTGTAAAGCTTTAACTTTTTGAATCTCAAAGTCTACTATCGTTAAATAATTATTGCCTGACCTGCCCATAATTTCCCACAACTGTGAAAACTTAAATAGATACAAATTGATAAAAACGCTTAAAAATAAACATCTCTATTAGCCGCTGAAATTTTATAAAAAAAAAAAAAAATTGAATTCTGTCAAGTCTAGATATAAACCTGCTTCATCAAAATACTGGAAATCCCCCATTTCCAAGCTAGACAAATTCAAACTGGAAACAAGCTGCAATTTTTGAACAGTGAAGTTAATTAACCATTGGAACAGATCACCACTGGATGTGGTGGAGCCTCCCTTACTTGAAGTCTTTAAATCAAAATGGAATGTTTTCCTGGAAAGCAGGCTCGAGCTCAACCACACTGAGCTAAATGCAGGAATCACTGAGTGAAACTCTTAGCCCTGTATCATACTGCAACTCAGACTAGACGATCACAATGGTGCTTTCTGGCATTAAAATCTGAGAATCTATACATTAGAATTTGGTTTTAATTGTCAGCCCATTTGAGACCTGATCCAACACTCACTGAAATCAACAGGAGAGATTCCCAATAATTTCAATGGGCTTTGGATCTGGTCCTAAGACTATAAACTCCTGAGACCATGTCTTCTTCTGTGTTTTTTACAGTGCCAAGCGCACCATCAGTGCATTACAAATAATAAACAACAGCAATAATATTCCCAGCACTGACTCCAGCTGTGTTGGGGCGTTGAGAAGGTCACAGACTCTCTGGACCTCAGTTTGCCCATCTGTGAAATGGAGCTAGGAATACCCACCTTGGTAATGCGCTTTGAGAGCCTCAATGAAAGGTACTAAGTATTGTTTTTACGATGACTGTTATTAAAAGCTTACGCACAAAGTTATGGTGATTAAGATGATTGCTGTTCATCTTGAGGCATTTGGTATGAGGAGAGCCAAAGACACCCTCATTAATGGATACAGCCAGCTCTAGCAGCGATCCCTTTAGTCATTAACAGAAATCCCCAGGAGACGTACTGAAGAGACCTTTGTAAAGGCTAGCTATTATGTCAAGTCAACACTACAGGGAAACAAGGTTTATATTTGCTACCCAAAAGGCCAAATAGAGTTCACAGATTATTCTTTACACAGATAAGATGGACCTTGTATAAACACTCATCACTGGAAAGTATGTGCTGTTTGTTTTCCAAACTTGAAACATGTGGTTAGTGCCAGCAAAGAGAATGAAATGAAGATGGCTTTTTAATAATAAACAAAAGCAGTATTTTCAAAGGTCCTTGATTGGGGTTAAGGCAATCATTGCTATTTATACCAGGCCTGGTCTACACTAGTCTGTTATTTCGGAATTAGCCGAGTTAATTCGAGAAAAAAAAAAAGATTCCGTCCACACGACCAAACCATTTTTTTTCGATTTAAAGGGCTCTTTAATCCGATTTCTGTACTCCACCTCGGCAAGTGGAGTTAGCGCTTAAATTGAGATCGCAATCCCGGGTTAAAGGTATTGTGGACACAATGTGACATTATTGGCTTCCGGGAGCTATCCCAGAATGCTCCCTTGTGACTCTCTTACATACAGTGCAACTCTTCCAGGTTTTCTTCCCCGCCTGTCCTTCCTGAACAGTTTATACCCATCCATGACAGTGCTCCAGTCATGTGAGTTACCCCACCAAGTCTCTGTTATTCCAATCATGTTGTTTAAGTAGTCATCCCAGAAACATAAAAATAAGAGTTGGAGTCTTCCTTTGCTGGATTGATCCCACCACTATGTTTGATTGCCTTGTCACGTTGTGGGACAAATGTGTTCATGTGAGCGGTGTTGAGGGAGTAGGTTTCCACCCATATGTTGTACAAGCCATTGTCATATTATGACCAGTTACATGGTGTGGCATTTTCTTTCTATCTAGCATGCCAGTTGCCATGTTATCTAGGTACCAAATACCTTAGCATTTCCATATCATCCTGGTGAGATGAATGCCTCAGCTCTTCCCTTGATGGGTTTTATTGTGTGGGTCTTCTTTAGAGAGAGCCATCTATGGGAGGAAGAACCTGTTATTGTTCCCAAAAATGTGTCGTTTATAGTGCCCTTTAAGAGGCAAGATATGAACTCATGTCACTTTCCTGGGGTAGAGAATTTCATTGCTCTTCTGGAGTTCTATTGGGGGTGTGGCCGAATAGCTTTAGTCTAACATACAGAGAATGTATATTAGGGAAAAAAAGAGACGCTTTCACGGACACTCTCTGTACTTGCTGGTGGAAGCTCACTGTCTGAGAGATTTAAAAGTGGACTGGACAAAGCCCCAGAAAACACACAATAAGGGACAAAGCTGCTGGCGCAGGGGGGGTACAGCTGTGACACAGCTGCACTTTTCCATATATAATTTGTGTGATTCTATGAGCATTTAGGCTACTTTGTTTTCCCTCCACAGAGTGTGCTAGGCATTGTGGCTGGGAATTTCAAAGAGAGCAAGGACCCCAACTCCCTTGGGCTTCTTTGAAAATCCCGGCTTGGCTGCACTGATTCCAGGGGGCTTGTGGGATCAGCTCCCTATTCATTTATGGTCGAGCAGATTGCGCTCAGGCGGGGAATCAGAATCCCCCTACGTTCTGATACTGACTGTGCCACTGACTCACTTTGTCAGTGGAAACTGACTTCTCAGCTCCACTGACTCAGCCCATTTTAACTGAGTGGGAAATGGGAAGTGCAGGAACTCACCTGCTCTGAAAATCACCCCACCCAGAGCTGCCTCACTCTGGGGTTAGAGCCCTACAAGAAGGCAGCTATATTTGAAAATTTTGATCTTAACCAATTTGTCCCACTTTCCCATCTGTGAAATGGGGATAATAAAACTTCCCTTTGCCACAATGGCAGTGTGAGGATTAGGTTGGGTGGGGGGAGAGCTGTAAGCCAAGTTTTGGGCTCAATTTCATAGTAGGGAGCCTACTAGCCTTTCTTGTCAATTTCACAGCTCCAGCTGTGAGCCATCTGCTGCGGAGTGGAGCTGTGAAATTGACAAGAATGACAGCTAACAGCTGATGTAAGTAACACAATGTTTAAGTGGACACTAGGTCACCCTAACTATACTGACATAAGCGCTATGCCTCTTGTGGAGGTGGAGTTATTATGTCGGTGTAGTGGGGCACTTACATCGGTGGGAGCAAGGCTGTAGTATGGACACTGACATAATTAGGTCGACATAAGCTGCCTTATGTCGACGTAACGTTGACAGAGCCTGGTCGTTGGCGGGCGGGATCGAACCTGAGGCCTCTGGAGCTTAGTGCATAAAGCTAGCTGGCTATTAGCTAAGGCTGTAGGAGCAGACTCATTTTACTTCTCTCTCTAAGTGGTCTCAGTGCCACTACAGGGGACAGAACACCACACCCAGGAGGTGTGTGGGTTACACTAACTCTGTAGTGTAGACCAGGCCTCAATTACTAATGCTTAGCAGATAGTAGGGTGCTATTCATCCATGGATCTCTGTCAAGGCGGGGCTGCTCTGTAGCACCCCCTGCAGGGCCAAGCATGATACTGCAGGCACTCCCTGCCTAAGTCCACAAGTTGTGGCTGCCTGCTTAGAGTAGGATAGCATGTGCTGTAAGCTCGGCGACAGTCTCTACCCAGTTAAATAAAAATAAACTCAGAATGTGGTTGTCTGAGCCTTTAAACAAGCAAACAAAACCTCAATGGCAAGCACTTAGTTGCAGTGCTTGAAGGCCAGGCCTTGACCTGGTGCTGGGGTTCTGGGCTGGCACTGAGGATCTCCCCCTCTGTCCCACTCTCACTGAGCATTGCTCCTGAGAGAAAGCAAGCAAGTCTTCCTAGCTGGTCTGTTGGCTCCTGATTGGTCAGTGTCTCCTCCTGGCCATCTAGGCCTCTGGAGGACTAAGTCTTGTTGGTAGTTTAGCCTGAGCAAGGGGATATCAGAGTGCAGATGCCATCAGCATGGAGCAGAGAAGGCCTGATGGAGCCCGTCACAATCTCAAAGCATTTTAAAAAGGTTAGTGAGTACCATTATCCCAATTTTCAGATAGGGAAAACTGAGGAACAGACGACAAAGAGTCCTGTGGCACTTTCTAGGCTATAACAGACGTATTGGAGCATAAACTTTCGTGGGTGAATACCCACTTCGTCAGACACAGTGGGTATTCACCCACGAAAGGTTATGCTCCAATACGTCTGTTAGTCTATAAGGTGCCACAGGACTCTTTGTCGCTCTTTACAGCTCCAGACTGACACAGCGACCTCTCTGATACATGAGGAACAGAGAGGGAAATTGACCAATGTCCCACAACCAGTGTTTTGCAAAATACCTTGAAGATGTACAGTGAAGTTATGTAAGTGCTAAGTATCCTTATTGAAAGGCAGTCTGCACTGAGTTCTGATCTCATTAACTGGTTTTTACAGCAGTGTAGCTCAATCAACAACGTCAGTGGAGTTACCGCTGAGTTACGGTGATGTAAATGAGGTCAGAATAAAGCCCTTAATTTCTGAATTTCCTAAAACAGCTCTGGCATTAGAAGCAGACTTTTTCCAGAGTAAATACCATAATGTTGTAGGTAAACAATAAATAACATTATTGGATAAACAAATAACATTGGGGAGAACTATGTGAAGAATTTGTCCCTCCACCTCACTGAGGGTGGAATCAATTATAGCTCAGTGTTTGTTTGTTCTGTATTTAATTTGCCACCAATTGTTATTCTTTAAGACTCTTTTGTGGTATGTACTGCTGGAATATATTTGCAAAGCAAAATTAGCAAACAGAACACAGATGTTGCTCTGTATCCCCTTTTTAGCCATACAAATGATAAACTATGTCTCCTTATGTCAAGATAGTGTTTTCAGGCTAATATTGGTTTCAGAACTGAGTCTTTCAGTATTTTAGCTGTTTATAGCAGCCCATCTGGTTTAATATCCTCACTACTGTACTTATTCGGAGGTGTAATAAAGGTATGCTCAAGTTCTGACCAGATATCTAAAATCCATATGAATATTATTCAACTGGCACAAGACTAGATGGGGCTTTACAGACCTAGAGGTTACCAGTTGCATAGTGACCAAGGGCTATACTGACAAAAGTTGTTAACAGCCAGACAGTGGCTTATGCAGAAGGAATTAGGAAGCAGCTGTCTCCAGCCCAAAGTACCATCACCACTGAGACCCTAGCTGGTATGGAAAGTCCAAGGACTGATAATCATGGACAAGAATAATACTCTCACAAAACTTTATTACAAAGCAGTAGCATGGCCGGTAGTTTTCTGTTCAAGTCCAAAAGAAAGCCATCCACCAATGCCAGCAGAACCATCTTCTTGCTGTGTTCTGGTGTGAAGGAGTCATGATTCACGAAGGTTTGTCTGTGTCCTGCCTATTTTACGGAGTTTGGAGTGGTGATCTGCTAGTAAGAAAGAACTGTTTAGGTACGGTGACCAGGGGCGGCTCCAGGCACCAGTACAGCAAGCGCCTGTCTGGGGCGGCAAGCCGCGGGGTGCAGTCTGCTGGTCGCCCTGAGGTCGGCAGTCAGGCTGCCTTCAGCGGCATGCCTGCGGGAGGTCCCCCGATCCCGAGAGGCGCCCCTGCTCTTACACACCCCAAATACTCTGTCCAGCACCTCCCAAATACCATCTCCCAGTACACACACACCCCTCCAGCACCTCGAAATACCCCCTCGAGCTCACCCCCCCACAGCAGTGGCCTCTATTAGGGAACGTGAAATACAGGTGGGGTCACCCCAGATACAGTTGAATTTTAAAGGCAGGTGTTTCTGTTCTCCCTCATGGTGTGACCGCAACGGGGCCAGGCTCTGGAAGAGAGAGGCACTTTTTATAAATGTATTATTTTTTCTATTTTTTATTCTACTTTATGTGAATCGTCTACTCTGTTGTCCAGTCATTTGGGCTCCTATCTTCTCTCACTCCAGTGAGGGTCTTCAGCCTCTCCAACCCATCATGGTAGTCATGCGCTGCCCCAGCCAAGTCTCTTTGTCCCCTGACTCCAGCCAGACCCTCCACCACCACCATTCCGATTGGCGGTAATTCGGCGGCTGGTCCCTCAGTCCCTCTCGGAGCGAAGGACCTGCCACCGAAGAGTGGAATGGTGCGATCGCGCTGCTGCGGCTTTTTTTTTGTTTGTTTGTTTTTGCCGCTTGGGGTGGCTGAAAACCTGGAGCCGGCCCTGCCCATGTGGACAGGGCTAGACAGCAGTCTCACTCCGGCCATGCGGCCACCCCAGCCTGGGAGTGAGGGGCGGCGCCCTCCCGGGCTTCTGGACCCACAGACAAAGCCCAGGGGGAACCACTCCCATTTATACTTGCTGGACACAAGGCTCTTGCTCGTGTTGTACAGGAGGCTAAGCGACCCCCCTGTTATACACTGAGCAATGAGGGCTCCCTCCGTGTGGGGCAGAGGCGAGACCCTGCGCTCCAGGGACGAGGTAGCTGGTGGATAGACCCCGCCGGAGCGGGGAATGTCGGCAGGCGCCACTCTGCCTTGGACGGAGTCATCTCCACTTGAGCAAGCGAGACTCCCCGCAACCGCCAGGCACCTCTTCCGTCAGTGGACAGTGACCCTGACTCCAGGAGAGACCCCCGGGAGAGCGAGAGAGAGACGGGGTGTCTCTCGGCTGGGCCCCCTGGGGCGAGATTCAGCCCAGCCGTAGCGGGGTACACAAGGTACTAGGTGGAGAGGGGAAGGAGAGAGAGAGCCAGGCTGGAGGCCTCCGGGCTCTGCTCCCCTCTCTCTGCACCGGCCTGAGTGGGGGGCCTCAGGGCTTTTCCCAGCGTGTACCCAGCTCACACAACCGTGACATGGGTCCGGGCCAAGCCTTCGGAATGAGGGGAGAGAAAAGGGCAACGCTGCCTCTGCCCGGGCTATGCAGGGAATCACCCCGCCCTCCTGGAACTGCCCTCGGGGGACCCAGCTGGGATTGTAGCTCATTGAGACTTCCAGAGCCTGGCCCCGTTGCGGTCACACCATGAGGGAGAACAGAAACACCTGCCTTTAAAATTCAACTGTATCTGGGGTGACCCCACCTGTATTTCAAGTTCCCTAATAGAGGCCACTGCTGCGGGGGGGTGAGCTCGAGGGGGTATTTCGAGGTGCTGGAGGGTATGTGTGTACTGGGAGATGGTATTTGGGAGGTGCTGGACAAAGTATTTGGGGTGTGTAAGAGCAGGGGCGCCTCTCGGGACCGGGGGACCTCCCGCAGGCATGCCGCCGAAGGCGGCCTGACTGCCGCCCTCAGGGCGACCGGCAGACCGCACCCCGCGGCTTGCCGCCCCAGGCAGGCGCTTGCTGTACTGGTGCCTGGAGCCGCCCCTGCACATGGGGGGCAGAGAGGGGGATACGGGGGCACACACCAGAGCTCCTCACCTATGATATGGGAGCACAAGCCCCATGGACTCTCGCCCTCGGTTTTACAATTGTACTTCTTTTTTCTTTCTTTTTGTGTGTGTTTTTTCTTAATAGTTATATTTTTACCTTTTTAATATATTTTACTTGTATTTCCTTTTTCATTTTATTGTTGTTTATGTATATTTTAAGTTTCATTTTATTTTATTTCCCCTTTTATGGTTTTTATGTATTTTACAATTCTTTTATTTTTCAGTTTTTATTATTTCACTTTTTTTAAGTCTGTTAATATTTTTGTATTTTATTCATTATTACTATTTTAAATTTATTTTGCACTTTTTATAAATGTATTATTTTTTCTATTTTTATTCTACTTTATGTGAATCGTCTACTCTGTTGTCCAGTCATTTGGGCTCCTATCTTCTCTCACTCCAGTGAGGGTCTTCAGCTTCTCCAACCCATCATGGTAGTCGTGCGCCGCCCCAGCCAAGTCTCTTTGTCCCCTGACTCCAGCCAGACCCTCCACCACCACCACCATTCCGATTGGCGGTAATTCGGCGGCGGGTCCCTCAGTCCCTCTCGGAGCGAAGGATCTGCCACCGAAGAGTGGAATTGTGCGATCGCGCTGCTGCGTCTGTTTGTTTTTTGTTTTTTTTCCCGCTTGGGGCCACAGAAAACCTGGAGCCGGCCCTGATGGTGACCATATGATTGAAAGCAAAAACTGGGTCATTTTTGTGGTGACATTTTTGAAGATCCTGAAATACTCCCACAAAAGTACATTCTTAAAAAATGCTTGTGAGTATCACTACTGGCAGCTTCTGACTCAGTGGCAACCGCTGCACATTTCTCACAGAGGAAGTTTTTCCCCCGTAGTCTTGCATCGGGGTGAGTTTATTATGACACACTGAACATATGTTTTTGAGCGAAAGTACAGATCGGACAACATCTACATTCATTCGACTCTCTCTTCACTCCAAACATTGTCCATTACTGAACCCTAGTTCCGTTGGACTGTTAGTTCCTGGAAATACAAAGCAAATTCTTCAAAATATATCTTGAAGAAACTATAGCTATTAAAAAAAAAAGGTCTGATTGTTGAAATGCAAAACTGGGACATTTAAAATGTCCTGGAAGAAGTTCCTTAGACAATGGGACATTAGATGAAAAACTGAGACTAGCCCCATTGTTTACTTTATATTTTGGGAACAGGATACTGTTGTGAGTTCAAATCCAGATTTTCCAGCAACTTGTATGTTGCATGCCTAGGTTTCTGTCTAGAGATTTAAGTAGCATTTGGATTTTGGTGGGTAGCGGTGGGGGGGCGGGGTTGGCTCTGTTCTTCTGAGGGTTAGTATTGTTGAGTCTGAAAATGCAGCTGTAGACTGATGGAGTCATTTGGGGCTTGTTTCATTTTGTGTTTGGTTCTTTAGTAATGGCAGAGGAAAATGATACTGCTCCATATGTATCGCGTTATGGTACTTCAGTGGGTAATCAGAGCCTTCGGGGCTGATAATCTGACACCTTTTGTCAGCAATAAATTCACCTAATAAAATAAAGCTGCTGGGTGAGAGGTGAGGGAATAAGGAGTGGCTCAATATTTAATGACACAAATTGAACGACTTGCAAAGGTGACCATGTTATTTGGGAAAGAACAAATAAACTGTGAGCGATCCCCTTTCATAATTTCTAGTCTCCTCCCAGGGGCACCAAAGCATTTGATGTGGGCTGGGACTGGATCTGACAGCTCAGTGATATTTGTATAATTCTCAGGAGCTGCAGGACATACAAACATGACTGATCTCTGCTCACGCATTTCAGGGAACAGAACCCATCAGGCACTAAAATGGGTACTAAAAAGATAGGTAAATCCTGCTGTTCATAAGTGGGCCTCATTTTCTCTCCCTCCCACTGGAACGTTTGGTCCAAGTGCATCTTTGTCTCCCTCTGCAGTTCTATGGAGAGGTCTTTCCTGCTTTTTATTTTCCTGGCCCTGTGGCTCATCAGCCATTTCCCCCAGCCCATTCACCTGCCCTCAGGCCTACTTTGGGACATCCATGGAAGTGATTTACTGGCCCATGCAATGAAGAATAAGACGTGACAGATCATTAGCATAGTGACGGTGTGGCAATCCCTTGGAGTACCCCAGGCATGTAATAAAAGGGGGAATGAGTCTCCGATGGATGGACGCAAGCCTTGTCATGCCACACATCCCATGCTGGGGGATTCATTGGGTAACAGCAAGTTAAATGAATCCATATGCACTTTTTTAGGTTGGAGATCAAGCAAGCATGTTGCTGATACTGCAGGGAAGGCAGCCTGAGGTGGGGATTTAAAACAGGAAGTGTGTTGAGATGGAGTAACCCCAGCCTCCTCCCTAAAGTGTAGTAGGAAGATCTGATTCCTGCTGAATGTTCCTTCTAGATTGTTTGATGATACTACCTTTTAGATGGTCCTAATTCTAGGCTCTAAATTTCACACCTCACTTAGATGAGGAGATAAGGCCCAACTTGACAAAGCCCTGGCTGGGATGATTTAGTTGGGATTGGTCCTGCTTTGAGCAGGGGGGGTGGACTAGATGACCTCCTAAGGTCTCTTCCAACCCAAATCTTCTATGATTCTATGAGTCATGCTGGGAGTTCACATCTTTTGTGCATCTAGTGGCTGGTGACAGATTACTCAGTTAACAAGCAAAGAGCTCAGCAAAGTGCAGAGCGAGAAGATTAGCATGTCTACCATTAGGGCGGGGGAAGGCTGGGCATTTTCCAAAAACAAAGTTAGGTTATGTTAAAAATGGCAAAAATTAGGGACTCTGATCGAAGGCCCCAATCCTGCAAACTGCCTCCAACACACTCCTGTGTCCATGCAGAGCCCCTTGCCCTCAATAGGGCCCTGCCTGCATGGAGCAGTTTGCAGGAGCAGACTCCGTATTTTTCGTTTATGGTCATAATTTCTCTATGAGCCTTATGTCCACAGTTCTTCTCCAGTGCAGTCCTGTGAGATCACTAACACATTTTTGAATAGGCTTTCATTAAAACAAACCCCGTAGACTCTGATTGCCACACCCTGTTATAGGGACAAAGTGTGTTGGTGGAGAGGTCAGAAGGCTAAAGCCATGTTTAGAACAGCAGCTCCCAGTACTGGTGAGGGTATTACTTGTGCTGCATGATGTGCTACGTAATAAAGAACCACTTAGGTCAGCTGCCTCCTAAATACAAAATGGCTTCCAATTTGGATTAAAATTTAAACAAAATTGATAGTTTTATTACTGCCTGCACCCCGGTCCACTTATTCATCTTGTCAACCTGGTATTCAGGGGTGCTGGAACAGTCTACATAGTGAGGGTGCTGAGAGCCATTGAACTAAACTGTAAACCCTGAATATAATGGAAACCACTTCAAGCCAGGGGGTGCAGCAGCACCCCTAGTTCCAGCACCTATGGCCACTGGTATGTGTTGTCTTTTAAATCCATCTACAGTAGGAACCTAATGGGAAGGATGCTTTGGTGGCTAGAGTGCTGTCCTGAACCTTGGGAGACCTGGACTCCATTTCCTCCTCCACCACAGATTTCGTTTGTGACCTGAGCAAATCACTTAGTCTCTGGGTGCTTCAGTTCCCCATATATAAAATGAGAACAGTAGCACGTCCCTACCCCACATGCAAGGATAAATACATCCTATGTTGAGAGGTGCTCACATACTATGACAATGTAGTGGCGCATATGTACATACAATGGATGGTTAATGAATAAGAACAGCAGCCTAATAACTGAGCGCCAAGATGGCCATCTCTTTGAGCTGGGACTGACACTTACTATATGTTTGTACAGCACCTCTGGCCTCTAGCTGCGGTTCAATATATAATTGTTAAAACCACTGACCCCTCTTCCCTTTATGGAAGTCTCCATGCCTGTTCGATTCTTAGCCTCACTGCTGATGCTAATCCAACCAATCAGGTTGCCAAACAATAGTCCTTTTCGGGGTGTAGTGTGGCCACCTCTCCACTAATAACTAGACTAGCCTGTGATATAGTGACAGGCACAACAGCAAAGTAGCCCATAGCCCAACAGCATGTGCTACTCTAATTCTCCATACAGTACAGGATCATTTTCCCAGCATGCCTTTCTGGGACTGGCTCTTTAAATTTGGCTGAGCCAAGAGCTGCAGCCCAAAAGTGGCCATTTTGCAACTGACAGCTGCATCTCTCTCTCTTCCAGCTGGGAAGTACCTCCTTAATGTTCCGTTCTTATTGCTGAGGAGGTGACACGTTGTCACTCATCACGTTTTACAAGTGCCATTGGACAGCCATCAGGTGGCAGCGCCTTCCAGCCCCTACTGATCTGGCTTTAATCTGAACAGGTGGTGAAAGGTTCATGCCATTACTAGTTCCTCTTTAAAGCAGCCTGTTAAAAAATCCTAATTCCAGCCACAACTTTTCCGCTTGTTTGTTTAAAGTGCCATTTGATTTCTCTCTTTGTGAGATTTTTTGCATAGCCCTCTGTATACGTTACAGAAGTTGGAAGGATTCCAAGTGTCTTATCTTTGCTGTAATTAATCCTTCCCCAATCTCCATATATATCATCCCCACCCTCTTTCACTTCTAGTTGCTTTTAAACTGTCATCCCTATGTGTCCCTCCTGCTAGCTGTTGTGCCGTCACACTCTGTCCAAACACTAGGAAGGGAATGGATTGGTAGAAGATGATATTGAGAGCAGCAGAACAGCAAAGAGTTTGCCAGCTTTTCTTCACAGCACTTGATACTCCTTTCCCTCATAACCAGAAGACTGGGCAGTCATCGTGGGATGCTCTTTGTGGTGCAAGAGGGAACCAGCAGTTGTACTGTCTTTCTGCCCAATAATATGACCAACTATTCTATTCACTCAAATGCTTAGTACAGTTTTTTAGCTTTAGGAGTTAATTAAAATGTACTGAGAGAAATGATGGCACCGAAGAGGGACTCGGGTTCAGGTCCTCACTCTATCATGAACTTCGTATGTGTCCTTGCGAGATGGACCAAGAAGGGGCCGGATTCAAAGCCCACTGGGAGTCTTTAATGGTTTCAATGAGATTTGGAGTGAAATCCTGGCCTCTGAAGCAAATGGCAAAACTTCCACTGACTTTGATGGGGGCCACCCCCTATTAATGCATGCCTCAATTCCCCATCTGGAAAATAGGGGATCCCTTCTCCCATCCTTCTTTTGTCTGTTTAGATTACAAGATCTTCAGGGCAAGGACAGTCTCTTACTACCCCTATGCCCTGCGCCTCGCACAACGAGGTTCCAGTCTCACGCAGGGCCTCTCGGCAGCATTGTAATAATCATCACCTACATACCATGGTGAGGGGAACCCCCTAGATGTGTAATAATAATGCATATGTAATAATGGACAGACTGATATTTTGATTGGATGGTTGTAGCTCCACCAAGAAGCAGTTGCTTTTCAGTGGCAAGCAAGGCCTTGCTTATCCCCACAGGTGTTGTAAAGCTTAATTAATGACTGTTTAAAAAGAGCTTTCCGCTGTGAGCTTGAATGGTACTAGAACCGCAGATTGTTGTAATATTGTTACTGGATCTTGCTGGGGGAGTGATGGTGGGGGGAGGGGGAGTAGAAATGGGCTACTGAGATAAGCCAAAGCATTTGGAGTTACAGATGAGACCAAGTGCCTGGTTGTCCTCTTGCTTACTCTGCGTAAGTGGGTCCCTACATGTGTAATTGAGGCTGCAGGATACAGAAGAATCTATAATTATGGAGTAGAGAAGGAGGATTCATAGATTCTAGGACTGGAAGGGACCTCGAGAGGTCATCGAGTCCAGTCCTCTGCCCGCATGGCAGGACCAAATACTGTCTACACCATCCCTGATAGACATTTATCTAACCTACTCTTCAATATCTCCAGAGATGGAGATTCCACAACCTCCCTAGGCAATTTATTCCAGTGTTTAACCACCCTGACAGTTAGGAACTTTTTCCTAATGTCCAACCTAGGCCGCCCTTGCTGCAGTTTAAGCCCATTGCTTCTTGTTCTATCCTTAGAGGCTAAGGTGAACAAGTTTTCTCCCTCCTCCTTATGACACCCTTTTAGATACCTGAAAACTGCTATCATGTCCCCTCTCAGTCTTCTCTTTTCCAAACTAAACAAACCCAATTCTTTCAGCCTTCCTTCAGAGGTCATGTTCTCAAGACCTTTAATCAATCTTGTTGCTCTTCTCTGGACCCTTTCCAATTTCTCCACATCTTTCTTGAAATGCGGTGCCCAGAACTGGACACAATACTCCAGTTGAGGCCTAACCAGAGCAGAGTAGAGCGGAAGAATGACTTCTCGCGTCTTGCTCACAACACACCTGTTAATACATCCCAGAATCATGTTTGCTTTTTTTGCAACAGCATCACACTGTTGACTCATATTTAGCTTGTGGTCCACTATAACCCCTAGATCCCTTTCTGCCGTACTCCTTCCTAGAGAGTCTCTTCCCATTCTGTATGTGTGAAACTGATTTTTTTTTCCTAAGTGGAGCACTTTGCATTTGTCTTTGTTAAACTTCATCCTGTTGACCTCAGACCATTTCTCCAATTTGTCCAGATCATTTTGAATTATGACCCTGTCCTCCAAAGCAGTTGCAATCCCTCCCAGTTTGGTATCATCCGCAAACTTAATAAGCGTACTTTCTATGCCAATATCTAAGTCGTTAATGAAGATATTGAACAGAGCCGGTCCCAAAACAGACCCCTGCGGAACCCCACTCGTTATGCCTTTCCAGCAGGATTGGGAACCATTAATAACAACTCTCTCAGTACGGTTATCCAGCCAGTTATGCACCCACCTTACAGTAGCCCCATCTAAATTGTATTTGCATAGTTTATCGATAAGAATATCATGCAAGACCGTATCAAATGCCTTACTAAAGTCTAGGTATACCACATCCACAGCTTCTCCCTTATCCACAAGACTCGTTATCCTATCGAAGAAAGCTATCAGATTGGTTTGACATGATTTGTTCTTTACAAATCCATGCTGACTTTTCCCTATCACCTTACCACCTTCCAAGTGTTTGCAGATGATTTCCTTAATTACTTGCTCCATTATCTTCCCTGGCACAGAAGTTAAACTAACTGGTCTGTAGTTTCCTGGGTTGTTTTTATTTCCCTTTTTATAGATGGGCACTATATTTGCCCTTTTCCAGTCTTCTGGAATCTCTCCTGTCTCCCATGATTTTCCAAAGATAATAGCTAGAGGCTCAGATACCTCCTCTATTAGCTCCTTGAGTATTCTAGGATGCATTTCATCAGGCCCTGGTGACTTGAAGGCATCTAACTTTTCTAAGTGATTTTTAACTTGTTCTTTTTTTATTTTATCTGCTAAACCTACCCCCTTCCCATTAGCATTCACTATATTAGGCATTCTTTCAGACTTCTCGGTGAAGACCGAAACAAAGAAGTCATTAAGCATCTCTGCCATTTCCAAGTTTCCTGTTACTGTTTCTCCCTCTTCACTAAGGAGTGGGCCTACCCTGTCTTTGGTCTTCCTCTTGCTTCTAATGTATTGATAAAAGGTCTTCTTGTTTCCCTTTATTCCCGTAGCTAGTTTGAGCTCATTTTGTGCCTTTGCCTTTCTAATCTTGCCCCTGCATTCCTGTGTTGTTTGCCTATATTCATCCTTTGTAATCTGTCCTAGTTTCCATTTTTTATATGACTCCTTTTTATTTTTTAGATCATGCAAGATCTCGTGGTTAAGCCAAGGTGGTCTTTTGCCACATTTTCTATCTTTCCTAACCAGCGGAATAGCTTGCTTTTGGGCCCTTAATAGTGTCCCTTTGAAAAACTGCCAACTCTCCTCAGTTGTTTTTCCCCTCAGTCTTGATTCCCATGGGACCTTACCTATCAGCTCCCTGAGCTTACCAAAATCCGCCTTCCTGAAATCCATTGTCTCTATTTTGCTGTTCTCCCTTCTACCCTTCCTTAGAATTGCAAACTCTATGATTTCATGATCACTTTCACCCAAGCTGCCTTCTACTTTCAAATTCTCAACAAGTGCCTCCCTATTTGTTTAATATCAAGTCTAGAACAGCTTCCCCCCCTAGTAGCTTTTTCAACCTTCTGAAATAAAAAATTGTCTGCAATGCAGTCCAAGAATTTGTTGGATAGTCTGTGCCCCGCTGTGTTATTTTCCCAACATATATCCGGATAGTTGAAGTCCCCCATCACCACCAAATCTTGGGCTTTGGATGATTTTGTTATTTATTTAAAAAAAGCCTCATCCACCTCTTCCACCTGGTTAGGTGGCCTGTAGTAGACTCCTAGCATGACATCACCCTTGTTTTTTACCCCTTTTAGCCTAACCCAGAGACTCTCAACACTTCCGTCTCCTATGTCCATCTGTACCTCAGTCCAAGTGTGTACATTTTTAATATATAAGGCAACACCTCCTCCCTTTTTCCCCTGTCTATCCTTCCTGAGCAAGCTGTACCCATCCACACCAACATTCCAATCATGTGTATTATCCCACCAAGTTTCAGTGATGCCAACAATGTCATAGTTGTATTTATTTATTAGCACTTCCAGTTCTTCCTCTTATTACCCATACTTCTCGCATTTGTATATAGGCATCTAAGATACTGGTTTGATCTTTCCTCCCAGTTTTGTCCTGACCCTCCTTTCCCTCTGCCAATATAGCCCACACTCCCTCTCATTTCCGACCCATCTCCCAGGTCTCCATGTTCCCCACTTACCTGCGGGCTTTGCTCACCTGTCCCCGTCGAACCTAGTTTAAAGCCCTCCTCACTAGGTTAGCCAGTCTGTGTCCAAATAGGGTCTTTTCCCTCCTCGAAAGGTGAACGCCATCTCTGCCTAGCAGTCCTGCCTCGAATAGCATCCCGTGGTCTAGGAAGCCAAAGCCCTCCTGGTGACACCATCTTCGTAGCCAGGCATTCACCTCCATGATGCATCTGTCTCTGCCCGGGCCCCTACCTCTGACAGGAAGAATCAAAGAGAATACCACCTGCGCTCCAAACTCCTTCACCCGTACTCCCAGAGCCCTGTAGTTACTCTTGATCCGCTCAGTGTCACACCGTGCAGTATCATTTGTGCCCACATGGATGAGTAGCATGGGGTAGTAGTCAGAGGGCTGGATAATCCTCGACAATGCCTCCGTAACGTCTCGGATATGGGCTCCCGGCAGGCAGCATACCTCCCGGGATGAAATGTCAGGGCGACAGCTGGGCGCCTCCGTCCCCCTCAGCAGAAAGTCTCCGACCACCACTACCCTACGTTTCCTATTCGCAGTGGTGGCAGCAGACCTCCCAGCCTTAGGAGTACGAGGCTTCTCCTCCTTTACTGTAGGGAGTGATGCCTTCTTTCCTGTATCAAGAAGAGCATAACGGTTACCTATTACCACAGCGGGAGGGTTCGGAGCAGGGGTGGAGCACTGCCTGCTGCCAGAAGTAACCAGCTGCCAGTGTCCACCCTGAGCCATCTCCTCCTCCACCAGTGGTGTATCAGCAGTCCTGTGTACTGGGACAGCTACCTCAGCTGTCTCCACATGGACACTGTCCAGGAATTGCTCGTGGATTCGGATGCTCCTCAACCTAGCCACCTCCTCCTGTAGCTCTCCCACCTGCTACCTGAGAGATTCCACCAGCAGGCACCTTTCACATTGGATGGTCCCCCCAGCCTGGATATCAGTAAGTGGAAATTGCAAGTTACAGTCTCCGCAAAACGACACCAGGATCCGGGTAGAAGCATCCTTGCTCAGGCGCTCTGTCTGGCTACAGGCACAGGTGGAGGAGACAGAAGCAGTGCTGGCACAGGTGTTGCGGGTCTTCCTAACCATCGTAAGCCTCCCTCTGTCAAACTCACATCTGTAGCCCCCTGCCCGCTAAAAGGGTTGTTTAAGCAAGAAGTTTTAGGTTTTAAGGGGAATAAAGGGAAAACAGAACCAGCAAGGGACCCTCGCCCCTTCCCACTCCCCTTCCACACTCCCTTGCGAAACCCCCTGTTCACAAAAGCTCCCTGGTCGCTTGTGCGCTGCTTTATAAAGCCCTGGCCTGTATGAATGCCCCGCCCACTGATTAAGGCTCAGCCACTTACCAGAGGCTTCTAGCTTTCAAACCTTCCTTTGAAGCTCACAGCTTCCAACTGCCAGCCACAGCACAAGGTCCTTCAACCAACCAACCAGACTGACAAACACAGGCTCAGCACACAGCAAGTAACCCCCAAACACAAACAAACACACACTACAGACAGTCACTTACCCCAAAAGGGTGCTGTATTGCTCCTCCTTCACCTGGAGAACTCCCTTGCGAAACTCCCTGTTAGCAGCCCCTGGTCACAAAAGGGAAACCCAAAAGGGCAATATTATGTTTTTCCTACACAAAGACTAACCATGTACTTCAGGCCAGATCAACAACTGGCATAAATTGGCATAGCCCCATTTACTTCAGTCTATAACAGCTGGGGATCTGGTCCTAAGAGAGCCATCAAGCAAGGAAGAATGAATGTAAAGGCTGCATGAGAGAGAGCATAGTGCAAGCAGCCTCTATAACAGGCACCATCAAAACCAAACACAAAATGGAAGCTGTCTCCAGCAGACTCCTAGAAATTTAAAGGCACAGTTCAACTGACAACAAAATCTTAAAGACATAGTTACATACACTCCAGGGAGCAAACCAGGAGTCCTCTCCTGCCTTCCCATGGCTACAGGGCATGGCACAGAGACAGCAGATGACATGGGGATGACCGACGCCGTTAGTGTTGGCTGGAATTCAGTGAAGGAAACCCTACTCTCTGCCTGCTTTTAATGCTATAAATAATAAACATTTGTATGGTGTCCGAACCGCCTACGCATTTTTGCTTCAGCAATCATCTCCACATGGAATTTCTTTACCATATCCCCAGCCCATTTTAATGGGAACAGTCATGTCGGAGGTATAGATGGGGAAAAGGAAAACAGGTCTTCAAAGCCTGGTCAGGGTATTCTAAAATTCAATAAGCACTTTCAATTAAAAGTGATTTGGACTGCATTTTTCTTTTGGCTCAGCTATTGTGTTGGTAAAGTAATTACTGTATTACCTCAGCCTTGGCTCTCAGCCCTGTGTTATCATGCTGAGCAAGTTTTTGGGAACATCTTTAGCGGGCTAAATGGTTACAGCTTTGCAGTAGTCACTAACTGAAATAGTCACTGAAAATTTGTTTTATAGTTTTCAAAACCATCTTGTACTCCTCAGCTTTTATCTGTTGAGCCAGGAAACTGCCATGAAGGATTTTTTTTTGGTGAAGAAAGGAAAAAGTCTGAACTGAGTATGCACTGTATAGAAAGAGATTATTCCTGGAGAGATGGCTTGCATAGTAGAAAAGGGTTAACACACCACAGACGATGCATTAATGTGGATATGACTTTTGGTGTGGACATAAGTAGCAGATTTATTTTTTGCTACAAGCTAAATCATTTTAATTATGTTTACTGCTTTTGGGGACGCACTGTACAATCTTGCACAACTTGGCTTTCCTGTTGTTTTAGATCTCTCACTATCTTCTTGTTCGAAAACAAGTCTACAACCTGCCTCTTTGTTCTCGTTCCCGGAATGATGCCAAGTACAGTGTTTGCTTTGCCCATTAGTGTCCTTAGAGACCACAAGTCTGGCTCCTTGCTCAACACAAACAAAGTTTTAAGTGAACCTCAAGCAGATGGTGGAATCCCACGAGCTGCGCAGAGAAGATGCTGCTGAGTAAAATAACTCCTGGCTCTGACAGCTCATGACCCGTGTTAGTTTTCCATCATAGCCAAGCATATAGGATTCTTCGTTTACACCAATGAGACCATGCTGTTCAGTAAAGGCAGGCATGTTGTGAAGAATGAAGCAGTTGCTCCAAAATTGGAATTTCATACTGCCAGCACATGACACAAGTGCTCCAAGTTCTGCCCGGGCTGCCTAGCATGTCATCAGGTCATATTGACCTATAAAGCCCTAAATAGCCTAGGATTTGCCTACCTGAGAGACAGCATCTCCCTGTGCGATCCTGCTGCAACTGAGATCACCAGAGACACTAGAGACAGAGGCCTCTTAGAACTTAAGAGAGGGAACTACCCTGCCAGGATGTTCTCCATGGGGGAGCATAGCCCAGTTTTGGAATTTGCTCTCCCTTTGGTTTGAAATCACCCATATCTATGAGCTTGAGGGCACACTGCAAATCCCATCTCTTTTCATAGACTTTTGGGGAGGGACGTGCTGAACGCTGGGATTGTGGCTGGGGTGGGGTTTTCTCACCCCATCCAGGTTTCGGGGAGGCTGCTGCAATTAGCTGATGTACACTGTATTTTGATTAACATGACAAAGGCACCTGGGACCCTGGATGGGAGCTTTTAAACGTACTATATATATCTAAATACATAACTATCAATATATGCCGAAGTTAGGCATTTCCTTCTAATGTGTCTTTGTAACATCCCCAACAGCTATAACACAACGTGAGGAACTGACAGCAGCACTCAGAGTTTTTGTATCAATAATATAAGGCATGGGACTTAAAAAGAAGTATGAGTCTAATAATAAATTCTATTAAATGGTCTAGATCAGTAGTTCTCAAACTTTTCTACTGGTGACCCCTTTCACATAGCAAGCCTCTGAGTGTGACCCCCTCCCCCTTATAAATTAAAAATACTTTTAAATATATTTAACACCATTATAAGTGCTGGATGCAAAGCAGGGCTTGGGGTGGAGGCTGACACCTTGTGACCCTTCCATGTAATAACCTCATGACCCCCTGAGGAATCCCGACCCCCTGCCTTGAGTGCAGGACTGGACTAGATGACCTCTTGAGGTCCCTTCCAGCCCAATGTTTCTATGATTTTAATCTCAGAAGCACAATAGTGAATTTGTTCTTGAGGTAAGAACTGAGGTGGGACATAGACCCGTGATTATAATCTCGTCTAAAATAGGTTTTTCTGCCATTTCATGAACTGGATCAGCTTATTTACATTTTTATTTTACTCCACAACAGATTCATAGAAATGTAAGGCAGGAAGGGATTTCCAATGGTCATCTAGTCCAGGCTGCTGCGCTGAGAAAGGATCAAGTATGCCTAGACCATCCCTGACAAGTGATCTAGGGTGGTCCAACTGGCGGCCTGTGGGCTGGATCTGGCCTTCAGGACAATTATGTCCAGCTCCTGAACGTGTCTGGCTCTGCACCATTTTGCTCTACAAAATGGCATCCTGCACACAGTGTGACCTCACACATATGGTGTGCGCAAGGTCACACTGTGCGGATGCTTTCAAAATGGCTCTCTCAGCACAGCATGACCTTGCAAGCACCGTATGTGTGAGGTCATCCCACATGGAAGATGCCATTTTGCTTCTGAATGTTGCCCCTTGAGGTACTGCACAACTATGCATGCAGCCCATGTCGCTGAAAAGGCTGTTCTTAAAAACGTCCAGTGATGGGGATTCCACAACTTCCCTAAGTAACCTAGTCTAGTATGTAGCTACCCTTGCAGTTCGGGAGTTTTTCTTAATATCTAACCTAAATCTCCCTTGCTGCAGATTAAGCTGATCACTTCTTGTTCTACCTTCAGTGGACAGGGAAGACAACTGATCACCATAACAGCCCTTAACATATTTGAAGACTGGTATCAGGTTCTCCCCCACCCGCCCCCTGCCCCAGTCTTCTTTTCTCAAGACTAAACATGCCCAGTTTTTCGACCTTTCCTCATAGATCAGGTTTTCTAAACCTATCATTTTTGATGCTTTCCTCTAGACTCACTCCCATCTTTCCTACAATGTGGCACCCCAAAGTGGATTATGTCTCCATGTGGACCACAGAGGCACTTTGTTAGATTTTTTTAAGAGGTCACAGAGACAAGATGGGTGAAGTAATATCTTTTATTAAGCAACTTCTGGTCCAATAAAAGATATTACTTCACCCACCTTATCTCTCTAATATCCTGGGACTCACCACGGTTGCAACAACACTGCATACAAAGAGGTCACAGGTATTTAAGCAAGCAGCTCAGAGATGGATAAAATTAGTTGAACCTCAGCTGCATATTAGCTGGCTCTTGAGAGGAAGTCCAGCAGTTAGGGTTTTAACGTGGGTCTTGGGAGATCCAGGTTTAATTCCTTGCACAATGTGACCTTGGATAAGTCAATTATTCTCTCTATGCCTCAGTTCCCCAGCTGTAAAATGGGAATAATAGCATGTCCCTACCTCACAGGGATGCTGTGAAGGTAAAGTCATTAAAGATTGCAAGGAGCTCATATGAGTATCTAGAATGATCTTGATGTACTATGTTGATGTATTGATACTACTGAATACTGGAAATAAAAAATGTCAGCTAACATTTAATACTGCTGAAGAAATGCCCATGGGTCATACTTAAAGCTCCTCCTTTACATTTTATTTGATTCACCTAATTATTTTTATAGATTCATTTTTATAGATTCATAGATTCTAGGACTGGAAGGGACCTCGAGAGGTCATCGAGTCCAGTCCCCTGCCCGCATGGCAGGACCAAATACTGTCTAGACCATCCCTGATAGACATTTATCTAACCTACTCTTAAATATCTCCAGAGATGGAGATTCCACAACCTCCCTAGGCAATTTATTCCAGTGTTTAACCACCCTGACAGTTAGGAACTTTTTCCTAACATCCAACCTAAACCTCCCTTGCTGCAGTTTAAGCCCATTTCTTCTTGCTCTATCCTTAGAGGCTAAGGTGAACAAGTTTTCTCCCTCCTCCTTATGACACCCTTTT
This sequence comes from Chrysemys picta bellii, assembly GCF_011386835.1. Taxonomy (NCBI): domain Eukaryota; kingdom Metazoa; phylum Chordata; order Testudines; family Emydidae; genus Chrysemys; species Chrysemys picta. The sequence goes on from NC_088791.1 coordinate 326,303,209, forward strand.
AGATACCTGAAAACTGCTATCATGTCCCCTCTCAGTCTTCTCTTTTCCAAACTAAACAAACCCAATTCTTTCAGCCTTCCTTCAGAGGTCATGTTCTCAAGACCTTTAATCATTCTTGTTGCTCTTCTCTGGACCCTCTCCAATTTCTCCACATCTTTCTTGAAATGCAGTGCCCAGAACTGGACACAATACTCCAGTTGAGGCCTAACCAGTGCAGAGTAGAGCGGAAGAATGACTTCTCATGTCTTACTCACAACACACCTGTTAATGCATCCCAGAATCATGTTTGCTTTTTTTGCAACAGCATCACACTGTTTACTCATATTTAGCTTGTGGTCCACTATAACCCCTAGATCCCTTTCTGCCGTACTCCTTCCTAGAGAGTCTCTTCCCATTCTGTATGTGTGAAACTGATTTTTTTTTCCTAAGTGGAGCACTTTGCATTTGTCTTTGTTAAACTTCATCCTGTTGACCTCAGACCATTTCTCCAATTTGTCCAGATCATTTTGAATTATGACCTTATCCTCCAAAGCAGTTGCAATTCCTCCCAGTTTGGTATCATCTGCAAACTTAATAAGCGTACTTTCTATGCCAATATCTAAGTCGTTGATGAAGATATTGAACATAGCCGGTCCCAAAACAGACCCCTGCGGAACCCCACTCGTTATGCCTTTCCAGCAGGATTGGGAACCATTAATAACAACTCTCTGAGTACGGTTATCCAGCCAATTATGCACCCACCTTATAGTAGCCCCATCTAAGTTGTATTTTGTATCCATGTTTCTATTGATCAAAATGTGTGTGTAAGGATGGTGAGGGGGCGGGGAGGAAGAGACTGGAAAATACATTTTAAGTTGAAATGTTTTCACAGAAGTGGGGGGATAACATGGTCAGAGCAACAGGCCAGGAAGATGATTGTGGAAGCCGCATTTTGAGTGGACCTGAGAAGGGGTGAACTGAGCACCGGGAAAGCCAGAAAGGACCTCGAGGTTGAGCAATATAGACTGAAAGAAAGAGGAAGAGTGTGGAAATGCTATGGAGCAAGAAGTGGCAGCATTTGGACACAGCTTGGTCATGTGGGGCAAGGGAGAGGGAGGAGTCAAATGACTCAGATTACAGGCCTGAACAACAGGGAGCTGGGTGGCAGGAATGGGGGACAGGAGGATGTCGTGGGAGGAAAGATACGTTATTTCGCTACCTTCTACCTGGTCTTCTCCTCTGAAATGGGCAACGGTAGCTTTGCATTTGTTGTCATAAATAGACAATGTAAATTTTTCCTTTATGCTTTAAATCCAGCCCAGGTAATCACAAGGGGTTGGAATTTCAAAGGTGCCTGGGGCAGTTAGGTGGATTTTCAAAGGGAACTGGGCATCCAACTCTAAGGTGCCTTTGAAAATCTTACCCAATATCTTAATAACATCCCACCACAACTAAAATATCCCCTCCAGTGGTAGAAAAGGGCTCTCTGGCAGCAGGCTGGGACACTGGGTCAATGCTGACTCAGAGAGAAGAGCACCTCCTATTGAATCATCAGCACCATGTCCAGAAACAAGCTGGTGTTTCTTGGAACCCTCCCATTCTATGCTGGTCCTATGTTGCATAGTTTGGGAGAACTGACAGGATCACAGCTGGGCCAAGCTAACTGCAGGCATTGATCTCAGTAGATCAGTGCGATACAGCATGGTAAAAAGCAAAGTACTTTTCAAACAAACATTTAATTTAGTTCTTTTTAGATGAATTACAGGATAAAATTCAGAGCAAAACAACAAGGAAGACACAAGGCTGAGTGACAATGAAAATACACAACAGAAAATGAACTGTCTGTCTTTCAGAGGGATGGAGAACAGCTAAAGTGGGAGGGGGTTCAGACATCTAGAGAAAATCAGAACAGAAGGTTACATCCATGAGTGGTCACAAAAGTGGAGAAATCCTTTATTAACGTAGTAATTTTTTCAGCAGTTTTTCACTGAGGGTACGTCTATACTTACCTCTGGGTTCGGTGGCAAGCAATCGATCTTCTGGGGTCGATTTATCGCGTCTTGTCTAAACGCGATAAATCGATCCCGGAAGTGCTCGCCGTCGATGTCGGTACTCCTGCTTTGCAAGAGGAGTAGGCGGAGTCGATGGGGGAGCCTGCCTGCCGCGTGTGGACCCGCGGTAAGTACCTTGTAGTTCGAAGTAAGGTACTTCGACTTCAGCTACATTATTCACGTAGCTGAAGTTGTGTATCTTAGTTCGAACTGGGGGGTTAGTGTGGACCAACCCCTAGACTGATATTCATTTCAGAAGCAGAGAACCTAGCTAGTTTCTCTTGCCCCTAGATCAGAGTGGAAGGGGGGGGGATTTATAGGAGTGGCTAACAGGGGAGTTTTGCGAGGGAGTGTAGAGGGAGAGTATGTGTGTGTGTGTGGGGGGGGCTACATACACTTAACATTCTTTAAGCTTAAAGCCCAAAACACCCCCTGATAAAAACAAAACATCAATAAAGGAACGAGCTGCAGGAGTAAAAAGAGAATGCAGGCAGAAGTCCAGCAAGAGAGTGGGGGCTATCCAGTTTATTGCACCCAATGCAGCATGGATGATTACCTGCCCTAAGGGCAGATGGCGTATGTGTGCATTTGGTGCAAGGAGCTCCTGGCCATCAGAGACCATGTATGGGCTTTGGAGACCAGAGTGGCTGAACTGGAGAAGCTAAGGGAGACAGAGAGGAAGATAGATGAAACTTTCTTGGACACAATAGAATGGGCCCAGTCCCGGTCTGACAGCTTCTGTTCTGTTGAGGAGGATGAAAGGCTCAGGGAAGGAGAACATCCAACTGGAGCAGAGGGAAACGATACCATAGTTTCAGAGTAGTAGTCATGTTAGTCCGTATCTGCAAAAAGAAAAGGAGTACTTGTGGCACCTTAGAGACTAACAAATTTATTTGAGCATAAGTTTTCATGGGCTACAGCCCACTTTATCGGATATATGTTCCATTCTATGCATCCGATGAAGTGGGCTGTAACCCACGAAAGCTTATGCTCAAATAAATTTGTTAGTCTTTAAGATACCATAGTTGGGACCCTCCTTCCAGATGATGTTGTGGTATCCTCTCGCACTGAGGATACCTCTCCCAGGGAGGGGACTCCAGTTATTAGGAAGAGACAGGTAATAGTTATGGGGGATTCAATCACTGGAAACATAGGTAGCTGGGTTTGTGATGACCAGGAGAACCACATAGTGACTTGCCTGTCTGGTGCAAATATAGGAGAGAGGTCTTGGATGCCAAATTTAGGCTGCTAGGTAAGAGATTGAAGTCCAGGACCTCCATGGTAGCATTCTCTGAAATGCTTCCAGTTCCACTCACAGGGCCAGTTAGACAGGCAGAACTGCAGGGTCTCAACGCATGGATGGTGTAGGGAGGAGGGGTTTAGATTTATTAGGAACTGGGGAACCTTTTTGGAAAGAGGGAGCATATACAGGAAGGATGGGCTCCATCTAAATCAAAATGGAACCAGATTGCTGGCACTTAAAATTGAAAAGGTCATTGAGCAGTTTTTAAACTAAGAGCTGGGGGAAAGCCGAAAGGTGCGGAGGAGCACGTGGTTCGGACAAAGGCATCCCTTAGGGGAGGATCTATTAATGGAGATTCTCTATGTCCTAGTAAGGAGGAGAGGATGGAAGATGATAAAATACAGGTAGGATCTGATGTGAAACAGTCAAATGAAAAAGAGTCCCATTCAATTACATCATGTAATGACAGACAGCTAAAAAATGACAAGTTTTTAAAGTGCTTATATACAAATGCTAGAAGTCTAAATAATAAGATGGATAAACTAGAGTGTCTCATATTCAATGAGGATATTGATATAATATGCATCACAGAAACGTGGTGGAATGAGGATAATCAATGGGACACAGTAATACCAGGGTACCAAATATATCAGGACAGAACAGGCTGTACTGGAAGGGGAGTGGCACTATATGTGAAAGAAAGCATAGAATCAAATGAAGTAAAAATCTTGAATGAACCAAATTGTACAATAGAATCTCTATGGATAGTAATTCCATGCTCTAATAATAAGAATATAGCAGTACTAGGGATATATTACTGACCATCTGACCAGGATGATGATAGTGACTGTGAAATTCTCAGGGAGATGATTGAGGCTATAAAAATAAAAAACTCAGTAATAATGGGGGTGTAGACGTCCGGGGTGGGGCTCGTCCCTTGCAGGGGCGAGTGGGAGCCAGGCCGCCTCACTCCACGAGGCTGGGGCACTGGTCAGTCTCGCAGGTCCAAGCCCTAAGTCGGGGCGGGGTTGCGAGCAATCAGTAGTTCCGGGCTCAGGCCCTCAGGCAGGGGCTGAGCAAACAAACAGTGAGTTCAGGGGCTCAGGCCCTCAGGCAGGGGCTGAGCAAACAAACAATAGTTCAGGGGCTCAGGCCCTCAGGCAGGGAGGAGGAGAGACTGCCACCCGGCAGGGGGCGGCAGTGGGGAACACAGGCCCACCCACTCCACTGTGTTCCAACCCGGGGCCCTGTCAGCAGCAATCCGTCTGCTGCTGGGTCAGTGGGGATCCTGACCGCAACACACTGACATAGGTTCGGGGTCTGCTATGCCTGGGCCAATTCCCATCTCCTCCTCCATGGGTACCTGCACGTCCTGAGCCTTGTCCGCCGTGTCCCAGATCATGGGCTCCTCAGCTCCTCAGGGCAGCGAGTGCTGGGTAGATTGGGCGGCTCCTCTGGACCCTCGGTGAGGGGAAGTTCAGTTCGCTCCTCCGGATACCGGGCTCGGGGCAGGCGCGGCCAGTCTTCCTCAGGATACTG